>NC_133388.1:184257390-184560421 GCF_047511655.1 Castor canadensis | reverse complement strand
GTAGCTTATCTGGAAGGTCAGAAAACTCTGCAAAAGAATGGGAAGGCAATGCAGCAAGAGAAGTGCAAACAAATTAGGAGTGTGTTATTAAGTCAGTTGCCCCAGGAGACAGTTAGAGCTTCATCTTCAGGGACCATATGGGAAATTGTGTGAAACACCTCCATCAGAAATAGTCCAGCTGAAGGATGAGAAGACTGAGCTACTTATATTCCAGACCTGGGAGTCATTGATTATTATCTCCACCCAGAAGTCAGTTCCCCATTATGGACTGGACATAGTGAGCTTCAATAGCTTAGCAGTCACTGGAAAAGATGCAGGTGTTCGTTATTGGAAATGAGACTGATATGCAGGCACATATGATATGGATCTGACGGGATATGGGGAGAGCACTAGCATCATGTATCACACATGTCTTGGTTCTGCCTTCAGTTTGTGGTACCGAAATGGTTCCTTGGGATCTGAAGTTCCTTTGGATAACCGGAAGACACAATAGAGAGGAAGCATCAGGAGAGAACTCAGGTGACACTTTTTCTCAGTTCACTCTAGCTCATGTACACCCCCTAAGCAGAAGGATGTTATTGTCCCCGCTTACTTGTCAGCTGAGTGAGAAAGAAGAAAGGAAGACCTTAGAAGTAAAAACAAGGGAAGGGAGGAAAAGAAGATAGAAAGAACAGAGAGGAAAGGAAGGAGAGGAGAGGACAGGAAAGGGGAAGGAAAGAGAGGGAAGTGGAGGTGAGGGATGAGGCGAAGGAGGAAGCTGAGGTGAAGGAGGGGATAGGAGAGAAGAATGGAAGCATTTAAACAAATAAGAAAAAATTTAGACCTGGTTTCTCTTTAAAAGTATGAATCCAAATTTGCTGCCCAATGACACCATGGTATCAAAAACCCTTTTCTTCACAGATTGGTGGGTGGAGAGAAATAGTGTATGAGCTATCCAGGAAACTACACTTTGAAATCAACTGCAGATTAGACCAGTGGTCTCTAAGCACTAAACACATTAATGGGGCTCCTTTCTCATGACTTTATTTAAACCTAATTATCTCCCAATGACCCCATTTCCTAATGCCATCACTTTAGGCATTAAGGCTTCAACATACGAATTTGGGGAATGATCATTCAGTCTGTAACAACTAAAGTAAATAATTTATTTTTCTCAAAATGCTTTATCCTCATCCATGTTTGGAGGTTTGTTTTATTTGTGGTTCTGTTTTAAATGTTTCTACTTCAAAATTAACCAGAGTTGTGCTTTCTGTCCTTTCTCATGGTCTTTTGGTTTGTGCCTAACTGTTACATTGAATGAAGCAAAAAAGACAGAATTCATAATAATTGTGTCTAAGAGGACTGAGTTGGCATCAGTGTACCCATTTGAAAGAGACAGAAGCTGTGGTTCAGAAAAGTTAAAGAATTTGCCCAAGGTCATGCAGCAATTTAGTCAATGGAAGAAAGAGTGGTTGAGGTTAGAACACAAAAATCTGGATTCCAACTGATTTTTTTTTCATTAGGCAAAATAATTAGGGTATAGGTTGCATGCACATCGCCACCACCTACCACAGCACCATGACTACAGCAGCCATGATTATCAACTACCTTCATGTTGCACACCTTTCCCCAGCCGAAGCATGGCTCCAAGGTCCTCCTTAACACAGCCAGTCTCTGTCATGGGTGTCTGGGCATTAAAAGAGATAAACACTCCTGGACTAGGGGAGTGGGGTATGGCTCAAATGGTAGAGTACTTTGAAGGGCCTGGATTAACTCCTCAGTGCTAAAGGGAGGGAGGGAAGGAGAGAAAGAGAGATAGAGAGAAACAGAGAGAGAGAAAGAGAGAGAGAGTCCTACTTACTGCTTATTCTGTTAACTCTTTTGGTTTCTCCTGGTTTCCTATCTACAAGATGAAGATAACACATGTCTTGGTTCCACATGTCTTGGAGCCTTTTTAGGGTTTACTTCCTAGAGAGCTTTATCAGTTGCTCAACACCATTTCAACTTGCATACAATATGTACATGTATATTACTGTTATTTTGATATATTGCACAGTAATGAACTGTATATTTTATACACATGCAGAGTCATAAAATAATATTATAAATTATATGTAAAGATAGTAGATGCTTTAAAATATTTATTTCATTGCCATTATAGATACGTCTCATATTTATACTTTACAGAAACTAGAAAGAATGAATCTAGTCTTTCAGTACTAGATGATTACATGTTTCAAATGGTCCTAAATCCTGTATGCCTGAAGTATCAGATGCAGCAAACTAGCTTTGATAAGGGGCATGTGTTTATTTATATTCCACAGGTCAAGGTCAAGAACAGCCTTCCAGTCTTCCTTCTAAGGAACATTCCTAAGGAATCTTGTTTGCACCTGCACAATAATTGTGATGAATAATTACTTTGCAAATAGTAAAGGTAAAATTTCTTTATAACTGATTTCTTAGTTACCACCTGGGATTCTAATTAAAATTCACCCTTGATATATATAATAGCATCAGATAATGTTATCCTTATCTCATTATGTAATAATTACATCTGTGGCTTTTGGTTTGGTTTTTAATTAGCTTCCCACATTCTCTGCAAATGACACAGAGCCTTCAACACAATTCAATTTTTAATGATAGACAAAAGCTTAAAGGACAAGGAAAACATCCAAAGGTAATTAGCACATCATGAATAAAATTTTAATGTTTTTGTTTCATATACTCTTTTTATCTTGCCCCACCTATTCTTTCACCTTTACCAGTGCTTATGACAAGGCAACTGAGGAAGGGACTGCAATAATATTTTTTAAAGACAGAAATCTGTGGTAAGTGGTGACCTCCTCCACTGACGAGGTAGCATCATGGCATTTTGTCCAGTGTATGGACACCGGAAAGCCAGGGTGTACTGCTTGATGTAGGTAATATCAGAGCAGAAACTCCAGAGCCGATAATAAGTGCCTACGCCAGGAACTGGTTGCAGAGATGCTAAGTGGGGTGTGGGGTGGGGCTGGGTTACCTGTTACCTGACCAGATAGAAGCAGAATGCTGGAAGCTATAGTTCCCACAGTAACAGGAGAACAGCATTACCACAATCAAGCAAGAAAACGGAGCAGACAACAAAATGCATGTCGCATTGGACAACAGAAGCTAGAGGACTGTAAGCAAACTTTCTGTGTGCATGCCATGGAGGGAATTGTTGGAATTGCCACTAACTTTTTACCCTGGAATCTGTGCACGTGTCAATATTCAGCAGGAGGGAGAGGTCTCTGGAGAAGCAATTCTTAGCAGGTAATACTTAATTAGGTGCAACATGGCTTTAGATTAGGAATTGATAATATTAGGAGACTTCCTTCCCAATGCAGTGTCCTAGTCTATGATTATCTCACTCTGGTCTTCCTGGGCTCTAGGTCCAATGGCAAGATGCCTCTGAAATAGCAGGCTAAAAAGATACTTGAAGTATCTTTTTATATCATGACTATAGAGAGCATAGAGACAAGAGTCAAAGGGGTCTTCAGAGATGTCTGTACACTGTCCGTACTTGAAAAAAGCACATTGAGTCAAAAGACCTGTTCTACTATTGACTGTACAAGAAGCTTCAATGTCTCCATTTGTAAAATTAGGATAAGAACAAATTCACAGTTACAATGAAGAGCAAATGAAATGATGTCATAAAAACTCTTGAGACATCAAATTGCCACATAAATATTAAGAGCTGTTATTGTTTCTCAACATGAGCCCAGTGGAATTTTCAATGAGATGAGTATCTATAACCAATTTAAAAATTGTAGTTATTGGGAGTTTAAAGGAGAACTAGGAAGCATAAAATAATAAGAAAGCAGAGAAGCAGGAATGCTAGACATCGTCTCAACTCTTTCACCTTTTGTCCTTGATTCATCTTCACACAAACCCTGTACGGCCAGTGTAATTATATTAGTTGTTACAGTAATGAACTTCCTCAAGTTCACAGAGCTGTTTTGTGAAAGAGTGATGCCCTGACCTTGGCCAATTCTAAACTCCATGTATTTTCCACATGCTGCAGTGATTCTTAGGACTTCTTTTAGCACCTTTAATTATTTCTTCCACTCAAGTCTCTCCCTATCCATTAGTTTACCTCTCAGTAAAACCTGGCTAAAGTGTCTTTTTATCATTAAACTTGCTCCTAATTCTCCAAATCACATTGATTTTTCCATTTTCTGAGTATATTTCTACCAATCTTCTGGTTAGAATCTGTCTTTATACTTCATTAAATCATTCAGCTGGCTAAGCTGGAAACCAATGGCACTCTTGCGAAATAAATAAATAAATAAAAGGCTTCCTCACTAACACTATCTTTATTCATTAGCTTTCTTCTTGCTGTGACCAAAATACCTGAGAGAACAACTTAAGGAAGGAAAGATTTATTTTGGTTCATGGTTTCAGAGAGTTTAGTCCATGGTTGGTTGACACCATGCTCTGTGGCAGAACATCATGGCGTGATAGCCTGTGGTAGAGAAGGTTCTTTAACTCATGGCATACAGGATCAGAGGAAAGAACTGTGGACCAATTATAACCTACTTCCTCCAACTAGACTCCATTTCCTAAAGATTCCAAAAGTTCCCAAAATACCACCGCTGAGGACCAAGTGTTTACCCTGACACTTGTAGCACACATGGGCAATCTCTTGGTCAGGCAGCTTTCCTCAGCAGACATTCCATGTTCCTTGCATCTCCAATATCCTGGAATCTTCAATGCAGTTTAGGCTTCTCTGTCACAGCTTCACATATCACCCTCTCAAGGGCTGCCTACAGAGACACTGACCCTGCCACACATCACCTGGCCTCACAGGCCTTCCTTTGAAATCTGGTGGAAGATTCTATGACTCCATATCTCCTTAAAAAAACAGCATCATGTGAATTATGCCAAGGTATGTTGCCAGCTCACTTGACAGTGGTTACACTAGCCTCTAAGTGCTTTAGCAGCTAACCATAACAAAAGGAATCCTGGAGAAACACCTTCCTAGGCTGTCCTTTGAGAGCAGGATGTGCTAGAGACACTGTTTCCTCAAGGAAGTCTTCCAAAGAAGTTTTGTCTTTTACAACCTTGAGCTTGCTTTGAGTGGGCTCTGGCCAATTTCTGAGATGATCTCAAGGAATTTTTCGTCTTGTCCCAACACAAAGTAGTTGGATTCCTTTTAATGGCTTTTATCTCTTCAGAAACCATGGCTTCCTTAGCCCCAACTTTACACTGGCTTTTCAAATCAAATAGCAAAGTTTTCAACTCTTCCTGCTCTGCTCTGTGCTCCAGTTCTAACTGCAAACCTGGCTAAAAGTAGCCAGTGATAACCATGCCACAACCTGAATGCTGCACTGCCTTAAAAATTTCCTCCACCAGATTAATTAGTCTGTCACATATAAACTCAGCCTCCCACAAAGTCTCAGAACATGGACAAAAATGAAGACATGTTCTTTGGCAGAATGTCACACAAATGGCCTCTTGTCCAACTACTGATAGAGACCTTTTCCCATCTGAAACTTCATGAGCCTGGCCCTCCTAATTCACATTCCTATCAGCATTCTGATCTTCTGAGCTCCCACCACAACTGCCCATTAATCTCTGTGTATAGAATCCTAGGTTTTTTTCTACCAGTTTCTCTAAACTTATAATTCTGTACACTAACTAGTTCCAAAGGCTAAGAACCATGTGATCAGGTTAAGTTACAGCAATGATCCTACCTTTCCAGTACCAATTTTCTGCATTAGTTAGCTTTCTCATCATTGTGTTCAAAGTACTCAAGAGAACAATTTAAGGGAGAATGGATTTACTATGGCATACAATTTCAGAGGATTCAATAGTTGCTTATCCTCATGCTCTTGGGAAGAACATCATGGTGGAGAGAGTGTATAGAGAAGGAAATTCTTCACCTCATGGCAGACAGGAAGCAGAGGTGGGTGGAGACTGTGGACCAGGAATAATCTTCAAAGGCACAACCTCAGTGACCTACTTCCTCAATTTGACCCCATCTCCTAAAATTTCCAGTATCTCCCAAAATAGTGCCACCAGCTGGAGACCAAGTGTTCAACACAAGCCTATGGGGGACATTTCATATTCAAACCATAATATCATCCATGTCCAACCTGAATCTAGAACCTACAGAAAAGGAGTTTGGTTAGGGCAGGTGGAGGGAGGAACTTGGAGGTATGCATGATTTCTAACCTCATCTCACTCTTTACACTGGATTTGTTCAGGAGAAATACTCAGTCACTCCAGATTTAAGTAAATGCAAAGGCATTTTGTATTAAAACTCTGGAGAGCCCAGATGACATCTGAGTTACAGCAACTTTATGTTCAGAATAAAATTCAGCAGGCATGTGCTAACTGCATGAGCATCTTGTACCAGGGGACTGTTCTTGAGTTAAACACAGTAATTGTAGATAATAACTATCTTGTATCATAATGAACTTGCTAATTCAATTTCACCTCCAATGTTTGAGAGAATTTCACTACCCCATTTTAGGAATGTCATTGGCTGCTCACTACCTACAGGACCAATACTAAATGCCTAGGCTGGTGTGCAAGACTTCCTATCAAGAACTTAAATATATATGCTCTTTTAGCACCTAATATTTCACTAAAGGAAATTCCACCTCAGCCTTTCTGTACATGAAATCATTCTTTATACATTTCTAATTCAATCTTTATTTCCTTCTTCTTTGCCCTCCACTACCTGCTCACACATGTACAGAGCCTAAGCAGGGACTTTCTATTCTCATTTTCTCTGGACAAGCTAACATACCCTATTTTCCCTTCTCCAGTCCCATGTATATCACAATACAGCATGAAGGGACTCTGTTACCCTGTACTAGATCTACTGAGGAGCAGTGGAAACTATCCAAGTGCTACAGGAGTCATGAAACCAATACTCTATGGTTGAGATTAATGTAATTACATCTGCCTTTAACCCCAAGAAGCATAATAGGCCTGCAGGTTGCAATCTCAGTCTCCAGGATGGAAGATACACTCAGGCCTTCTTAGAGATTAGTGGTCCAGAAACATTTCTGAGCACTAGTCATGTGAGGGTATGTTGCATGGATTGGCTCACAGTGACCCTCACAGTACCTTGTGAGGGGTGGCACTAGGATTGGGACTAGGGTTATCTTCAAGAAGATGGGATAACCAAGGCTTTGGGGAATATATTCTGTCTCTACCCATCTGAAGGGTTCAGTGTATGGGAGGCTTCACCTGAAACATTCCCAAGAAAGCTTGTTTCCTTCAACAGGGTATGCAGCATCAATGCTAGCTGCATATTAACCCAAGACTTTCTCATTTGCTGTAGTCCTTCTCCCCTTTGCTCTATGCTTCTCTGATATGGATAAGAGAGATAGAATAGACTCTGGCATTTATAATACCAGCCACTGTTCATAGGTCTTTGCACTTTTTCATATTTTCAGTTTCTCACAAGCTACATCCTTGCTTTACTATTCATTAAAGAGTAAACAGTGGCTCCAAGAGGTGGTGCAGTTTGTTCTATCTGGCCAGCCAGATAGAGTTACAGACAGTATTTTAATCTAGGTCAAACTGCAAATTAGACTCTTAGTCATCAAACAACAGATATGAGAAACTGAAATGTTCATGGGGGCCTTCAGTAGAGAGACTAAAGGATGTAGCTTTGAAGAGGTCCATGGAGGAGACCCTTGGAAGGGGTCAATCATCATGGTACACTTTAGGTTTAGTATATCAATATCCCTTACAGATAATATCTTATACCCACCAGTCGGAACAAACAGAGCACCGGGGTGGGGAGGGGAGGGTCTCTTGCCACTCTTACTTGTTCTCTGATGGTTGCATATGGCAGTGTGACTGGCTGACTTTTTGTGTAGACAGAACCTGTTCCCCACAGTTCATGTAATTTTTCCAAGACTGCCAGGCCACCTCCACCTCCTCTTCTCCCTCCTCCTCACTACTCTGTATTCTCTGTGCTGTTCCTCATCCTGTGGAAATGAACACATCAAAGCCATATGGAGTCATTCTTTCTGGGTGCCCTTGTCCTTTCTTTCTTCTTCTTTTCCTGGAACATTAATATTAATAGCTTATTTCTTTGCATTTGCTTTCTTCTCCAACCTCAAGGGACTGAAAACTTTTCTTGGTCTTTGTGCCAGACGGTGCACTTGTTTGAAGGCTGCTGAGGCTGGCTGGGACCATGATGTCTCTGGTGTAATCCCAGGCTGCATAGCACAAGCATGTGCTACCACTCCACTGCTCACTCAATCAGGCTGAATATTTTTATAATGTTTGTCCTTTTGGAAGAGGAGGGAGAGTGATAAACAATCTAGTGAAAATCCACTGAAATCATCACCTATTAATAACCACCAGTATAGGAGCTAGGCTGTACACTAAACATATTTGCATGCCTCATCTAACCTTATCACATTTCTACCAGGTTAATAGGAGCATTTCAATTTCATAAGTATGAAAACTGAGGTCCAGAGTTTTAGCCACTAGCCTAGTGTTCACATAGCTTACAAATTTGAGGAAAGAAACTCAAATCCTGTTTTAACTAAATCTATATTTTAACCAACATAATCCATATTATGTTGGTTAAAATTTAATCCATATTTTACCCACCAACAACCATTTCCCATCATGTAGCAGAAAATGGAAACAGGAAGAAAGGTTTCTTTTGTGCTTATCAGTGGGTCCCCTCAGTGCATGAGAGCTGGCACAGAATGATTCAAACTTTGTGGTCTGTGTCTTCCTTTATGGCCACTCCAGTCAACTTTGGCACCATTCTGAGGTTCACAGAAGCTTTGTTATGGGAAAGCTGAGAAAACAGAGGCCCATTGCTAGATCTGTGCTTGTCAACCCTCAAAGGAGGCCCCGTCCATGCACTTAGCCCACGCTCCATAAGCCACATTACAACTTTCCAGAATCACCAGAGATGTTCAAGGCTGACTGGTGTAAATCCCAAAATGGCAGTGAGTGTGTTGGAGTGAACAGTGCTTCAAGTTCATGGAGATAACAGATATAGAAATGAGAATGAAGGTACTACCTTTGATATTTTTTAAAAAATATATATATTCCCTGAAATGTCCAAAATACCTAGAAATTTTGCTGTGATTTACAAGGGTTTATGTAGCATGGCTTTGGTGGGGTTTTCTCTTTTCTGCAACTGTCATAGCAAGTTTCTTTTGGTTCCTCAACAACATCAGATTATTCCCTGACTGAGGATTTTCCAGACTGTACCATTCATCTATATCATCTCCCCTTATGTTTTGGAACTCATAGTGTCTGTCATGTCAAATTTGGTGAGCTCCAGACTGGGTAGCCACTGGAGCACTGATTTATACAGAATAGTAGAGCAGGGGGCAGCATATCTTCCTACAAAGGACCAGGGAGTATTTTCAACTCTATGGCCCATATGGTTTTTGTCATATTGCTGCAACTCTGCCTTTGCAATGCAATCTCTGCTGTAGGCAATACATAAATGAATGGGAGTGACTATATCCCAATAAAATTTTATTTACAACAAGAAGTAGTGGGCCAGTCTTGGCCTGTGTCCCATAGTTTGATAGCCATTTTTCTGGGCATCATTTACACATGGAAAGCAAAAGCAGTAGTTATCTCAGGTTTCCACAGTATCTAACAAAACTGGCAGCATGAAAATTAGTCTTGATTCCAGAAAAGTAGATCACACCCTTAAGAATAAGCTGAAGCAATTTTTTCTTGCTGTGCTGATGCATAGCTTTTGAACAGATAAAGGTGTCCATTGAGATTTCGGGTCCCATTAACCCATGGGAGGGAAGATGGGAACAAATTAATATTTTCAATATTTATTTTGTGAACCATTTATAACATGTTTCCTCAAATGCTGTCTAGCTTGGGAAACTGCAAAAGAAAATTTCAGTGAGAAGAAGAACCACAGAAAATTAGAAAATATTTTGTAAGAAATGTTCAGATTATTGATTCTGCTTCAGCCTGGAGAAGTGAATTCATGGGTGACATAATCGTGGCACAGAATTTTTATTAACTGAAGATGAGTTTCTTGGAAGTCCAGCTACAGATAGGCTGCAGGCTCCATGGCTCTGGTTGCCTGCCCTCTTCTTATACCAGATTCCTCTCTCAGCCACTATGGTTCTACCAAGCACTATCTTACTGGCTCAACTTATGTCTGTATTTTCTTTCTGGATTAAAAAAGACTTCCTATGGACTTCCAGGATCTAGCAGAGCCTAGCAAGAACCAGGCAGAGGAAGTTTTCTTGATGTATTCATCAACTATTTATTAAACACCCACTGTGGGTCAGGGGACACATGTGGATGAAACATAAACACTACCTACAAGGAGCTTCCTGGTGACATCAGTAAGTAGGTAAAACTTACACATGGAACATGACTCAAAGGAATCAAAATGGCACATGATACTACAGACTACACAAAAATATGAACACCACAACTGCCTGTATTATGTGGACTTAACCACACACATCCATGTGGTCAGTTTGCTACCAAAGTCTCGGGCTATCTGGATGTAGTCTGGAGTTAAGTGAAAGCACTGCAAAACACTAAGAGTGTAGAGTAGTTGTGCTGCTAGAGAAATGGGTGACCAGAGCAAAAAGTGGTGTTTATACTTATTCAGGGTTTGTAAGACTCTCTCACAAATGATGATTGTATCCACTGGTTAGCTGAACATTCATAATCCCTTACCACCTCATGAATGGATTATGGATGGGTGGGCTTGCAGTAACAGTTTGTACTTCTTTAATTTTTGATCCTTCTCTCCCACTCCTACTTTGGAATGATCTCCAACTCCCCCCACCATCTATGTCTCTAGTTATTGCTGGGAATCTCCAAGACCATCATAAGGGACCACATGGATATGGCAAGAAATAAAAAAGGAGCCATTAGGATATGTGAGCTGCCCTGAAAGCATTTTACCTGCTTTCTAGTGATGGCATACAGAAACTCTGCACCCCGACCCAGATGTTAGGACTGGGTCACCACCCTAAGAAAATATGGGAGACAAATAGCTGTAATGTGACTACTCCTCTGATCCAATGCTGCTGCATCACTCTGCACAGGCTGCTGAGGACTCCCCCCAACAAAAAGCACATCCGTAAAGTCTGTCACATTCATATGCATTCTTGCTCGCGGACATATCTTTCCAAGTGCTTCTTGGGGGTTTCTTTAGTAAAATGATATGAATATTTTAATTAGTTTTCCTGCCTCCACTAAGTAAACTGTAGGCATGTATTTCTCTTAATTTGTTTAAAAGCATTCCAAAGTATTTGGATGCCTGGGGCACCCATGCATGTGAGTGCCTCTGACACACCCTCCCATTGTGTCTTATCTCTGTCATTCACAACACTTCATAGTGCAGTTTATTAATGGTTTGTTTAATTGTATTTTGAGTGTCTCTCTGACTCCTGATTGTATATTACACGAGGACAGAGGATGTGACTCTGAAATACATCAAGTTTCTTCAATATTTGTCTATTCAATGAATGCACAAAGGAATGAAACTAACTCCCCAGGGTGTGCTCCAGCATAGAGTGGGGATGCCTTCATTTGGGCTGATTATGACTGATTTCAACACAATATTCTTCCAAATCCTCCCCTCCCTGCATGTGTAATGAAAACATTCCTTTGACCCTTAGAAGGAAAACAGGATGACAGGAAAAAAGAATAGCGTTTGACCCTTAGAAGGAAAAAAGAATAAGGTAGCTGGAGGGAGAGGTTTACTCAGAGTAAGTCAAATTATTAATATTCTGCAGAAAATAGGAAACCTATTTAATATTCTATGGCAGAGAGAAAAACAACATTATAACAAATAACTTCCTGCTGGACGTTTCAAGTAACCCAGACTCTAATTCTAATGCTCATGAAAAACTGTGTGAGCCCTATAGACAGAGAGCTAAGGCTGAGGTACAGTTTGCAAGGCCAACATATTTCTGAGGTCGCTCCAGGAGACCTAATGGGAAAATTCAAATGAGGCCACCTGCTTTATTACAAGTCAAAAGCAGTTTCTCCCCTCCTCTCTGAATGCAATTTATTCTCCTAACTTTACAGTATGGGAAATGGGATTTTTCAATGGATTTTTTCTTTCAAACATCATCGTCTTTACCAAGTCACCAAGCTTTTTGTTGAAAATGGATTTAGATAATTTGGGGTCTGGTGTGTCAGGGTTTATATGTTTTTCTTTTCAATTTCCTTTTCTTGTTCAGGAAGAGACTCATTCTGGTATAGTCATGCCCCATTGATCAGAGCCAAACCTGGATATAATTATTTCCTCTGAGATGAAAGCAGCCTAATATGGAAGAAGCTATGGAAATTGAAATACTGGAAAACAACCAATCCAAGGGCAGAGTATTTTTATCAATGATGCATTATCTCCAGAGGAAAGTTATTAAAATTTTAAATGTGTGTGTGAATGTATGCACACACAAATGTTCACATATATATGAATGTGTATATATAAATACATACATAATTATGTATCTATACATATAGTCTTTAGGAGGAAGCTATGCAGCAATTAGTAGAGCAAGCAGAATCACTAACATCTAATTAGAATAGAAAGTGAAGTCATTTTTTAAAACTGTCATATATTTAATTAAGAAAAATTGGCATTTGGATGCAGGGCTACTGGTTGATCATGAGGTAAGGAGGAAGGGGTTTTGGGAAAACTGGAACAACTTCTAAATCCACACTCTGTTCCACACCCAAATAATCATAAACAGATTTTTTTCTTCCCCCTAGAAAAGACATGTAAGCGAGTTAAAACTTGTTCTGCCATGTTTCTTTTCTTGTTGAAGAGCCATGGACCTTGACTTTAAGAGGTTTCTGACTTCTAGACATAAGCACAGGCATGCCATATGGGCATGGACTGTCCCATGCTTGCCTTTGGTGTCTTTCTGAGACCAAGAGAGGCCTTAAGATGTTTAGTGTCTAAACAAGAAGCCAGGAAGAAGCTCACAGTTCTACTTGGCACTCCCTAGACAGAATTCTCCAGAAATAATAGGTTGTTCCTGCTTGGTATGGGGGTACAAGCACTCAGGACGCCAAGTAAAAATGATCAGAAGTCTGATACCAGCCCAGGCTACATTGGAAGGCCCTATCTCAAAAATAAATGAATAAATAAATAAACAAATACATAAATAATAGAGAAACAAATTGTCTCTTCTATCTGCTACGCTTGTCTGCTTAGTTTTTGGTTGTTTCTATTTCATATCTTTGTTTTCCTACTATCCAGGTACTATTAAAGCCCTATCCTACTTAGTTTCTGAGATCAGACCAGATCTGGCATGCTCAGGGTGGTATGACTGTAGACTCATATGTTTGTTTTTCTTTGAGCCCTAATGTGGCTTTTACAGAAAATCCACAGGGACAATGGATTCTAAAATTTGCACTTGTTCTCTTTGCTCCAAAATATACTCCTCTTTTCTGTTCTGACCCAGAAAGTGCAGACTTTGTGGTCCTCACAAAGAATATTTGCTGCCACCCTTCACAGCAGGCTTCATGCCACTGTAATGTTCCTCTGCTCCTTCAATTGGCTCAAAGATCCTTTCTGGTCTTTTAACCTGACTGTCTCCTAGATAGCTTTTAAGAATCGATTCAAGTTCCTCTACCTTCTGCATCCTCTGGATTTCCAAGGAAGGCTTCTCAGAGGCAGTCACGTGTAATCGAGTGGCCCTACTGTGTGCCACAAGACTTTGTACTTCCTTCATTCATTAACTTCATAGTTATAATTTTATCACAGTTCCATCTCCCCAGGATCTCTGAGCTCTTGGAAGACAGGTCTTTCTAGCCTTTACATCTATAGCACCTAACACAGAGGATCAAATTTTAAATGATGATTAATTATCCAAATGACTAATTTAAATTCTGTCTCCTGTTTTGTATCTGAACCAGAGGGTTAGGTTATACTGCTATAACAAACAAACCCTACTTCTCCATGATGCACATGAATTATCTTGAAGCAAAACATTTCTTTCTTTTTCATAATACATGAAAAGCCATTGTTAAGAAAGAGTCACATGGTTCCTCACCTAACTACAAGTAGACCAGCTGTTCACTCCTCATCCTAGAATGGAGAACACAGAATATTTGAAAGGCAGCACTAGTGATTTTAGAACAGCTATTGAACAGCTTGACTCTAAAATCCTGGTGTGGAGGAATAGAGGCTGACCTGTTACAAAGAAATAGGGTTTGTCTCTCACTATTATTTAGAAACTAAACCTAGACCTACACCTATACTGACTTACTGTTCAGGTGGCCAGGTGGTCTCCTAGTTAGGATATCCTCCAACTTAGCATAGTCTGACTTCTGGGCTTTCACACATGCTGTTTATTATACCTGGAACTCTCTTATCCTCATCTGTGTTCCTGCCTGCTTTCAAATGATAATGCTTTGTTCATTTTTCAAACATATGATTACTTATGACTTTCTCTAGGAAGCCTTCACCATAAGCCACTCATATATACATCACTGAACTGCAGTTAAGCACCCTTTGTCATTTTCATAAGCCCCTTCTGTTTTCTCCATCCTAGAACTTAAGAAACTTTATCTCAATTACCATCATCTTCCACTAGACTAAATGTTCCATGGGAGTACAAATCCTGTTTTGTAAATCACTGGATCTCCAATCCTAAATGCATATTAGTTGCTTGAAAAATATCCTTGAAGGAATGAATCAAGTAATAATTGCATGTGAATAAACAAAGTCTTAGCTATTTCTATCTTACTTCACAGTGTTTACTCCAGCAATCTGACTTTTTTCTCTGCATTCTAAGAGAAGAATGGATCCATATATTCATCCTCAGTTTAACCTGGAACCACCCTCTGGTTCTGAACCAGATAAACCACTATCTAGTCAAAACTGTAAGTCATCATTTTTGTTTTGTTACTAAGTTATGAAAGATCTCTTTAGTTAGTAGAAGACATTTTCCAGAGCACTCCACTCTGACATGAATAAACTCACTACACACACACACACACACATTCACACACACACATTCAGGGACTTGGTTACCTACCTTAAAAATAGAAATGCTGTCTTTATTTCTGCTGGGTATTGAGGGGGGGGAGCAGGAGGGGGTGGAGTGGGTGGTAAGGGAGGGGGTGGGGGCAGGGGGGAGAAATGAACCAAGCCTTGTATGCACATATGAATAATAAAAGAAAAAAAAAAAAAAAAAGAAATGTTGTCTTTAGCTGCCTTTGAGCTCTGATTGGTTCTAACATTCTGATTTTATGTTTTCATACATTTGCTATGTTCTAATCTCTTTGCAAGTGCTTTTTTCTAAAACTTAAAAGAAATATCTTAACCTCTGACCAGCTAAGATGTCTCTTAGAAATCTTAAGATACATTATTCTTATCTGGAGAAGTTATACATTAGGTCATTACCACTTAGGATAGGCAGAAAACTTTTTCTTGTTATCACCAATACTGCCCCAAACTGTACCATTAATTAAATTCTTTTTTTATGTAAGTAACAAATTCTATGTTAGGTATATCCCCACAGGTAAGTCCTAGACATTAAGGTAAATCTCTTTTACTCTCCTCCTACCCTACTTCTTTGGAGCTGTACTCACCTCATGTACTCAGCCATGTCTCCATTTGAGCAAGATGTTGACTCTTCCTCATTCTCCTCTGGAGGGATTTCTATGACCTCTACACTGGGAGCATCCATTCTTGAAAGCTGTTCCTACAGCACACTGTACCTCCCCCACCCCAATATAACCCTCCTCTTGCCTTGTTACAACTATTTAATATCTGTCCTTCCCATGAGAGAGCAAGCATCCTAGAGAGTGGGAGTTGGGGCTGTCTTATTCAACATCTGTTCCCTGAGGCTTGCTACATTATTTAAGTGTTTTATTAACAAGTATATAATAAATATATGCTGAATGTAGCAAAGAGAACTTTCTGTTCTGACTGAAATAGAAGCAGAGGTTAAGTTATACAATCAGTGCTGAATTGTCCAATCTCAGGTTAATCATATGCTTTGGGAACTAGGGGAGAGGAACGGTGGAGGGGACATTTAAAAGCAGTATAAAAACTCCTTTGACAAACTGATCCAAAACTTTGGACTCAAACCACCTCATGAGTAGCTATTTTAATGTAAACATACAAAAATGATTTGTGTTATTTCCCAAAATGGAACTTTTACTTCTAACAAACTTCAAGAGTAAGAAGGTACCCACTATGTTTGTTAAAATTTATTGTCTCTAAGGCCAAAATAGTTTCTGCCTGGTAGCGAAGAGGTAGGAGGGGAGAGGGAGGAGGTGGGGTGGTAAGGGAGGGGGTGGGGGGAAGGGGGGAGAAATGACCCAAACATTGTATGCACATATGAATAAAAGAAAAAATTTTATTGTCTCTGAAGACTTGATCTTGCCCAAACATCTTAAGATATCCTCACCCATCTTCTAACTAAGGTCTGACTACTACTTCCCAACTAAACACTCTTCAGTGAGAAGCTAAATCTTTGAAGTAAAAAAGGCAAACCAACAGTTGCATGTCTAAAAAACATATGGAGAAAAGAAGGAACTCTAGCTGGACTTGTGTTGGCTGAGCATGAAGCTTCTGGAGTATTGCATAAGGTGCTACTGAGAAAACATTCCAGTAAATTTCATCTGCTGTGTCATGTGTGCAAACCTCAATGCATTTAGCAGTTCCCAATTTTCAGATGGATTTAACTCCAAAAGTATAATTCTTTGTCAGATTGTTTTAGGAATTCAAATGCATTTCCCCATAGAAACAATATTGTAGGTGAATGAACATTTTTCAATCTAGCTCACCAAAGCCCTCTTTTTCCATAATATAGCAGAAATATATTTACAATTACAAAGGAAGAACATAATTCTATAGAGGTGCCACTTTCTTTTAAATGCCATAAACATATCTAAACATGGAGCATATAGCAAAATACATTTAAAATCATATTTTTAGGCCTCCAGGTCTGTTAATACACAAAACTGAAAACAAGGAAAATTAATAGGAACTCAGTTCCATATCGCCTATTGAGAAAGCTAGCTATCTCTTGACATCCCTCCTCCCCTTTTTCCTTCAGAAAAAGAAACTAAAATTCAACTCATAGTTGGATACAAGGAAAACCAGAAGAGTCTATTTCACAGTCCCTATGCAGCTAGGTGTGGCCATGTGATTGATTTAGTCAATGAGTTGCGTACACAAATGATGTATGTGACTTCTAGGTTTGACCACATGTTCCCTGCCCTTCAATCAGCTGGATTATGCAAATACGAGGGGTAATAATTCTAGACAATACAACAGAAGGTGAAACACTGGAGAATAAGACACACAGCAAGTGGAGATGGTCCACTTACCTATTAGTCCTAAACAATCTACACAGCAATTGTTATGTAAGAGAAAAGAAATGTCTAACTTGAATCACTTTTTAATCTCTTTGTGACAATACCCAAAAATATATGTTGACAGATACAAGCAAAGACTGATGACCTAGGTAGATTTCTGAAGGAAATATCTCATAGCTGCTGGGATAGTGCTAATTCAATAATTCTATCAAAATTCAAGATTTTTTTTCTTTTCCATGAGAAAACACTATTCTTTGGTGAATATTTGCTAAAATGGTGGAAATAATTTCTCTGGACCACATTCTATTGTCTAAGCCAAAAATTTCTTTACAATTACCTTCCTATTCTTCCTTCCATTCTTCTTTCCTGCCTTCTTTGCTTCTTTACCTTTTCCCTCCCTTGTTTGAACCCCAAGATGTGCCTGGTATTAGGCTGAGAGTATAGACATAAAGTTCAATAAAATGAAACATTTTGCCCACAAGGAAGTCACAGATTCATAGGAGAGGCAAAAGGGGAAACAAATAACAGCCCTGCAATATGATAAGTGCTATTAATGCAGTTATTTACAAAACTCTGGGGAAGCACAGAAATAGAAATGTCGTTTGAAAATTATCAGAAACGTTGCCTCAAAAGCTCAGAAAAGAGGGCTTAGGGAGTCATACTTAAAGGGTACAGGGTTTCTTTTTCAGTTGATGAAAATGTTTTAGAATGGATTATGGTGGTGATTGCTCAACTCTGTGAATATATTAAAAGCCATTGAATTGTGCACCTTAAAGGGGTAAATTGTATGGTATGAAAATTATATCTCAATAATGATGCTTAAAATACTGATGAAAGATCAGAACTTCATTGGAAAGAAATTCTAGTTAGCCTGAATTTTCCAAGATGACTGGATACATTCACATGCACACATTTGAACATATTTGATTAGATCAAAGTAATGTTCAACAGGTTTCTAAATTAGATCCAGATTTGCTTGATGATAAGACTTAGAGGCTCAGTTACCTCCATTAAAATTATTATTCAGAAATGAATCAAGGGAGGTGAGACAAGATGGAATACTAGACACTTCTTCCCCTTGACTTCCTGAATGAGAAAAGTCAGAGTAAAAAACCCAGAGAAAAGTAGAAAACCATCTGGAGCTCAAACCTCAGCTCCCCAGAGTGGTAGGCAAAAGATACAACCCCAAGATAAACCAGGAGGCCCTGGTGACCAACTGGCACATCTAGCTGTGGATAAGTCCACACTTCCTGCAAGTCTTAAACCCAGTACAGGGAGTTGATATGACAGTAACCACTCCTGCATGGCATGCTAACATTGGAGAAACAAAACACTTTGTCATTCCCCATATCTCAAGGTGGTATGGCCAGGCACCTTCTTGACAGGGAACCTACTGTTTGAGACTAAACTACTCTGGGAAGCTGAAAACAAGCAACAATTATGGCTCAAAGAACCTGGGACCACCCTGCCACAGTGTCTGGGTTGGAAATGGTCATGAGAGGGGACATGGAGATGGGAGAAGGGTAAGGTCTGACATGGACCCATTGAGAGGTTTAAGCAGCAGGAAGTTGGGGCAGTGATAGATGTGGTGGTTGGCTGTCTTGCCCCTGTCTGGCAAGAAGTGAGCCCCATTGCCTGAGGGCCACTATGGAAACACAACTTGAAGCCCATGGTTGGTACAGTGCTTGGCCTCCATCTCCCAGTTATACAAGGGGTATTACCAGGTGAAACTGAGACCTCTGATCTGAGTCTCAAGAGCCAGGCAATTTCTCTAGCCTTCTCCCTCCTAAAAGGTAGTTATCTGCTGGCCAGAGTCTAAAGCACTGACATTAGCAGGTAGAGTTCCTGTGTCCCTCAGTCCCTTCAACCAGTCCAAAATTTGGCACTCTGTTTGTAGCCCACACTCTCTGACACACTCAGGGGAAACCCCTAGGTTTGGACACTGCTGTCTCTGGTGGTGCAAATTAAAGGAGAGTCTATGAAAAAATGGAAACTTGTCCAACTACAGGTTTCAAAGTGCCTTGTTACCAGCACTGGCTCCTGATACACAAAGAAGGGGAGATTCTAAAGTGAAAGTAGAAGAGAAGTGGAAAACTGACCCTTGATCAGCCATGACCTAAGCCCACATAAATCACAACCTGTAGGAACTACAATAGACTCCAGCTAGTTTTCTTCTCTCTGAGAGATGCTGGCAATTGGGCACAGTGCCATAAGTCACAGGCAGATGTTAGACTACTGAGACGTACCTCCAGAGCAATGGTAAGAAACTGCACATCCACCCTGCCACTACCAGTTCTGCCTGAACATTAAGAGTACTTCAATTAAAAGACTGAAGGTGATTAAAATTTCCAATTGCTTACTTGGCCTCAGATGCACAAATCTCACCATAGAAACTGAAGAAATATGAAAAAATAAAAACAAGGCAACATAACTCCTCCAAAGTCAACAATTCTACAATGACAGACTCAAATGAGAGTGAAAGGGGTGAAATCTTAAAAAGGAATTCTAAAAAGTGATTATCAGAATGATCAAAGAAATTAAAGAGGACATAAATAAATACCTGAATGAATTCCAAGATAATACAAATAAACAGCTGAACTAAACAAAAAAGAGAATGCAGGATATGAAAGAGGAATTCACTAAAGGTCCAGAAGCCCCAAAGAATTCAAAATCTCAGTTGAGGGCTGCAGGCATGGCTCAAGTTGTAGAGCACTTGCCTAGAAAATGTGAGTCCCTGAGTTCAAACTGCATACAAAAGAAATTTTTAAAAAAACACATAAGTTGGAAACCTCACCAATAGTCTGAATGAAGTAGAAGACAGAATATCAGGACTTAAAGACTAGTTGGATAAATTAGAATATTCAAAGGAGGATAAGGAAAATAAATAAGAAAGTACAAATGCAAAATACAAGACCTCTGGAACACCATTAAAAGACCAAAACTACAAAACATGGGCATAGAAGAGAGAGGAGAGGTGCAAGCTAAAGACATAGAAAACATATTCAATATAGAGCATAGAGAACATGGAAAAAAATTTTGAAAACTGTGAGAGACACACCAAGCCACATATAAAGGCAAACATATCATAAAAACAGCAAATTTATCAACAGAAACTCAAAAGCAAAGAGATGTATTTCAAGTCCTACAAGACAATAACTGCTAACCTAGATTGCTGAATTCAGCAAAGCTATCCTTCACAATTGAAGGACAAATAAAAACTATCCATGGTAAACAAAAAACTAAAGAAATTCATGACCATCAAACCAGCACTGCAGAAGATACTTAAAGGAATCTATATACAGAAGTTGAATATAAACATAACTGTATTGGAAAGAATAAATTTCACTAGATGAGTAGGTATGCAAATGAGAATTAGAAAGGACACAAACATTACAAACACAACAAAATGACAGGAATTACTATATATCTTTAAATAATAACTGAGTGTAAATGGTCTCAATTCTCCAATTAAAATACAGAGACTAAATTTTTTATTGAAAACTAGACCCAGCTAGGCACTGGGTAACTCATGCCTGTAATTCCAACCAGAGGAAAATCCCAACCAAAGAAAAATCCCATCCAGAAGTTTGGATCAAAAGATAGAGTGCCACACCCATGTTTATTGCAGCACTATTCACAATAGCCAAGTTATGGAAACAGCCAAGATGCCCCACTCCTCCTGAATGGATTAAGAAAATGTGGTATTTATACACAATGGAATTTTACTCAGCTATGAAGAAGAATGAAATAGTGTCATTCTCAAGTAAATGGATGGAACTGGAGAACATCTTTCTGAGCGACGTTAGCCAGGCTCAGAAAGCCAAAAATCGTATGTTCTCCCTCATATGTGGACTTCAGACCTAAAACAAATGCAGTAATATTATTGGACATGGGTCACATGCTAAGGGGAGAATACATACAGGAGGAATAGGGAAAAGTAGGAAACCCAAAACTTGAATGTGTTTGATGTGCCCACTGTAGAGTAGCTAATATAGTAACCTTAAAAACCACAGAGGTCACTATGGGAAGGTGACCAGGAAGTAATGAAGAGGTCTGGTAGGGATGAATTAATTCAGGTTGTAATACACTTGTGTATGGAAGCAATGCTAGGAATCTCTCTGTATAGCTATCCTTATCTCAAACTAATAAAAACAGTATATCTTTCTTATTATTGCTTATGTCTTCTCTTCAACAAAATTGGAGAAGAGAGCAGAACAGGTTCTGCCTGGAAGCAAGGGGGTGGGGGAGAGGGGTATGGGGGCGGGGGGGAGAAATGGCCCAAACAATGTATGCACATATGAATAAATGAATAAAAAAAGAGATAGAGTGCTTGCTTTGCAAGTACCAAGCCTTGAGTTCAAATCCCCATCTCACCCCACAAAAAAGATCTAATCATTTGTGTAAGGTATGTCAGAAATATACCTCACTGGCAAAGAAAACCACAATCTTAAAGTGAAAGGTTGAAAAAAAGATATTCTAAGCAAATGAACCCCAAAAGCAAGTAGAAGTAGCTAACTCATATTTGACAGTAATTTCAAACCAAAATTAGTCAGAAGAGAAAAAGGTCACTTGATTGTGAGGAAACAGTCCATCAAGAGGATGTAATAGTGATATATACATACACCAAATGTCTATGCACTCAATTCCATAAAACAAACACTACTGGACATAAAAACATGGAGAGACCCCAACACAATACTACTTGGTGACTTCAATGCTCCCTTTCACCAATAGATCCACACACAAAAAAAATCAACAAATAAACTTTATAATTAAATGGCAGTATCATCAAATAGACTTACCAGACATCTACAGAATATTCCACAAACAGTCACAACATGCACATTCTTCTCAGTTGTCCATGGAACTATCTCCAACAGAGATCATATTTTAGGACATAAAGCAAGTCTTAACAAATATAAGAAGTAGAAACAACTTCTAGTAATTTATCAGACCACAATTGGATAAAAGTAGAAATCAATAGCAAGAAAAGCTACAGAAAATATTTAAACATGTGGAGACTGAACAAGCCATTGCTTTTGTTTGTTTGGGGGTTTTTTGTTTTGTTTTTGGTGGTACAGGGGGTTAAACTCAGGACCTCATGCTTGCTTGGCAGGCGATCTACCACTTGAGCCACTCTGCCAGCCACTGAGCAATATATTGTTGAATGACTGGTGGGTCACAAAAGAAATAAGGGGGGAAATTTTTTAATTCCTTAAAATCTAATACAAATGAAAACAGCTTAACAGGACCTTTGGAACCCAGCAAAAGCAGTGCTAAGGGGGCCCTGAGTTCAAACCCTAGTCCCACAAAAAAAAAAGGATCATACACAATGGTTTTACTTCATGGATGGAAGGATGGTTCAATATACATAATTAAATCAATATAATACAACACATACACAGAATAAAGGACAAAATCCTATGATTATCTCAATAGCTGCAACAATGACCTTTGATAATATCCAATACAATTTCATAATTAAGCCCTGAAGAAATTAGGAATAGAAGGGATGTAGCGCAACATAATAAAGACTT
The DNA here is from genome assembly GCF_047511655.1 of Castor canadensis. Classification (NCBI taxonomy): domain Eukaryota; kingdom Metazoa; phylum Chordata; class Mammalia; order Rodentia; family Castoridae; genus Castor; species Castor canadensis. The sequence continues at coordinate 184,537,604 of NC_133388.1, read as the reverse complement.
TATATGACAAAACTGTAGATAACACTGTTCTAAACAGTGAAAAAATTAAAGCATTTCCTATAAAATCAGGAATGAGGCAATGGTGTTCACTCTCTCTGCTCTTATTCAATATTTTGCTTGAATTCTTAGCCACAGTAATAAGAAGAAAGAGAAAGGATAAAAAATATTTACAGATGATATTATCATATACTTGAAATACCCTAAAGACTCCACTAAAAAAGAACCTGAAATCTGATAAACACTTTTGGCAAAATAGCAGAATACAAAATGAACCTACAAAAATCAGTAGCTTTTCCATATGCAAACAATGAATAGGATGAGAAAGAAATCAGAAAAATGATTCCATTTGTAATAGCCTCAAAAATATAAAATACCTAGGAAAAACATTAACTAAGGAGGTGAAATTCTTCTACCATGAAAACTACAAAACACTGAAGGAAGACATTGAAGAAGGCACTAGAAGATGGAAAGATCACCCATGTTCATGGATTGACAGAACACTGTGAACATGGCTGCACTATTGAAACCAATCTACGGATTCAATGCACTCCCCATCAAAATTCCAATTTCCAATTCTCCACAGAAGCAGAAAAATTAACCCTAAAATACATATGGAAATACAAAATACACCAAATAGCCAAAGTAATCAAAGTTGGGTATCAAAATACCCATCTTCATATTATACTGTAAAGACAATGAGAAATACAGCATGGTACCAGCACAAAAATAGATTCATAAACCAATGGACTAGAAGATCCAGAAGAAGACCATGCATCTACAGCCATCTGATTTTGACAAGGGTGCCAAAAACATAGATTGAAGAAAAGAGAACTTCTTCAACAAACAGCATTTGGAAAAGTGGGTATACACTGGTAGAAGACAGAAAGTAGATCCTTATTTCTCATGTGCAAAAGTCCAATTTAAAATGGGTCAAAGATCTTAACATAACACTTAAAGATTTGAAATTATTACAGGAAAATATAGGGAAAACACTGGAAGATATAGAAATAGGCAACAATTTCCTCAATAGAGATTTCATCCAATCTTTGCCAGCTGTTCATCAGACAATAAATTAATATCCAGAATATATAAAGAGTTCAAAAAATATACCAAAAATAAACAATATAATAAATGGGCAAATGAATTGAACAGATAGTTCTCAAAAGAAGTACAAATGGCTAATAAATATACAAGGAACTTTTCAACATCCTTAACTATAAAGAAATGCAAATCAAAATTATACTGAGATTCCATCTCACCCCAGTCAGAGTGAAAATCATTAAGAAAACACAGAAAGGGTTGGAGGCATGGCGTCAGTGTTAAAGTGCCTGCCTGGTAGTGCAGGACCTTGAGTTCAAACCCCTATGCCACAAAAAAAAAAGAAAATAAAGAAATGGAGGGAGGGAGGGAGAGAGGGAGGAAGAAAGGGAGGAAAGGAGGGAGGGAGGAGGAAGACAGAGAGAAATTAAAAGAAAAAGAAGGACAGAAGAAAGGAAAAAAAGAAAGACAAATGTTGGCAAGGATGCAGAGAAAGGAACCTTTATGTGCTTTTGGTGGGAATGTAAATTCTTGCAGCCACAATGAAAATCAGTATGGAGATTCCTCAAAAAACTAAAAATAAACCTACCATATGATCCTGCTACACTACTTATGGGTATATAACCAAAGGAATTTAAATCGGCATACAATAGAGATACCTGCACACTCATGTTTATTGCAACACTATTCACAGTAGCCAAGCTCTGCAATCACCATAGGGGTCCACTGACCAATGATTACATAATGAAAATGTGGTATATATACATAATGTAGTGTTATTTAGCCATAAAGAAGAATTGAATTATGTCACTTGCAGGAAAATGGATGGAACTAGAAGTCATCATGTTAAGTGAAATACACCAGACTCAGAAGGACAAATATCACATATTTTCTCTCATATGTAGAACCTAGACCAAAAATAAATAAATAAATGAGTATAAAAGGGGGATTATTGGCAAGAGAGCCAGCAGAAGGGAAGGCAAAAGGAGAGTGATGGGGGTGAATATAATTGAAATATATTATATGCATTATGAAAACAGAATAATTTATCCCATTAAAAATTACAAAAAGGGAGGAGAAGGGAAGTATAATAAAGAGTAGGAGGGGTTGAATATGATCAAAGTATATTATACACATATATGAAAATATCACAATGAAACCTCTTACTTTGTACAATTAATACACAGCAATAAATAAGAGAAATGAATCAAGCAAAATTTTACAAATTCTTTACGTATATTTATTCATAATATACATTTATATAAATATTAATATCATTAGTATATTCCCATTCATTTATCTTTAACGTGTGTAATAAAAGCCATAGGACAGAGCACATCAACGGCTCCAGTTCGCCATCTTTCCCTGACTCCATGGAGTAACGGTGGAATTACATGAGCAAAGTTTGGAAAGGATTTGCACAGTTAGATTTATTCTGGCACTTTTAACTTTGTCATGAGGAGTACAAGCAACTGGACAAGAAGAAGATAAGACATGCAGACTTCACTGTGTCCAACACAGAATAGACAATCCCTAGGCTAACTGACTCATGAGCTTGCCTAGTTAAGATCAAAGACCAGAGGCCCTCCCAGCTGAATCTAGATCATCTGATCTCCATTCAGCTTGCAGAAGACCTGTAGGCTAAGTGGGTGCTGTGGATATGTGGTTGTTCTATAAGGAAATGGTGAATATGACTGATATATGCCCATGCACTGTTCATGCCCAGGAAAGTGGTATTAATGCTCAGGCAAGTGGGGGTACATTTTTCTGGTCCTTACTCCTATACCCTTTTCTCTCTGCCAACATAAATACCACCAATAAATCCTGAACCTCCAAGTATAGCTTTTACTCCTCTGCTAGGTTCACCATATAAGGAACTATAAGAATTGTCCAAACACTGAGACTAGATGAACAGAGATTAAATCAAAGTTTTCCTATTGGTAGAGAAACTTCAAGCAGCTCTCTCTCATTACCTTGGCTGCTATCAATGGCCTTTTGCTGCTAGTCCACATCCACATCTCAAAGCCACTGCTGTCATGTGCCATGGAGAAAAATCAATACATTGATCTTGGGAAAATAGAGGCTTTTGCCCACAGACACAAATGCATTTTTCTGTCTCTGGAAAACCCATGCTTCATTTTCAAGTTCATGTGACTTTTTCACTCAACATTGAACATGTGCTCCAAGATAAGTGGAGGGAGATGGTGGTTGTACCATTTTTGAGTTTCCTTTATACATGGGTTTTATCCATGCCCCTGATCAAGAAGGTCTCTGTAAAGACTGACATAAATAGGATTTAACATTTCATGTTGCTCCTCAGGATCTCCTAGGACTAAAAGAAGCAAGGACTTCTCTTTCTCACCAATTGCAGAATTACAATTAGTTAGATTTATTTTTTAATTGTCTGTTTTACTACACCAGGTCTACATTCTCAATATTATGATCCCAGTTTTTGCCACAGTATCAAGGACATCCTCACGGGACACTTTCTAGATATCTGAAGACAAAAAGATTTATAGAGAGAATATATCCTATAGATTCCAAAATTTGATATTATCTAAATGGTCCTGAAATTCAGATAATGAATGGCAACTTCCAATACCTTATAGATACCCAGAAAGACAGTATAAGAGATTTTTTTTTTTTAATTAAGAGCTTTGGAGGTTCACAAATCTGGACTTGAATCCTACCTCCCTTATTTTCTAATTATATAGTCGGTAAATTTGTTCAGCTATCAGTAAATCTATTTCCCCATTAGTGAAGTGGAGATAATAAAGACCTCACACAACTGTTGTAAAATTAAAATCATTTATGTAAAACATTTATGCATTCCTTGTGTACAGAAATGTAATAAATGATAATAAATCGAATGACTTTTAAAGACCTGCATTATTTTTGGTGTTTTATAAAAAATAGAAAACACATAACAATTTAAAGGAACAATGTATCCATTCAGAAATATCACTCCATTAGGCTGTAGAAAGCATGTTTAACGAATTAGTCATTCTGATCATATAACCATGGGCATAGCACACATGTTGCTGCATCAGAAGCTCCCAGACCTGCCCTGTGGAAGAAATATGACCTAAATGAAAAGCCCAAGTGCCAGGTCTCTTGGTGCTGGTCCACTCTATTCCTAGGGAACCCTCATTTAATAAACATCTGGTAAGTGCTAGGCACTCTGGGAGAGGAGGGTTACTAGCGAATTAAATATAAATTCTTCATCATATTTCATTGAGGCATCTCCTTCCTGGATGTTTTCCCAACTAAATCAAAAGACTCTGTGGTCCCTTATCAGGCCTCAGTTATCTCTGAATGAACATAGGAAAATACTTGGCATATAGCAAGTGCTAACTAAATATTTATGGTTGAAATGAATGAATGGCTTTATAATGGTCTCACAAGTCATGGTAGCAAGTATATCCTTCTTAGGTAAACAATATTGTCCTTCAGCAAGGAACAAAGCACCTCACCCTACATAGTACTCTCTCTCTCAGCTGTGTAATCAAAATGCAACCACAAAATCCCACATGGGACCTTAACACACCGCACCTAAGATTATCATGGTTCAAACCATCAACTCTGGAAACAACTTCTGAAAGCAGTGTGTGAACATATTTACAAACACTTAAGCCACACACTCACACACATGTGCACATTCATATGTCCACACACAGGCCTCAAAGAAATGGGCACCTTAGCTAAATGTTTATTCTAAGATTAGGAACAGGCATTTAAGTTCCCAAGAGACAGTCTTCAAAGTATTCTGACCTGGTTCCAGGAATCATAAATTTACACAAATTAAAATACTGAAATCATAATTTTAAGGAATATTCCAGAAATGATTACTATATTTAATATAATGAACAGATTGATAGCATCCACTACAAGGTACTTAACTAGCCAGGCATTCCCTGAACCCCCTTTTCATAGATGGCATTTGGCCTACATGGATAAAAATACACAGATTCCTCATCCCCATCCCTTGAGATTATCTTATTTCTACTTTTGTAAAGGTGCATGCTGGGCATCTTTATTTTGACAAACTCTCTGGTAATTCTCTGGTGTTTTTACTGGTTCTTCAGGTTGAGAATCACTATCTTGAATCTACTCTACAACGTTCCCATTATTAATATTCAGTGAGTTGGCCAAGAGAGAAGATTGTGACATCCATCACTCCCTCAGATCTTGAATTACCTCATTTGGCTACCAAGAAAGATGGACCTTCCTTCTTTGGCCTTTCTTAGATGTTCAACTGAAAGATGCAAGTCAAGTTTACGAGGCTATCCAGCTATCCACCTCAGCTAGGTACCAGCTCTTCAGTCAAGAGCTCTTGCATTCTCCTCTGCACAAGGTTCCAAAGATTTTCTCAGGGTGCATGTGTTACTCTGATGACTCTATATTTCAATCACCCTCCATTCTCTGATCCCTAGAAGCTAATCCAATCACTCAGATGTATTGACTTAAAGGCAGAAGATCCTGCCCTATTAGTCTTCTGTTTCTTTCTTTGTTGGAATCCTAAATCTTATTTCATCAAGGCCCCATAATCTGAGCTCCCTCTTTTACAAAGATCCCAGAAACATGAAACAAGGTTGCAACTTCATCACGTGGACTTGGGTAAGTACAACTATGGGTTCAAACCATTACCCTGTCTTCTTCCTTAAAATCCTACATTAATATGATTAAATATTTGTTTGTTGAATCACTTCAATGATACCTAACACCATTGTGATTTGATAAACATTTTTGTGATCACTTACTTACATCTCCCATAAAAGGCTATAAACATTTTGATGCCAGAGACCTTGACTGATTTGCTCACTCCCATCCATCCGTAGCACGTAGCACAGAGGCTGGTCCTCAGAAGTGCTTGATGACTACTCAATAATAATACCAATAATACTTCATGTTGTTGCACAAGGATGCTTGTTTCCTGCCCTGTGGAAAGCACTTTTTCGAAATCAGTCAATTTGTGCTTATATATTGCTTATACCAACCAGGGGTATTCTGAGTTATTCTAAGAGGATTAAGCAATCATAAGATGCATAAGCTCGAGGCAGAGGGAACTCAGGAAGCTGCAGATAACTCTGGTTTGACCTGTTTAAGCCATAAATTGACAATCAACATGGATGGGCCGTTGTACTCTTTGAGGGGAAGGGATGGGAAGAGGGATGGTTAACATTGAAAAACCTCTCTCTGCTTATCTGAAGACACAACAACCTTACCACAGACCTGCAGGTTAGATACACAGTGAAAAAGGAATGCTCTAGTCCCTGAAGGGATGCATTCAAACAAAGTCTGTGTTCTCAAGGATATGGACTAGGATGTGAGTAATCAGGAAAGTGAAAGAAATAGAAAAAGGGATAAAATGAGAGAAAAGTCTTAAAGAGGATGAAAAAGTGAATCCATGATTATTTAACCAGTCTATCAGGGTGTATTTTTATCCCAACTTGTTCACAAAATCGTTCTTCTCCAATAAGCTGAAACATCTCTTCTAAATCCTCATCTAATATTTGAGCAACACAGTGGAAATGAAATCACTTTTTCATATTTTACAAGGCAAAGAAGCTAAAGAGAATCTGTAAGAATCTAGCACAATTGATAATCAGAGGTTTTAGATCTGGGATGAACTTTCCAGAAATCTAGCTCAAATGCCTGCACTTAGATAGGTAATGTTTAATTTCCCCCATTTTATAGATCACACCAGCTAGTACAAGGCTTATGTTTATGAGGGAAGTGTGGGAAGGAACCAAGAAGAACATACCCTGGTCCTCTAAACACAAAAATGCTGCTCATGACCCAACAGCCAGAATCTTGTATAAGTGACCCAGGGGTTCCCAAACTTCTCAGAATTTATTTCAAAACTCGAAGACATAGAAATGATTTTTATGTACTGAGTTTTGTTCAAACTCCTTTAATGCTCACGACAATCTTTGGAGGTGAACATACTCATTATCTCTGGATTAATAGTAAAAAAGCCAAAGCTCAAAAAGTCAAAATAACTTGCTTGAGATCACACAGCACAGAAGTGGCTGTGACCACAAGCCTGGACTCTGCTACCTATCAATTAACTGTACTATCAATGCCTTCCTTTTGGAAAAGAAACCACCTTCCACATGTGCCTTTTTCTTTCCATTCTCAAAAAAAACTATTTAGAATGTCTTAATGATTCCTCCCTAAAACATATACCCAGCTAAGAGTCAAAAAAGGTGACACCAAGGACCAGGTGTCACTCACCTCTCACAAGTATGGTGTCCAAGAGGAGAAAATACACACAAACCATTATCTAGGTATACATGAGATGTTAAGTGCTGAGAGTCCTGCTCCATGCCCATTTTATACTCAGCCATCATTTCTCCATCTATTTGTGACCCTGTGTTGCAATAGCTCTTCCTCCCCAAATGGAAATGCTCATTTCCCCGACTTGTCTGAGGGGTCAACAGTCCATAACACATTATTTGTTAAGAAGTGACTGGGCGCATTAAGGGATTCTCGTAATATGGACCCAGAGATGCCTGGCTCCTGACATACCTGATTGCAGCATTTGGCCCAGTGTCTCAGAATGGACTGAAGATGTCCCTTCACCCCAATCCTGGAAGCTCCATGAAGAGCATCTAAGGGATCTTGATATGCCCCATGCATAGTCCAGAGCCTTCCCAAAGGAATGTTCTCAAGAAATATCCAGTATATGTACAATCTGCATCTTGCCCCTGGTTCTCAACTAGGGGTGATTTTGCTTCCCATGGAGCATTTAACAATATCTGGAGACATTTTTGCTTGTCACAACTGAACATGACGTTGTGAATGGCACCAGGTAGACCAAGGACACTAAATACTCTATAAAACACAGGACAGTACCCCACAACAAAGAATTATCTAGTCCCAAATACCAATCCTAAGGAGGTGAAAACCCTGTTGTAATCCAAGGTAGTACTTTATAAATGAACAAACTAAAAACTGAAGAGATGAAATTTCTTGCCAATCAGGACTTGGTAGTATCAGATTTGGGGTTCATTCCAGGCAAAATATCCTCTTCTCACTGATAAATGCTCCAGAAATCAGGACAGATCGGCAATCACTTATGTAGCTTCCTAGGCCAACTGACTCACACTAAAAAAAGATCTTAGATAACAGCATAATTTCCTGAATATCTACTTTTATATGGAAAAAAGGACTTCATAGCTTGTGTATATAAATAAAGCAAATGTTGTGCATATAGACATCTTTGCTTTGTTTCTTTAATTTTTCAGATTGGTGAGGCGTTGCTTCTTATTACTCATTTTTCTAAGGGTGGGTAAATAGCTGGTTAAATAGCGATCAATTAAGAACCTGGAAGTCACACTTTAGTTATCTCTCTCTCTCTCTCTCTCACTCTTTTTCAAGAATGATCTGAAACAAGTATGAGAAGTGTTAAATCTGGTAACTAGCAGTAGCAGAGGTATTATTATTTGGGGGTTTTCTATGCCCGGGGCAAGACATCTCCTGGAGAAGTGAGCCTCAGCCAGAACACCTCCAGAACCCACTGAGGACCCCCCCTCCCCCCCCCACCCCATGCCTTGTTCCCATAGCTGCTCTCAGGTCCAGAAGGCAAAGAATGTGAGGAACAAGATCTTTGGGTCTAGACAGCCCTGCCATTTACTTGGTGATTAAATTAACCTCTCTGAGACTGAACTTTCTTTCAAAATGGAAATTCTTTAAAAGGAAATAATTACAGGAATGTTAAAGAAGAAGCTGCATTAAGTCCCTCTTGAGAAGAGTGAGCACAGACTTGGTGAGAAGAGACGTCTGCTGTTCACTGTTGACAGAGCTTTTACTTGTTTCTTCCAAAGAACTTTAAAAATACCCAGACAAGAGTTAATAGGTAAAATACATTCTTCCTCTCAAGTTATCTGTGGAAACCCCAGCATTCTCCAGACTCTACAACTGGTTGAAAATGTTTGCTGTGGGAGCGAATGTGATCATTCAATTCAGTTACCAGCTGGACCAATTCCATTGAACATGGATTCCCTTGTGTGTGCTGGATGCTGCACTGAGCACTCAAGGGATCCCACATGTGATGCAACCTGACACCCAGGACAGGAATGACTGGGACCACACACTGAATGTTTCCCTTATGGGAGGAGGGGTTGCTGATACACAGAATGCCCCAGGACAGAGGGAACAACTCAGCTTTGTTGATCCAGAAGGCAGAGAAGCAAAGGGGACAGGCCCCAAACCCTGTCTACTGAGACCTGGGCTAAAACCCAGTTCTGCCCCTAGGGCAGGCTAGTCTCTGAAATTTGGTTTCCTTATATGTTAAAAAAAAAAAAATGATGCTCTTTAGTGTAATGGTGATATAGTGATATAAAATGAGACATCTTACCTCCCAAGGCATGGTAGACATATATTTCCCTTGAGATAACCAAAATCATTCTTCTGGTTTCACCCATTCATGAGACCTAATTTCACCTTCTAGAAGCAATAAAACATATTGGCTCCCAATTTCACAAGACAATGTTAGAAGACAGCAACCATGTTCTGACAGGCCTTAAGTTAAAAATCACCCTCTTCACATGACATATTTTACAAAGCACTTATCCTTGCAATCCTAATATATGCACTGTGATGATGTCTAAATTCTTGGTCTTTTACATAAAACTGTATTTCTACATAGGGTGAGAGGTAAAAGCAGGTTTTCTTAAAAAAGCATTCTCATACCTAATGAGTGAGTTCGCTTGGCTAAGAGGGAGAAAGGGAGCCATGCTGATGAACTTTGCAAAGACTTCTGACCCATTTTTTAATCCCTCCAGGCCCTGGTCTGACAACTTTTAAAAGTAGTCTAAGATAAAGCACTGGAGGGAAAAGGGGGAATTGAGAACCACTGGTGTAAGACACATGGATCAGTGTTCCTCTGACTACCCAAAATAAACCAAGACTAACAAGACTAAAATAACTCCAACACTTCATGTTAAAGAGGCACAGGCGTGTTCTTGTTAAGACTGTGTGTGCATAAAAACAGTGCTATGGCTTTTCAGTACAATTAGACTGGCCTTAGGATCCAAATGCAGTTTCAAAGAGTAGGAAAGAATAAAATCCATCAGAGACACCAGTGTTCTTCCTATTAGCATGAAGAACAAGTTGTTTCTACCTTTAAGAAATGGTATTTGGGCTGGGTGCCAGAGGCTGATGCCTAGCTACTCAGGAAGCAGAGATTAGGAGGACTGGGTTTAGAACCTAGCACCAGGCAAACAGTTCACAAGAATCCTATCTCAAAAATACCCAATACAAAACAGGGCTAGAGGAGTGGCTCAAGCAGTAGAACACCTGCCTAGCAAGTGTGAGGCCCTGAGTTCAAACCCAAAGAATAGAAAAAGAAAAAAGAAATAGCATTTTGTTTTGAGATAGGATCTTGCTAACTTCGCCTAGGCTGTCTTGAACAGACCAACTGGCCTGTGCTGGCTGTGACCACAGCAAATACACTTAGCAATGTACATTGGTTACTTTCTAGGGCCCAGGCTCTGTACAGGGTATTGAGGATAACAAGGTGATAAACAGAGCATTGCTGAAGGTCTGGAAAAGGAACACAGGAAGGATAAACCACCAACACAAGAGATAGGTTGCCTACAGGCAGTAGTGAGAACTTGATGGGAAGAAAATGGGTTCTAGAGATGAGGGAGGAAGTTGACATTTCTCTAAACATACCTTCCATTTAGCTCTGGTAAGGTTTCCCACACTCACCAAGTAATTAAATAATTAAAATCCACCAGGATGTAGAGGACAGGAGACCTAAATGAAACACGAATATAACAATTGTACCTAATTGCATCCCAAAGGGATAATAATGCTATAATGAGAGAAGTGGGTGAAGAGACCCCACCTAAGCAAACTTGGAAAGCAGGATTTCTTCTACAGGCAGGCTGATGGTTGGAGACAACTGGAACTGTAGACAGATGTTGTACTCTGGTTAGTGCATTTATTTTCCAAACTTGGAACGAATCAGAAATGCTCAAATGGTAGAGTGTCTGCCTAGCAAGCACAAGGCCCTGAGTTCAAATCCCAGTACTGTCAATAAGTAAATAAATAAAATAACAAATTAAAAAATAGACAACCTTAAATTTTTAAAGGACATATTTGAAGAGATAGGGATACATGAATTGGGTACCACACCACAAGACATTTGCAAAAGCAAGGCAAAAAGTAAGCAAATAAAAATAAAATGCCTTATTGGTTAAAGTGAAAAATCCCTAGGGTATTAGCAATCTCTCTGAGCTGAAATTTGATTTTTCTTACATACCAAGGTATGAGAGTTCTGGAGCCATTTCAACCTAATGGCCTTTCAGTTAGCCTTTTGCTCTGCCTCACATGAGAGATTTTAGATTTGCTAATGGTAAAGTTGCTTTCACTATCCATTTCTTTGAGGTACACAATTCATGTGTACATAGCTAAATGTGGCCATTTTCCATATTTCCGCAAAGCCAATCATGACATTAGAAGATGTTTATATATATTTGGTACTTATCCCTGGGTCCCTGGGTCCTGGTACAAGGATAAAATGCTGAGATGGTAGAGGATAAGAGCATCTTTTATTTCTTTCACATCAGGCTCCTCTCAGCCATACCTGAGTTTGTGCTAACACGGACCCCTAAATAGCCTCAGGATAGGGTCTGGCTACCAGAGGAGCTAACCATTGATTTTAGAGTTCGAACTTTTGGCCCCAACCCTGGCCCAACCCTGGCCTGCAAGGAGAGGAAAGAGGTATGAGAAGCTAAGATAATGAATTCATGAATCAATCATGGCTATGGAGTTAAACCTCCTAAAATCCCTTAACAATGGGCTTCAGAAAACTTCCTGATTGGTGAACACATTGCCAGGAGGATGGTATTCAGAGAAGGGATAGAAATTCTGTGCTCTTCTCTCTATCTCACTTCAATGTCTCTTCCATCTGGCTATTCCTAAGTACTATCTTTTATAACAAACCAATGACAGTAACAAATATTTTCCTAAATTCCATGGGTCATTCTAGGAAATAGTCAAGTATGAAGGGTAGTGGGAGGAGACCTCTGACTTTGTGCCAAGACAGGTTGCCCTGTTCAGGGCAACCTAATACTCGTGCCTATCATGTGAAGGAAGTGAGAGATTAGGAGTCAGGAACAAGTCATGCAGGTAGGGAAAGAGTCCAACAACTACCAGAAATAAACAATAAAAAAAAAAATTAGTCACAGACTGTTTTTCACTCCTGTTTCACCATAGAGCAAATGCTCCAGAATAGGGCAGCAAAATAGGATGATCTAGGCTGACCTACATAAAAGAAGAAGCAAGGGGCAGGAGGAGAAGCAGTTCGAGGACTATTCTCAGGACATGACCATAGAAAGAACCAATAAACCTACATTAGTTCAATACCTAGTTAGCATATAAAATTGTGTAACACCTTACTCTGGTTAATAGAAACCTCTACACACTGGAGAGTCATTAGCAATCCACTAGGGACCCCACCTTTCCTTTGAGAACTTTCATTCTTTTGCTTAATAAACTTTCCGATCTCTACGCTCACCCTTCCTTGTCCATGAAGTTCATTCTCGGGTTTGTCAGACTGACCCTTCCTCTGGCTAAACACTTAAGCCAGTAGGTTGAGTAGAGGCTTTTGGTCCTCCTTTCAGGAAGACAGTCTAATGGGACTGAGCCCTTAAACCTGTGGCATCTAACACTAACTCCATGTAGTTACTGTGAGAATTTTATTGAACTATAGGTATACCCAGTTGGTATTGAAGAACTGGTTGTTGGTATGGAAAAAACCCTACACATCGGTGTCAGAAAGTGTTGTGAGTAGAGACAGTTCAGATGACTCAACTCAGTAATATATATAGTTTCAGAATACCTCCCTATAAGATGCTTACTAATTACAGTGGGAAATTTTTAATCATTTCAGTGGAGGAAGCTTGCAGATACCACACTGGTCAAATGATGAAAGTTTACCTCACTAGGAATGAGACCTATCAATGTTATGACCCTTTTCTGATATGATGCACAAGGAGGACACAGCTCCTTCAAAGGAGGTATGCTCCCAACCATCCACTCATATCCACACAATGAGGTTGAGACCCTCTTTGTATTTTTCTTGGAAAAAACTCTCTTGGGTACTATTAGTCCCTGATGATAGCAGGGATACCTGTGGATAATGTGGAACCTGAAACACCTTTAATTTAGCTGACTTTATCAACAATTACCACTTAATGGAATCAGATTGATGCAAAATAAGCTCTTGATCTAAGGGGAAAAAATTCAATTAACAATAGAAACATGTAGAGCCTCCCCACAATTATGGAATCCAAAATTGCCTGTGGTGATGGTGCTGATCATCTCTTACTCTTGCTTTTCATCCCCCAGCATCCAAGCATGGCTTCCACTCGTCACAAAGAAAAATGAAACAAAACACCAGGAGTTAAAAGACTTAAATTTGATTACAGTCACACTGTTTAGAAAACAAGATTTTACTTGTGGTTACTTTCAGCTGAATAAATATCCTTACATTAGCTTATGCTTCATTAGTATTCTGATGGTGATTATTTTTATTTAAATGTATCTGCCTTTGAATAAATGGGAAAGAGAGTGAAATGGTTTCAAAATGAAATGGACATTCTGTTCAGAAAACCAGAGTTTCTGGCATGGAGCTGAAATTGTGGGTGATGTTGAAATTACAAATATATTTTTTTGATATTATTTCTTGGCCAAGTTATCTGCTCAGGTTGTGTACTTATGTTTTTCAAATTTTGTTGTACATCAGAGCTAAGAGCCAAAAAACACAAATGCTGGAGTTCTTCCCCCAGGCATTTGACTCAGAATCTGTAGGAGTGATGTAACCAGAGTTCTAGGCTAAAGGTCCAACTCCAGAAGTTCCAACATGTCGGGAACATGCCATTTGCCCCAATACACCAGTTAAAGAGACAAGTCATGTTGAAGGACAGAGAGTGGAGATTTACTAATAAATTTACATGGCAGGAAGAGAGTAAGCATTTCAATCCATCTTCCGGGTACTGACAAGGACTTTAGGTTTAGGGGAAGAAATGGGGCAGGGGAAAGAGGTGTGTATAATTAAGCAGTTCTGGTCAAATGCGTGGTCTGATAATCATTACCTCAGATTGGTCAGTATAAGAACTTTCCATGGTAAACCATTACTACCTGGGGATCAGTTTTGACTCTTATTACAGATTTATATCCATCAGTCTTGTCTTTCCCAGAATCCAAGGTAACAGCAAGAGAGAATGGCTCAGAGCAAAGATGACACAAAGTGGAGGCAGAGAGATTGAGGTTCTATCCTGTTTTTGGTTGACTTTTGGGCCCAAAAGGATTTTTTAGTAAAAGCAGTTTCTAAGTCCCTATTCTACTCAAGAATCTACATTTTTAAGCCAGTTCCCCAGTAATCCAGTTTGGGGAATACTGTTCTAAGTGTTCACCAATCTTATTCCAAGCAATCAATTAGAAAAATAGCAAAAAGCACAGCCCCCAGAGCTGTGAGCAGTCCCACAAGAGATGGCTGCCAAGGAAGTGACATAGTCTACAGTTTATATCCATTTACCCCAAAGGTTGCTCAGTAGTAGGTGTCCAGAAAGCAGTGTTCTGGACAGGCTGTGCCTGCAACATTCTAATTGGTCGTGCCCTGAAAACTGTAGCAATTTAAAATTCCTATTAGTCCTTGTAGTATCCTCATTCTGATCTGTGCTGCCTTTCCTTCTTTCTACCCCTCAAGTTCACAGAGAGATCATAGTGGAGTTTTCCAGGGGCCCTTTTGTAGCTAACTGCCTAGCCTACTTGCTTATTATGATTCAAGTACAGACTTATTTAAAAGACCAAAAGTCCACTACTGGAGAAGGATCAGGGATTGGCAAACTACAGTAAATGGTGCCAACCAAACTCACCTTGATTTCATATGTAAAGTTTTATTGGAACACATCCATGCCCATTTCTTTATTGTCTATGGCTACTTTCTTGCTAAAATCATCTGAGTTGTGTAGCTCTGACAGACACCATATGGCCTTCTAAGCCTAAAATATTTACTATCTGTCCCTTACAAAATAAATTTGCCAACCTCTGATGTAAATAGATGCCAGGGACTGAGGGATCAGGAAAGTGAATAAGCTAAGAAATGCTGGTACAAAAGTTGGTGGCTAGCAAGTAACCATCTCCCTTACTTGGATTCTCACCACATCTCTGCCACACACTAGAAGAATGCAATCTTCTTGGACTTCAGTTTTCTTTATCTGTAAAAGAAGGATTAGACTAAATAAAATTAAATTCACAGGATGATGTTATTGAGATCTTTGTACTAGATATAAGGAAGATACATAAATCATTATTTTTTGTCCTATAGTTGCTCAAAGATGATTTTTAGGTTCTATTTTATGTTCATCTTAAGAAGCTATATTGTATAGTCATTAGAATTATGGGTTCTGGGATCAAACCTAGTGTGGAAATGAGGAGGCTAGAAGTAGGAAAAGTTTGGAGCTAAGGTGGGTTGCCTGAGGATGGCCCAGACCACCTGTACCTGGCTGGGAACTGCCCATGCCCCTCTTCATTCACTGGTTATTGGGTGGAAATCTCCCATATCTGCTCTGCTCTGCCCATGGGTTAGTGCAGATTTTAAAAGCACCTGAAAAAGAAAAGCACTCTCTCTCTCTGTGGGCACACTCCACCTGTGCCCTCCATGCTCCCTTTGTGTTTCCCTTTCCCTAACTTTTAATAAGCTCATTTACACCCATGCCTTCTGCTTGGATTCTTCCATACTGTAATGCAAGAACCAAGGTCTTTTGGAAACACCATTTGCCTGCCGTTAACAGAAACTCATGCAACAATACCTCCAGAGTCTGGTGCTATGGCATACTAAGTGTTTTGAACTAAAGGAGAACAAGGCCTCTCTGACCTTCTCCTTCCTGCCTTCTGTCTCATCCCTCTTTCCCTGTTCGAGTACAGAAAGGTCCTTCCTCTGAAGTTTCCTTACAATGAAGAGAAGCTCCTGTAGAAAGAATGTAGTTGTCTAAAGCCCCCTCCCCATAATCTCACCAAACAGTGAAGATTAACTCAGGAGACTAAAGCTTAACACTGACTCTTCTGACAACTGCTACCTGACTTTATCTGCATAATAAGACAACCTTAGTCATAGCCAGTTTCCTCTCCTTACTCTGTCAGAGCCTTTGTCCAAGACTTCCCACCAGAAGCCCCAAACCCCTATTTCTTTCTATAACTAAAAGTACTCTTTAAGCTCCATTTATCTACCTCTTCAGGGAGTCTAATTCTTTGCTATGCTCACATGTACATACACATTAATTTGTATGCCGTTTCTCCTGATAATCTGTTAGCTGAGTCCAAAGACTCAAATTTTTAAACTTTCAGAAGGCAGCAGGAAAATATCCTTTCTCTTACATAGGATGCTCTTTAAAATCTGGCTCTGAGGCAGGAGAGATAGATGAAGGGACAGGGAAATTATATTATTTTAATAAATATTTAAAGGGCAAGACACAGACATTGGAACAAAGAAGTAAAGACTTCTTCTAGCTCCCTCCCATCTCCTTTTAGATGCTAAGTTACAGGAACAGGTAGACATAAAGGACCTACCTGCTTCTGCTTTTCTCTTTGAGATGTTAACAAACTGCAAGGATGCTTGAATGGGTAGAAGAAAAGGCTTGTCTGGCAAATGTAAGTCCTAAAGCTCACCTATTGTCCCTGTGTTTTGGATGGGTTTCTAAGTAACATCTCTATATTTTACAATAATAAACAGCACCCTGCTTGGATGCTCAGAACCATTATCCGATGGATAGAGTTTCTAGACTTCTGGTGACTGTATTCTCCCATCCCAGAAAAATATATGACCATAGACACTGAACCACCATTTTGAGTCTTTGCTCCCATTTTCTGCATGGGGAACAGGAAATGTTTCTCTCTCTTTTCTCCTGCCCACCTTGTCTACACTTTATCCTGTTGTACTAAATTAAATCCTTGCTAAAACTACCACCTTGTGAGACTTCTTGTTGTGAGACACCTTGAAACACTTTTCATATTTGTGGATCTCAAGGAACTATGATTTTGAGTGGAAATTGGGAAGCTATGGGAATCTCCCATCTGTCCTCCAGTGACAGCGATACCATTTACTAGCAGCATAACCTTGAGAGAAATCTTTATGCTGTAGACTACTCAGAAAAAATGCAGGTAGTAGCTACCCCAACCTTTCCTGGTAAGGTTAAGTGAGATAATGAAGGTAAAGCACTTAGCAAAATGCAGGTCTATAGGTAGCATGTAGAAATGAGAATGAGCCAGTGGGACATGCAAATGCTGGGGGTGGTGGCTCTACTTCAGGGGTTCTTGTCTTCGCTGGGCTTAGCAATAAACTCACAAGGCACAAAGAGTGTACACACAGGTAGATTTATTAGGGATAGAAAAGGCTGCAGTTAAAGTAGTGCAGCAGAGCCTGGAAACAGGTAGCTCATTGCAGTAACAGCAGAGGGGCTCTTTTATCTTCTGTCAGAAGGAGAGTGGAGGTTTTCTTCTTCCCCCATCTACGTGGTCAGCACCCATCAGCAGCCTATCGGTAGCTACAGGTCAGCACCTGTCAGCAACCTATCAGTGGCAACATCCTGTTTTTCACCCTGGTGCTCCTTTCTGGGGCCCACTTGTAAAACAGTTCCATTGGTTTCAGGAAATGTAACAGCAACCCGCTCCCTGAACTAAGTTCTTTGTTCTCATGCTGCTGTTGAAATAGGGGTGACCACTCATCTGGCTGATTCCTGCTGGGAGGGAGTGATGTGGGGAGATGGAAGAAGGGGTGTCCATCTCATGGGTGGCCTTGTGTGGTCTCCAGCAGGCCACGGTAGAAACCTACTGAACTTTCTTGTGCTGGAACCAGGGAATATTCCCAGACAAAGAAATGGAACTTGATCTTGTTCCCCAGGCTGTAAAGGGACCAGAAGATGGTCATGGACCCTGTAATCATTTGTGTTGTTTTTTTCTTGAATAGCAGCCTTAAGTCATCCAGAGGTTCACAAGAGTAGGTGCTAAATGTTGTCTTCAGGAATGAGAGTGTCCTGGTCTGGAGTCCAACATTTGACCCTGGCTAGGATTCTAATCTGGAGACCTTGACTCCTATGGGGATAAATAATAGGATAGGATAGGACCCCTCTCAGGGAGCCTCAGAAAATCCCCAAGAGGTATGGGGAAGTTTTACCAGAACCATGTTACCCAGACAGAAGGAAGGGGGGTCCTTTTAGTGAAGGTTCCTCACATCCAAGTTCAGATAAGATCTGTTGAAATTTAGCTAGCTGGGTTGTGTGGGAGAGAAGGCTTGTGGCTACTGGGTCTGTAAGTAGGTCACTTTGGAAGAAAGCTCTCCCATAAAGTGCCTCAAATGGTGTCAGTCCTAACAAATTTGGAGCATTTTGAAGCCCAGTTAGGGCCAAAGGTAACAGCTTAGGCCAGGGCGTGTGGGTCTCTTGGACCAGTTTGGACACGTTTCTTTTTTTTTTAATTTTATTTATTTATTTTGTATTTTTTTGTTGTTGTTCATTTATTCACATGTGCATACATTGTTTGGGTAATTTTGGACAGATGTCTTTTAAGTAGTCCATTGACCCATTCAACTTTAACTGAGGATTGGGGTCTCCAGGCACAGTGGAGATGGTATTTGATTCCCAAAACCTTAGAGATTCCCTGAGTGACTTTGGCTTGGAAGGCTGCCCCATTGTCACTTTGGAGAGTCCAGGGAAGTCCAACTCTAGGGATAATCTCATCAATTAGAACTTTAATTACCTCTTGGTTCTTTTCAGAGAAGCAGGGGAATGCTTCAGTCCATCCAAGTGAAGGTGTCTACTGAACCAGAAGCACTCTAGAGGTTGGGGCTCCTGGCAGGTGGGTGAAGTCAAGCTGCCAGTCGTCCCCCAGATATGTGCCCCACTTCTGTGTCCCAGAGACAGGCAGTTATGGGGGTTGTTATCCTAACAGATTTCATATCCTCTAATAATATCCTGAAGGGTGTCTCCGTGTTTTATCTGCTCGAATAACTGGCCTGCCAAGGAGAGTGTTTTATGGACCCCTAGGTGATAGGATTGATGTAGAGTTTTTAGAGTTTTCCATTGGCCACTCTGTGGAAGAAATAATTTGTCCTCAGGAGTTATTCACTATCCTCTTTGATCTAAGTGATATCCTTGCTCTGAAGCCTGTAAATGATTGGTAGGCGAGTATTGGGGGTGTTCAGGAGGAAGGAGGGATTGTTCCTACAAGAGGGGAGCCTGGACATAGGGTCTCCGAGCAGCCTTCTTTGCTGCCATGTCAACCCTTTGGTTACCCTTAGCAGCCTGGTCCTCCAACTGCTGATTGGGACAGTGGATCACTGCTACTTGCTTTGGAAGTAAAGTTGCCTCTAAAAGGTTTAAGATCTTCTGAAAGTGTTTAACAGGGGACCCTTCAGTAGTTAACAATCCTTGTTTCTTCCAGGGAGTCTCATAAGCATGTAAAAATCAAGAGAGCACACTTAAGAGTCTGTGTAGATGTTGACAACTTTCCCCCAAGATAGTTGTAAGGCCTTGGTGAGAGCTATCTGCTCAGCCAATCGGGCACTAGTGGAAGGAGGTAGGGGTTCAGTCCATAGGGTCTCGGTGAAAGAAATCACAGCCATAACCACTTGCCTTTTTCCCTCCTGGATGAATGAACTTCCATCTGTGAAAAGAGTGAAGTCTGGGTCCAGGAACGGCTGGCCGGAGGTCAGGCTTAGCCAAGTAACATTAGGCTAGCACCTCCTCATAGGAATGTGTGAGTGGGTCCCTCTCAGAGGGGAGGAGTGATGCTGGATTTAGGGCAGAGCACACTCAAAGGCTCACATCTGGGCATTCTAATAATTGAGACTGATAATTTATGCAGCCTGCTGTCTGATAACCATATTCTTCCTTTGGCTGTTAAGAGTCCTCCTAGATCATGTGGAGTATATATGGTTAAGGGCCATCCAAGAATCAATTTTTGGGCCTCTGGGATCAAGAGGCAGGTCGCTGCTAAAGCCCTTAGGCATCCAGGCCACCCTTTAGCTACATTGTCTATCTCTTTGCTCAGGTATACCACTGGTTGGGGAGTAGATCCTCAGAGCTGGGTTAGTACGCCAAGGTCCGCTCCCCTCTTTTCCTAGACATAGAACTAGAAGTGGTTTTGGTTGGGCAGGCTCAATGCCAGAGCCATTTGGAGCAATCATTTGAGGGTTTGGAAGATCTTTACACTCTCAGGATCACATTCAAGGAGGGATTGGAGTCCCACTGGGCATCCTTGATGAGCTGATATAAGGGCCTGGCAAGGGCCACATACCCAAGAATCCAGATTCTTCAAGATCTGCAACTCCCAAAAAGGCTCTAAGTTGCCTCATTGTCTGTGGCAGTAGGTAATAGAGGATTGGGTCAGTCTGTTTGGGACTCAGGGAGCGAGTTTGTCCCTTTAAGACCATGCCCAGATAGGTGACCTGGGGAAGGCATTAGTGGGCCTTTTTCTTAGAGATTTTGTATCCCCAGGAGGCTAGAAAGTTTAAAAGGGACTCAGTCACCCTGGAGATGAGGAGCTCTGTGGCTCAACACAAAAGTAGGTTATCAACATATTGAAGAAGGATGACCTCTGGGTGTTGCCAATCAAATAAATCTCTAGGTAGGGCCTGTCCAAAAAGATGAGGGCTGTCTCTAAACCCTTGAGGCAGAACTGTCTAGGTCAATAGTTGTGAGGGGTTGGAAGGGTCTTCAAAGGCAAACAGAGGTTGACTGTCAGGATGTAGGAGAATGCAGAAGAAAGCATCCTTTAGGTCTAGTACTGAGTAATATTGAGTTCTGGAGGGTATTTGAGCCAATAGAATATAAGGATTAGGAACAATAGTGTGGACAGGAATGAGCCAGAGATCTTGAACAAGTCTCCATTTATCTGGTCCTTTTTGGACAGCAAGAATAGGAGTATTGTAGGGGCTGGAGCAACTGACTAGTAATCCTTGTTTTTTTAGGGAACTAATAATGGGTAAGAGGCCTTGTACATCCTTCATGCTTTAGGGGTTATTGCTTTTGATGTGGAAACTGTGAGGGGTCTCTAAGTCTTATTTGAACCTGAAGGGCCATTTTTGTTCTTCCTACAGTCACTGTCAGTCCATACCATAGGATCTACTTGTTCCTTCCTAAAGGAGGGGGGTAACAGAGATAGTCTCCCTGGAGTAAGAAAACTTGAGTCTTTAGTTGGGATAGTAGATCCCAACTAAAGGGGATCTGGGGTCTCAGGGACTATGAGAAAAGAGTGATAGAAGTGGAGGTCTCCCCAAGAGCAGGCCAGAGACTAGGTGAAGTAGTGTTCTAGGGGCTGGCCAGATATGCACCAAACAATAACCTTGTCATTGGACCAGGGACCAGGAGAAAATGGCAAGACAGAGAAACAGGGTCTGCTGTCTAGGAGAAAGATGACCTTTCACTTTTCCACTGTTATTGCTACCAGAAGCTCCTCAGCATTGATGTCAAGAAGTGGAGCCTGGACAGGAAGCCCTGGGACCCATCAATCCATAGGAGGTGGCATCCCAGCTTCTGCCTGGAGACGGGGACACTTAGACCTCCAGTGGTTACCCTTGCAGACAGGGCAAGGTCCTGGTGGGGCATGGGGCTGTCTTCCAGGCTGTCCCCTTTTGGGGCATTCCCTGTGGAAGTGCCCCTCCTTTCTACAATGGTATCAAACTTGGGATGTAAGGCCCTGTTGGGGGGGTACTCCCTGAGAGCTGCAATTAGGTCATGATTTTTTTAAATCATTTTCTCTCTTTTTAGTGAGGTCCCAATTATAGTATACAGATGTGGCTAGTTGTATTAGTTGGTCCAATGACTTTTCCCCTTTCCACAGACTTTTGGAGATTTTTATGGATATCTGGGGCTGATTGAGTTAGAAATTTATCCTTAAGGAGAACCTCTTCCACCTGTGCTTCTGGGTCCACTGAGGGGTGTTTCAGGATGGCATCCTTAAGACACTGTAGAAATGTAAGGGGAACTTTTTAGTCATCCCCCTATCAGATGGATGAAGTAGCATCTCTTCCATCATTTTGTTACCAGTTGGGGGTCCACCAAAGGGACTGCCTGAAAGATCTAGTTGGAATGTGGTACTATAATTTAAGGAGCCCTCTCAAGGCCACTACTCCTGGTCACCCAGGGGATATTGGGGCCAGGCCTTAGTACAAAGAAAGATGAGGGTTTGTCTCTTAAGATTATCATGATCAAGATCTTTCCAGTGTTTCAGTAGACAGGCCAGTGGAGACTGCTTTGGTCCTGAGACTGGAAGACTGGAGGGGGCAGATCTCATCTAGAAGAACAACAGAAAAACTTGTAAGACTCCCCTTTTGTTGGTGTCCTGATTGGGGGCTGACCTGGTGAGAACAGGTGTCCTTCTGCTGTCTGTGGCCCGGTCAGAAGAAAATGGAGTAACTAGTCAGACTGCAACCACCTTACTGATGCAGTGAGAACATTTAGGATCCTGCCAGTTAGCCTTGTGATCCAGGTACCTGGTTCTTCTCTACCAGCTGAAGGCTTATAATTTAAAAAGCAACTCTATCAGTGAAGAGCTCTAAAGTAACCAAGAAGGCCTGCATGGTCAGAGGGAGAACACTTGTGGAAGCATGGAGGGGACCCTTGATGAGGTCGACTTTTTGTTCCCCTACGTATCCTGTGACACATATTTTATAAGAGGAGAGAGAGTACCTGAAGGCATCATTTTTTTGTTTGTTTGTCTTTGAGGACCCTTTCACCTTAACTGTTTTCTCCCTTGAGGGCAGACTATGGGAACCTGCTTAACCAGATCAATCAGATGCCTAACAAAAACAGTTAAGCCCAAATTAGAGAGTAGTGATTTTGGTGTCCTCAACTGAAATGGGGGCTGTAGAAGAGACAATGGAGCTCTTGAGAACATAGTCTAAGGATTAGGTTTTGAATGGGTGATGTAGGAATCTCTCCCAGACTTGGCTAAGGAAGGAAGCTCACTCCTGCTTAGGACAAAGAGGGAGGACAAAGGGGAAAGAAGAAGGAGAAACTGAGGATTGGGGGAAAGAGAGAACCAGGCACAGTGCATGAGGGATTATTAGTCATCACTGCTGTCCAGGTTGATCCTGCTAGAGGTAGTACTGGAGCACTGAAAGTGAGAGGTGACCTCCACTCTCAAGCCATGGGAAATGAAGAGAGTGTAGAGATTTGATTGTCTGTTTGCTGTGGATATGGCTGGAGGGTTCCAATACTTAGCCACCTTTCGAGCCTCAGGGTGGGTCAGGAAGTTGCATCTTCAGCCTTTGGGTCTCACCGGGGAGTTGTCCTGGCCAGAGTACCTTTACAGCTTGAAGAGAAACTTTCCTTTCCACCAGCTGTTTCTGGACCTCCTCCTTACTGGGTCAGATCTGAAAGGGAGAGAGTTTAAGGAGGGAGGGAGGCAGGAGTTGAGAGGAAAAAAAGCCTAGGTGCACTGAGGTTTTAGCTCCACCCACATAGCATTGGCAGTCCAGTATAAGCCCCTGGTTGGCCCCCAATTTCTCAAGTTGTCTGACTTAACAGCTGTAGGGGGCTCAGAGCTTCTTCCCCAGGTTTCCAAGGGAGAAACCCTCCTTAGTAGGACAGAAAGAGAGAGAGTCAGCCTGAGAGATCTACCATAGCTAAGTCATGGTGAGGGAGGAGTCCCCTGGATGACAGACCATCAGAGTGCCGGATGATCACGTCCACTTTCTAGGCAGTCCTTTTCAGTTTGGCACAACCTATAGCAACCTTCAAAGTATCCCTTCATAGGTCACCACAAATGTTTGGGGTCCACTCCAGGGGTTCTTGTCTTCGCTGGACTTAGAAAGAAGCTCACAAGACAAAAAGAGTGCACACACAGGTGGATTTATTAGGGATAGAAAAAGCTGCAGCTAAAGTAGTGCAGTGGAACCCAGAAACAGGTAGCTCCCTGCAGTAACAGCAGAGAGGCTCTTTTATTTGCTGTCAGAAGGAGGGGGTGGAGGTTTTCTTCTTCCCCCATCTACATGGTCAGCACCCATCAGCAACCTACTGGTGGCAATATCCTGTTTTTTGCCCTGGTGTCCCTTTCTGGAGCCTGGTACCCCTTTCTGGGGCCCACTTGTGAAACAGTTCCATTGGTTTCAGGAAGTGCAACAGCAAGTCACTCCCTGAACTAAGTTCCTTCTTCTCATGCTGCTGAGACCCAACACAAAGGAATCCTAATGCAGGGTTCCAATGCCTACATGCTGACAGTCCTGGCCTCTTTGCTTACTTGCTACAAGTCAAACTTATTTAGACCTAGACTTTGGGCTCCACAACCTTGTAAAAACCCTGCAAAACGTGAAAGAGACCTTGGTATGATTGGTAGGGAGAAGACTTGGTACAAACTCATTGGGATATATGGCCAGATCCTCAAGACTGACTATACTCTGGAATGTATATGCATCATATATGTCTTCCTGCACCTGATTCCATGTGAAAAATAAGTTCTGGCCTAATTGGGTTACAAGGGTTTACTTTGATTGAAAGTTACCTTTTGTCCAGT
This sequence comes from Castor canadensis, assembly GCF_047511655.1. Taxonomy (NCBI): domain Eukaryota; kingdom Metazoa; phylum Chordata; class Mammalia; order Rodentia; family Castoridae; genus Castor; species Castor canadensis. The sequence continues at coordinate 184,513,040 of NC_133388.1, read as the reverse complement.
AACATGTTATTAATATCTTGTTGTAGTTTTATATACCTTTCACCCCTCCCCACTCCCACATATACCCCATGGGTTTTTCTTAGGTGGTCATAAGTAAACCCATGCACACAATGGTTCTTGAGATGTGTTGTAATTCTTTCACAACTTTTATGTCAATCACTCCCTGTTGGGTGGCTCTGGGAAGGGACTTAGCCTCTTTAGTTTCAGTAAGAATGTGCTGGGATCCATGTTATCCCATTCTTGGCCTCTCTTTCTGACACTACCCATTTTTGCCTCTGAAAGTACCTTTTCTACTCTAATAAATTATACTTTTTACTTCTCTGCTTGGAGTGTTGCCTGCAATCTTCTCTCCTGGATTCAAGTATTGAGATAGCTGCACTGACTTTTGGTAACAGTACAGTCACTCATATTGTAGTATTTGCTTATCAATGGAGACAGTATTGGACAGGGCCAGATGATTCTTCTTCATGTAATTCTGTAAAGAGCATCCAGCACACCATCCTACTAAATACCAACAATGTGCCTCCCGACAATTAAACAAGCCAAATTTCTCCCACATTCTTCCAAACATGTGGAAAAAAGTGTTATTTTCCCCTGGTTAAAGAATTACTTAGAGAACTGAACACTGGTGGCTCACACCTGTAATCCTAGGCTGAGATCAGGTGTGTTACAGGAAAGTTTAGGGCTGGTGAATATCTTCGTTCTTGTGTCCAGCAAGAGAAGTATTCAGGTAACATGCAAAAATGTAGTAAAGTAATAGTAAAGATTATTAGGAAAGGAATTTAGTATAAAAGGATACAAGTAGAGAGAAATGAAAAAAAGAGAGAAATGTTTCCTGCTCTTCATGCAAAAAATGGAGTAAAGATTTAAAATGGTAGGCCCCATCTCTTAGCCATACTTTCTGAACTGGAGGAATGGAATACATATGGTCATTAAGATATTGGAGCTGTGTGGCTAATAGGCATACTAAAATAAGAAGGTGTCATCCAGGCATGCTCAAATCACAGGGACAAAAGCAGTGTTTTAGGACTTCCATTTGCTACACATGCCTTGTAGGAGGTACCAAAGTGCTTTTGCTGAAAAGCAGTGACTCCTTACTTAAGCCCATGAATTAACTAAAAACAGGAGAAAAGCATGGTACCTGTCCTCTCTTTTGTATCTGTCTTTGCAATGAGTCATTCTTTCTGCAGTCACCTTGCAACTGTCCTGGAATCGGGAAGGACAGGAATGATGGATAACATCTTCATAACAAGGGATCAAAACTAACCCCAACAGTAGACCCTCTTTGGATGGACCACCTTCCTGGCTGCAGATAACAACTCCAGAACTTCTCCCAAAACAAAAAGTGAGATAATGACCAACCAGACCATACCTGTGACTGGGGACTGTTTAGCTATGCACACCTTTTGTTCCCTGCTCCCAGTGCTTTGTCTATTTAAACCTAGAACTCATATATGTACCCCAAAGATGGCTGAAGATGAGCTGAGTGCTTACTCTGCCTCTTCCCATAGCATGTCCCAAGCCGTGTAATAAGTCTCCTTTCCCTGGCTTTACCATGCCTCCTTATTTGGCATTTGGGGGCAGGTGGTTGGACCTGACATATGGAGTCCCAGGAGTTTGGGCCTTGGATCCAAAACTCTGGTTTCAGCTTTAGCAAGCTATACTAAGAGAAAATATGCTCTTTAACCACTGGCCACTTGCAGCTAGTTGAACCTGGATGGAGAGAAAAGATGGAATTGGTTCCCAGAAGCTTCTGGAATTGCTTTTATTGCAGAGACCTCCTTTCTTATCTTTCCACTTCAGCTAGTATCACTTGCTTTTTCATCATATGGTGAGACAGAAAAACAAACATCTGGACTATAGGGGGCCTGAAGCCTGACCTTGGTGAGTTCTCCCTGATCAGTGTGCCTCGGGGGCCTTCGCCTTCCTATTCCTTGTTGTCTAGAGGCTCTTCTGGACCATTTGGGGTTTTTCTGAATTACTTGAGCTTTTTGCCATTTGTCTGACAAGGAATTTTTGGTCCCTGGTTCAGAGGCTTTGTGTGTATTTGGGGTCATTTGAGAATTTTGTGCTAGCAAAATTCTGGCAGGGAAGGAATGTAAGGTAACAGAGAACCTAGAGTGTTTGTGTTGAAGACCTTTTTGTCCTTTTTAGTGGGAATCTTAATGCCTCTCCAATTGGGCCTGTAATTTGTACAGGCCATTTGTTTTGACAAGAAACTTCAAATTGTGTGGTCTTTGTCTGGTTCCTCGGTCATTTGAACTCTTTTGGAATATTTGAGGCTTAGGCCATTTGTGGTTATAAACAGAGAAAATTAATATCCTATAGAATCAAGAAGTAAAGAAGTGATGCAAGGCATGAGGACTGGGGAATATGGGAGATCTCTTTTGTATTTTGTATAACCATGAGATATACTAAGTCTGTAACAACTTAAGAATGAAAAATTTTAAGTTCATCTTGGCTCTCCTAGGAAGAATTCTAGCTAAATAGTCTAAAAAAAGAGAAAAGCAATTTCCAAGACTGCATTTGGGATTAATTTAAGTGTTTTTGTGTGCCATTGTGTATATTTTGCATATGTCCATTAGTCTATTTCTATGATGATTGGTTTATAAGAGGCTAAAATTCTGACAGCTGTGTCAACAGTCTTACTGGAAACTGAGACTGATTCAAAACGCTCCCCTACCCTTGACTCTTGCTTCAGGTATCAAGTCTTCCAAAGAATAACATGGGGCACATCTTAATCTGCTTCTGTCATTTTGAGAAATAACTGATCAATGTATTTGTGGCCAATAAATTATTTTTTTTCATGTTCTTGAGCTCTTGGAACTATGCACGCTGAAATTGACATTTATGGCATGTCTAATTTAGAACTTTTTGCATATGCATACATTGACCTTTTTAGGATGATTCTTATTGTAGAGTTAATGTAAAGGAGTTGTTGCTTCTGTTCTCCCTCCCCCACCTCTTTTGCTGCCATTTTAAGAAAATCAGTTTTCCAAAGTTCTTATCTCAACCAGGTCTAACTAAATGTAGGCATTTGAAAATTATTCATTGTTTTAGGACTGAAGAAAAGAACTGTATGGACAGTAACCTTAAAATGTTTCACTTGTCATAAGTGTAATTTGCATTCAACTCTATTTTATAGTTGTATCTATTAACAGATGTGTTTTTGTAAATTGCTTACTGTACAGAGAAACAGTTTATGATTCCTTTACTCCAGAATCTATCTATTAAAATATTAGGTTAATAGAGTATTTTATTTTGTTAGAAAAAGAAGCAATTTTGTCTAAATTCAAAATTTTGCAAAAATTATTTCTACGTGCAAATTAGAAAGGTCCTAAAGCTTATCAAAAGTTTATGTGTGAAAGTTGGCTATAATTTAAAAGTTGCCAAAAGAATTTCTAAGGTCAAAATTTAGGGTACTGATGCAAAGCTAAAATTTAATTCTCTATGTCTATAATAACAAGACTATCTTAATAGTGTTCTGCTCTTAGTAACATTTGTAAGAAACTGGCTTAAAGAAGAGATTTTATGAAAACAATTACTTGTGTTTTTGGTTGATCTTGTCAAGCTTTTGTCTACTTAGGAAACTAAAGCCTTAACTAAATCAGAGTTCATTTAAGTATCTTTTCATGTAAAGTCTCTAAAATGACAACCTTATAACTTTATGATAAAATAACTCTTATTTGAAGTAATTCTAACTCAATTAGTGAAATATATATATATATATATATATATATATATATATTTATATATGACTAAAAGTATGTAGAACTGTGTGTGCCTAGACACTAAATATTGTGGAAATATATGCAGAGTTAAAATGTGAGTTTATTACATATAAAATGACCAAGTAATGCTCTCTTTTATCAAAATGCATTACATCTAAACCTGGTCAATAGAACTTTTAGCATTTCTGCTGTTTGTAACCAGTAATCTTCAAGAACTTGCCATTTGGGCAAACCTTCTATTTAAATCTAGCGTATAATTATTTGGCACCTCTGAAAAAGACAAACTCATATTTTTTGGTCAAGGTATTCTGTTTAAATAGAGACAAAAATGACTATTTCTGCTGATTCCAAAGCCATCTTTTAGTAGTCATAAAGTTATTTTAAAATGAGTTCCCCTATGCAGTTTATTTGACTGAATGTTTTCTGACTTTTACTCCATCTGTATTCTGCTTTGTAACAGTTTTTCTAGTTTTAGACTTAAATAGTTTTGACTTGAGTGTCAGCTATCTGTCCCCTTGTCCTGTATTAATTTATCACTGGCCAAGAAACCTTAATTCCCTCAAGATTAAGGAATGTTCAAACATAAAAGGTGGGTGAGGATTGTAAGATGCAAAGTGCTTTTGTTGAAAAGCACTAACTCCTTACTTAAGCCCATGAATTAACTAAAAACAGGAAAAAGCATGGCATTTGTCCTCCATTTTGTATCTGTCTTTTTTCTGAGGCATTTTCTTTGCAGTTACCTTTCAACCACCTAGGAATCAAGGAAGGACATGAGTGATGGATAGCATCTTTGTAACATGGGACCAAACTATCTCCAACAGTAGACCCTCCTTTGGAGACCACCTGCCTGGCTCCAGATAACAACTCCAGAATTCTCCCAGAACAAAGAGTGAGATAATGACCAACCAGACGACACCTAGGACTGGACCATTCAATAATGCATACCTTTTGTTCCCTGCTCCCAGTTCTTTGTCTATTTAAACTTATAACTCATGTCTGTACACCAAAATGGGTGTAAATGAGTTAAGTGCCTACTCTTCCTCTTCCCACAGCATGTCCCAAGTTGTATAATAAATCTCCTTTATCTACCTTCACCATGCCTCTTTATTTGGTGTTTAGGGGAGGGTGGTCAGGACTGACATATAGAATTCCAGGAGTTTGGACCTTGGATCCAACACACTGGTTTCAATCTTTCATTCTTTTCCTCCCTCCACCCATCCAAGGGGCTTAGGAGCTTGTTAACATCTCAGCTGCAGATAGACCTGTTCTTGGACCTTAAACATCTAAAATGAATGGGAGGAAGTGGGTAGTTGCTCTGGCTTTTTAGTTTTTACTTTCCAGTTTCAATGTCTGAGTCTAGACCTTTTAATATGTATTAAAATAATATAATATCACTGTCTCCTCATCTATCTATCCTGCCTTACCCACCACTCATGACCAACTGCCACCTAGCAAGTAGGCTCTAGGTTTGAGGCCAACCCCAGGCAAATAGTTCATCAGACTCCACCAGAGTAAAATGGCCTGGAGGCATGGCTCAAGCAGTAGCATGCTTGCCTTACAAGAGCAAAGCCCTGAGTTCAAACCCCAATCCCACCAAAAAAAAAGAAAGAAAGAGTTATTTAGAGAGTAAGGTTATTAAGAGCGTGTTTATTTCTGTGTTCTCAATCCAACACTATACCAAGAACATAAATAGTTCAAGAAACACTCTTAAATGAAATAAGTAAAGAAGAAATGAATAAAATTATTTGAATGTGTAACTGGAGTCCTACTTCAGAGATTCCACTTTTCAGGTCTGGCCACTTGGTCCAGTACTCCAATTAAAGAGACAAATAGTGTGAAGGGCAGAGAAAGGAGATTTATTCATGAAATAGCCACAGTAGGAAGAGGAAGTGAAAGCACTTCAACTGATCTTCAGGGAACTGACTTCAGCTTCAGGTTTGAATAGAGAAAGACTTGGGGCAGTGGGTGGGGGTTACACATAATTAATCTGTATTGGTCAAAGGTGTGAGTCTACTGATCATTATTTTAGGATTGATCAAGTAGTGTCCTGCATGGTAAAAGAATCATTGCTGCCTGATGGGGTGGATTAATTTCTTATCACGAGATGTTTATTCACCACTCCAATCCTTCTAGGAATCCAAACTGACTGCTGGAGAGAATGGCTCAGAGCAAAGAGACATGAAAAAGGGAGGCAGAGATGCTGAGTTTATATCCTGCTTTTAACCACCCTTTGGATATTTGTAGGCCCAAATGAAAAGCCAGTGCTTTTAGCAAAGGCAGTTTCTAAGTACCTGTTATAACTTGATAAATGCATTTCAAGAGCCACCATTATGTAGTGATACCTTTTGTTGTACATGGTTCTATTAGATTTCTAGAATCACTCATTAAATTGTAAATAGTGCTTAGGGGAAATACTTGAGCTGCTATTAACTAACATCAATGTTAGCCAGGACAAAAGCCCTACAGGAGTGTTTACAGGCCAGAGATAATGGAACCAGGATGAGGTTCAAGTATAAAGTCAAATCAGTGAAGCTCTGCGTGATTTGTAATTGCTCTTTTGTATAAGCTTGTGCAAATATAACAAAGTGCATAATTCAATGAGAGAGGCATCTCTTACAACCTCCCACTTTATTACCAAAGAAATCAAGACCATGCCACCTTGTTTCTCCTCTTTCTCTTTCACAGTTGTGATCCACATTACATAGTTCTATTTCTTCAACAATCAGTCTTCCTGAGATAACTAATCTTCAATTTCTTCCCACCTTATTGGTTTTTTCTTTTCATTAAGCAAATTCTTCTCTTATTTCCCTAAAAGTTCCTTCTCCAGAAACTTGTATGAATAATGGTGACTCAACTTTGATCATCTTTATTCTCAACCATAAAAGTTAATGGCCTCATCACTACCTTAATTTTCTTTCCAACTCTCTCAAAACATGTTATTCTGAAGAACACATCCATTCTTATGGGCTAAGTAATAAAAAGTTATCTTTATTATCAGAAGTTACATTTATCATCAGAATCCCCAAACTTGCCAAACTTAATTCTGTAAGATATTCACTAAAAAACTAATTAATAACTTGTAAAAGTTAATCTGTGCTCAAACATCCATCCCTGTTTAACACAAAATCTCCCTCCTCCTGGGCAGCAAGCAAGTCAGTCATCCAATGGATATCAGGCATGAATATCTATTAAAACTATAAAATACAAGACGAACCTAATGGAGTAAAATTGCACATCTTGTAAAAGATGTAGGACTTCCTGGCATCAGAGCTTCAATGCTGTGATACTTTCAAAGCCACTCACTCAAATAGGAGAATCTGGAAGAGTTACTCCAGTTAACAAATGAAGAAGATAAATTTATAGGGATGATGATGCAATAGTGACTTCAAAGACTTCATAGAAAATGATTGAATTATTAAAAAATTAAGATAAATCTTTGGGGAAAAAATATTTCTGCAAAGCTTGTCATCTCTACTATTCAACTATAAAACATAGTACCTGAAAATTCAAGCAATCTTGAAAAAGAAGAACAAAGTTGTAGGTACCATACTTCTCAATTTCAAGTTTAGAGCACAACAAATGTAATCAATGTGGGTCTGACATAAACAGGTAAATAGATCAATGGGATAGAATGGAGAGCTCTTTAATATATAGTCAGGTGATTTTTGACAAGGACATCAAGATTGCTCAATGGGGAAAGGACAGTCTTTTTAACAAATGGTGTTGGGAAAACTGCTTATCAAAGTTCTAAATATAAGACCTTAAACTATAAAATTCTTAGAATATATGGAAAATCTTCACAACATTGGATTTGGTGTGATCTAGATATGTTAACAAAAGCACAGGCAACAAAAGTAAAAATACACAAATTAGACTAAATCGATATTAAAATTTTGTGCACCAAAGGACATGACTGATATAGTGAGAAGGCAATTTATATAATGAGCCAAAATGTTTTCAAGTCATGTGTCTGATAAAGGGTCAATGTTCAGAATTTATACAGAACTCAAAAAATAAAAAGAAAAAGGAAAATCCAATTTAAAAATTGACAAAGGACTCAAATAGACATTTCTTAAAAGAAATAGGAATTTATAATAAATACATAAATGATGTTAAACATCACTCATAATTAGGGAAATGCAAATAAAATAATAAGATTTCAATTCACATCTATTTAAAAAAACAGAAAATGGTAATGTGGCAAGGATGTGGAGAAATCTGAACTCTGTGCACTGTTGGTATGAATATAAAATGGTACAGCTGCTGTAGAAAGTAGTACAGCAGTTCTTTTAAAAAATTAAGATAGAATTATCCTTGATTCCACTTCTGAGTGTATATCCCAAAAAGGTAAAGAGAGTGCCTTGAGGATATTTGTACAGCAGCATTAGCCGCAATAACCAAAAGGTGGAAGGATCCTAAGTGTTCATGAACAAAATTTGGATAACAAAATGTGGCATATCCACATGCTGCAAAATAAATGAACCTAAAGGAAAAGGGGCAAAGTGAAATAAGCCAGTCACACGCACACAAACGATTATTATGTAATTAATTCCATTTACAAGAGATAGCCAGAGTAGTCAAACTCATAGTAAAGGAAAGTATAACTGGGCATGGTGGTGCATGCTTCAAATTCCATAATCCCAGTGTGACTTGAGAATCTGAGATAGGAGGATCAAGATTTCAAGCCCAGCCTTGATGCATTGTGAGTTTCAGGCTAGCCGAGGTTACAGAGCAAGACTCTGTCTTAGAAAGTGTAATGAAGGTTGCAAGGGACTAAAGGAAGGGGGAGATAAGTAGTTGTTGTTTAGTGGGTATGGAATTCCAGTTTTAGGGGACCATACCTTTAACACTTGGGCCTTTGAGGGATGTTTAACATCCAAACTACAGCAAACATTCCTAGAACTCTAATACAGCTACTTCTCAAAGCTCACTTACTAGCTGTGGAGCTGTGCATTTGACATGCCCTTAAGCATCAAGCTTGATTGTTAGATAAAATTTCTAATGAATCTCTAATCAGTATTCATTTTTTGTATCCCTTAAACAGACTAAAAACATTTGAAACTTAGTTTATTAATTCAATTTAAGAAGGAAGTAAAGAAGGTGAATATGGGTGATGTACTTTCTATGCAAGAATGAATATAGAATTTTTAAATATACTGAAATCACTATGAGACTAGGACTAAGGTAGAAAGGAAAAAAACAGAGGGAATGAATCAATTTGGAATACCAGACATATAAACATAGAAATGTCATAATGAAACTCTCTATGTAGACATCTTAAAAAAAAATGTCTTTTTATAAAAATGGAGGACAAGAAGACAAAATAGGTCCTGTCTGGGTGAATCTGGATCACTGATCCCAAATTCTTGTACCCCCAGTACAACAATAATATGACAATAAAAAATAATTAATAAAAAAGAATTTCAGTTTTACAAGACAAAAATCCTGGTGATGTTTGCACAACAATCTCAATATATTTAACATCACAGAAGTGTGCATTTAAAAAAAGTTAAAATGGTAAGTTTTGCATGTATTTTTATATACTTATTACATTTATATTACATATTTATTGCATGTATTTGTTACATGCATTTAGTACATATTTTGTGGTATATTTATTACAATTTTTAAAGTACTGTTTTAAAATCTCAGGGGAGACAATAATAAAACTGTGAAAGGATATCTTTGGGCTGCCTGCTAAGAATCTACATTTTCAAGAGTCTAAGATGGCTTCTTTATTATGTATGATTTGTGCATTAAAAAAAGACAAAACTCTAATCAATATAATATTTATTTTTTAACAGGCTTTGGGATGACAAAAAAGATTAGAAGATAAATTTGCATCTATATGTTGTCATTTTTAAAAAGTAAAACACTGGAAAAATTTCAGAATAGTGTGCAAATGAGTTGAGTATATTGCAACACCTTCAAAAAGTCAATTCATTCTTTGTTTTCACTCTAAGAACTAGTGGTCAGTTAAAGTTATAGTATAAATTGTTTTAAGTACAAAATCTAAATATTGTAATTATTAGTTTCCTTTTTCTTAATGTATTTTTTTTACTATTTTGGTTAAATATGTACTATTTTTTACTATTTTGGTTAAATATGTATCTTTGTTCTCTGTATGGATTTATTTTTCTCTATCCAGATGATTTCCAACTGTCTATCTTCTTCCCTGAGCAATCTTTGTCTCCCAAGTGCTTCTGGACATTTTTACTTAAAATGTTTCTCTGCCAATTCAATGTAAAAAGTCAAATCTATCATTCTCCCTCTAAAAATTACTTTTCTATTTCTCACTGTCATTATATACGCCTAAAATGCAAACGCTAATGGTTGTCATTCCATCTACTTCTATTTGCTTATTTGCTCACCCTTCATTTAATCAGTTTCCAAACTCCCCTGACTTTCCTTTCAACAGTACCTTTCATCTCTCCCCTCCTTTTTATTCCCCCACTTGTTCCTTTAAGCTTGGCCTTACCACTCATAATTGGATGAGCATAATAACTTCCCTTTTCTCCTTTCCTTCTGCATTTTAAGCATACATTAATGATTTGAGGGAGTTTCGTTGTGATAATTCCATACATCATACAGTGTACACTGAACAAGTTCACCCCCTCCATTATATATCCAACCTCCACTTTTTCCTCCCCCCTTTCCAAACAGTGTTTGCTAGCTTTCATTATGCAGTCCTCACATGGGTATATGGACCATACTTCCATCCTCATGTGATTTTTATATTCTCAATCTTCCTGAATAGCATCCCAAGGTTAATCTTCCTGATAATGTAGCTCGGCTCCAGTCCAAACATTTTGCTCACTCTCCCATAAGCATGCATTCCTTTTTCTGCCTCAGGGCCTTGAATCCTGTCTCCTCCCTGGAATTCCTCTTCTGACAGTAACCCTCTCCAAATCCTGTTGAGGTCCCAGGGCTACTGTGTTTCAGAAGCCTTATTTGAAGGAGCTCAACACTAAGTGCTCTCTCCCCAGGAGCACATTTTTCCTACATCTGCCAGAAGAGAATGTATGTGAACACTAAGCTGTGTACAACATGAAACCCAGAGGTTGGAGCCCTGGCTGCTATTAGGAGCATAGTCTCGAGTAAAGGTCTTCATGGGTTTAATTATTACCATGCTAGTCAGTGTTTCAGCACTGTGACAAAGTACCTAAGATCAGCAATTTAAAGGAGGAAAGATTCATTTGGAATGCAGGCCTCAGAAGTTTCAGTTCCATGGTCAGCTGGCTCCATTGCTTTTAGGATAGTGACAAGACAAAGGGCCATGAAGGAAGGCACCTGGCATACAGGAAGCAGAGAAATAAAGAGGCCAGGACAAAGGCCCAACCCCAGTGCCCCACTTCTTCCAATCTGACCCCACCTTGCACAGTTTCTACCACTTCCCAATAGTCCATTCTGTTATGAATCCATCAATGGATTAATCCACTGACTAGGTGAGGCCTTCATAATTCAATCACTACCCAAAACCCATCAACTGGCAACCAAGTCTTTAACACAGGAGCCTTTGGGGGGTGATATTTTATACCCAAATCACAATTGCAAACTATTGTTATTCATTGAATGTCTACTCTGATAAATATTTGATATTTATTGAAAATACTCATCACTTATTGAGTATTTCTTGAGTGCTAGATCCTAAATATGTTACCTGAATAAATTCACACAAAAAGCCTTGTATGTTAGGTGATATTCTTAACCCCACTTTTCTGGTGAAGAAACTAAGCAGACTGAAAGTATGTAATTTAAGAAAGAGATTGCACTAGTAAGTGACAGCGCTAGAATTCATACCCAGACAGTCCAGCTCCTGAATATATATCCTTAAGCACTGCCCGGCATTAAGTTATTGAAGGCCACTTAATACAAGGTATGTATATTATTTTTTCCACTTTAAAGAGGAGAGAAAAAGAAACTCAAATATATCAGGAATATTTTAAGTCATAGATATGGTGAGTGGAAATGCTGAATTTTACACTAGGTCTATCAGACTTCATTAGATAATACTTTTATTATGCTTCTGTTCTTGAGATTAAAATGACTATTTCAAAAGTAATTGTACTCATTAAATAAGATCATGCACACGATTTATAAATGGTAATATACTGTACTGAAGGTTGGGTTGAGTTTTCCATGAACACATACTCATAAGGGTACCATGCCAATTACCTTTAGACCAATGGTCTTGAACTTTCATTCCTACTGCCATTGATCTTTGTATTGGTTTTAAGATGTAGTACTTTGCATATAAATTAAATATATGTCTCACTGTACTAGTAAATTTTTTTTTTTTTTTTTTTTTTTTGGTGAGACTGAGATCTAAACTCTGGTCTTCAAGCTGGCAAAGCAGGTTCTCTACTGCTTGAGCCATACTTCCACTCCATTTTGCTCTGGTTATTTTGGACATCAGGTCTTGTGAACTATTTCTCCAGGCTGGCCTTGGACATTGATCTTTTGAATTTCAACTTTCTAAAATCTTGATTTGGTCACTTACTAGCTAACTGGTCTTATGCTTGTTTCTTTTCTTCTTTTTTTATTATGCTTGTTTCTTAACACATCTGTGTTTCAGCTTCCTGGTTTGTTAAATGGGGACACTAGTAGACACACCATTGGTAGATATGAAAGCTAAACTAGCTGATATGCCCAAAGCAGCTGAAACAGTGTGTGGTATACAGTGAAACAGTGTCACATTGAATTATTATGATTGTGTCTATTATAAAACACACACAAAATGAAGTTTAAAGAAAATGAGTTAAATCTTCATATTATTTTACTTATTAGTGATATAAAGCTTTTTTACTTTAAAATAAAAATACAAGTAATTTATGATTGAATATGCTTCAGTTGTTTTTGAATGCCTGGAAATATTTTCTATGTCAGTGATTCAATGACCAGGTTCTAAGTTTGATTTAGACTTGGTTCTAAATTTGATTTTTTAAAAAATGGAATGACTGCCATAGTTGAAAATATACTTTATAAAAAACAAAATCTGTACAGAAAAAGCATATCCATATGTAAATTGTCATATTAATTTTACTTATTAAATCGTGGTCCTTATTTTTGGCCCCATTTAGCAGTGACTCCAAATTTTATATTGATATTTAATCAATAAATTTCCATTTTTTTGCAAATTAATGGAGAGTTTTCAATATTTTTAATAACTTGTCACAAAACTTACCTAAATTCTTCATGTGGAACATTCTTAAATAGATTTTAAAATTGAGTTTCAAAGTCTGAGTGTTGAAACATAAGAATTTTATATGTAACATTTATCAGTTACAGTATCAGGAAAAAAATGATATAATGATAAAAATATTTTAAGCATGTGTTTTCAAAATTCTTTCTCCAAATCATGAGTTTCCTTCAAAAAGCTACCTTTTCCATTTGTGGGTACATTTTCTCAAAAAAAAAAAAAAAAGGTATGACTGGGTGTGGTGGCCCATGCCAGGAATCCCAGCACTCAGGAAGCTGAAGCAGAAGAATCGTCAGTTCAAGGCCAGCCTAGGTTATATAGCCAGATCTTGTCTCAAAAAAACCCAAGTATCACTAATAGCCATTGTTTTTCCCCAAAAACATGAGTCCAAACTAAGAGAGGCAGCATCATTTCCTTCAACTTTGTTGTTTTTGTTGAACTGAAAAAAAGGCATGGAAGGATAGACAGGAGACGGCTTGATCTATCAGCACAGGCTTTATTGGGAAGAAACCAGGGGAGAAGGTCTCCAGTCAGAGAGCTAAAGCCCACTGGAAATCAGTTAGGCCAGGAAAATGTTTGTGATGGGCTTGTTGCTGGGGGTAGCTAAGGAAGACAAGTGGTGATTAGGTCAGTCAGTTCCTCAACTGACTCTTGGCCCTGATGACAATGGAGTAAGGTATATTTCTCTCATTCTTTGGGGCTAGATGTGATACTTCCGGTAAGTAGTGGGGTGTTTCAGTAAGCTGCCTGTGAGGGAGGAGGGGCAATGATGGCTGACTTTATGTTCACTCTGGGTTACTAGTATCATTTTACTTGCAATTACTTTGCAAGAAATATGTTAAGTCCCTTATACATTTTAAGATTGTTAGTTTAGTTAAAATCAATAACATAGTGTGAAAATGCATTTCACCAAGAATATGAACTTGCAATATGTCAAAATATACGCAGAGCAAATGATTGAATGGAAAGTCACTACCAATGTCTGGGTTGCGGGGCTCCCATTCTGGCAGGGTTTTGTAAACCGTACCTGACAATCACCTAACTGATATTAAGTGATGGACCAATATCAATCCAAGTATTAAATCTTAGCAAAGCTTCGAATCTTTCTTTCTTTCTTTTCGTTCTTTCTTCTTTCCCTCCCTCCTTCCATTCCTTCCCCCTTCCCTTCCCTTCCCTTCTTTTTCCCTTTCCCTTTTCTTTTTCTTCCTTCCTGTTTTGTGACAGAGCTTCCCTGCATAGCTTTGATTGGCCTGGAACTCACAATCTTCCTGCCTCAGCCTCCTTCCTGCTAGGATTACAAGTGTGTCCCACCACACTCAGTTGACTTTTCTTATTTTGTAGGTAATCAGGCACCTGGTCAGATTAGGATATACACACCCTATGCCAGTTGTGGTGGTGCATGTCTATAATTGCCGTGCTTGGAGGACTGAGACAGGAGGATCACGAGGTGGAGGCCAGCCTGGGCTATGGAGTGAGACCCTGTTTTGACCAAGAGAGTGTGCAAACCCTGCTTTGCAGACATTAGCACTAAGCTGCCTTGTGTCAACAGTGCCACCATGTGCTCAGCAAAAAGCAGAATGATGCTTGGGTTTGCCACACCTCTACTCATCCTGTTAAGAGTGAGGCAGGTAGAAATTAGGGAAAGATGAGGACTCTTAAATCTGTATTGCTTAACTTAGAGCATCTTAGGTTAGACTCCTCTCTCATTCAATTGCAAAGTCTCCTTCGCAGAGCTAGAAAAAGGGAATTGTGGAAATTTCCTCCTGTGTGGACTTAGGGTACCTGAAAATTAGCATAAGTGTATGTGTGAGTCCACCCAGATCCCCTCCACCTCCTTCTGAAAGGCCACTGGAGACTGGGAATGACACAGGTTTTTTTCTACCTCCAAGTTAAGAACAGTGGTATAAAAACATTTTAAGACATAAAATGTCCATTCCACCTGGCAATGACCACATCTGAAATCCCCTTCCTCCTTCACCTATAATAAACTTCGTTATTTCCCTTACTGTATCCATGTGTTCTGCTTGGATTCATCCATGCCAGAACACAAGAGCTGGATATCCTCTGGTCAGAATTCTCAGCAATGACAACAGCACTTCAACATTCACAGCTTTCCTGTTCCTTTCTGTCTTTTGCTATTAACTCTGCTTCAGTCAAACCCAAATTTAATATACACCCACATCTTTTTTTCCCTCCAGTTCTAAGGATTCAACCCAGGTCCTCCTGCTTGCTAGGCAAGAACCATTCTTCTTAGCCCATGACCCCAGCCCTTTTTTTGTATTTTGTTTTTGAGACAGGGTCTCACTACCTTTGCAGGTGCTACTGCAGGAGGCTACTGGCTCCACTTCCAGAGTAGCTGGGATTACAATGCCCATGACACACACAACTGTTTAAATTCCATTTCTCTCATTTCTCTCTTAAATTCCCAGTGAATGACTCTTTTTCCCTATCTAATCAAGAGAAAACTTACTCTAATCACTGTTTATGAGTGTATGAATTGTAGTCCTCTGTCGGCATCCAAGTAGACAGAAAATACCCACATGGATCTAAAAGTAAACACAATAAGTAATTGCCTCTGCAATTTTTTAGGCTTTTCTTCACAATTGCTATTTTTCACTTAAACTTCTACTTAAAGCTTCATCTTTGATTTGCACTTGATTGCCAGAAGTATTAGCCTTCAAAAGACATATTTCAAGCTTTCTCTTACTGGTGTTTCACATTGTTCTAGTTCAGGTCTTCCAGTTCCTGGCAAGATGGAGTAGCACTCTCCACTCTGTCCCACTGAGACTTCCCACTACACCTATGAAGCCTGGACAGAACTGCATGCAACAGCTACTGGGGACTCCAGAAAGTAAATTGAAGTAGAAAGTTTGGAAAAGAAGACCAGGATTTGAAGTGCCTCAAAACAGAGAAAAAGATTTCATTCTATCTACCACCCCTTTGTTTCCCTCCACCTGAAATCCAGAAAAGAAATGAGCATAGAGAGTTCTAGGAGAACCCCTCAGTTCTGCCTTAAGGAGTAAAAAGTTAAACAAGAGCAGCTAGTACTTAAATAAATAGTGAAATCTCCTCCCTTTTGTTTGTGTATGTATTTTGGGGGTGGTGTATGTATTTGGGGAGGGTAGCTTTTGTTTGGTTTTGTTTTTGTCCATTTCCTCATACTCCAGGAAATCACAAGGCTACACAGCTGTGGTGGCAGAGGTCCCAATAAGAGTCCAGGGTAAGGGGAAGGCCTTGGGGCACATCCATTCTGATCTGTAGGGCTAAAATTCCAAGAAGGTTGGGGGGACTCTCCTTTGATTTTCCTTCTTTGTCTTTGTCCCAGCAGCTGGCCCTGGACATGGGTATGGTCACAGAAAAAGTGTGACAGAGCCAAATAATTGAAGCCCCAGGCTTCTAGCTGAAGAAGTAAAGGGGGAACCCCGCCAGAGAATAAGAACCTACAGATTACAAAGAGGGAGGACATCAGGAAAGTGACCACACAAAGCTGTTTCTGAGTTACTTTGTAGGCTTACCCCCAATGGGATAGATCTGATCCTAATCACCATACCAAAGAATTTGAAAACTGGAAATACAGGCCACTAAGCAGGCCCCAGGGTGAAGTTTGGGTGATACATGGGTGGGACTAAACCTCGAGGACTTTAAAACCAGGACTGCAATCAGAACTACAGGCACAGAAAGAGGTGGAACTTGAAGCTTGAACCCAACCAGGTCAGTTGCTGGCTAGGCCAAAAATATTTATGTCTTCAATAAGATTAGAATAAGACCAAGAACTTAAAATGTAACATCCGAAATGTGCAGGATACAATCCAAAATTACTTGGCTTGGGAAGAACCAGCAAAATCTCAACCTCTGTAAGACAACATAATCAATAGATAGCAACATCAAAATAGTAGTTCATGAGATGAATTGTGTGCCCCACCCCCAATTCCTGTTGAAGCTAACCCCTATTAGCATAGAATGCAACTGTATTTGGAGATAAGAGATAGATTTGCAGATAAGGTCCTTGAAAAGGTAATTGAGTTAAAATGAGTCCATTAGAGTGGACTCTAATCCAATATAAACTGGCCTCCTTATAAAAAGAGGAGATCGGGACACACAAAAATTAACACTGGGGAAGCACTGGCAGATAAAAAACCATCTGAGGACCTGGGAAAAGAAGACAGTCACTTGCAAACAAGGAGAGAAGTCTCAGCGGAAAAAACAACCGTCTGTGCCTTGGTCTTGGACTTTGAGCTTCTAGCATGGTGAGAAATAAATTTCTGTTGTTTAAGCTACCCAGACCATTGTGTTTTGGTGCGGAAATCAGCAAATTAACACATAGAAATTATTTTCTGACAAAGATATTAAAGTAGTTTTATACAAATGCCACAACAATAGTAGTCAGTATTCATTGAAAAAACTGGAAAAAAAATTGTTTTAAATCTCAGCAAAGAAATAAGGCAATTAAAGAAGAACCAATTGGAAATTTTAGAAAGAAAGAAAATACAATAACTGAAAAAATAATGTCAGTGGTTGAGCTCAATAGCAGATTGGGGATGAATGACAGAAAGTAGACCATGAACCTAAAGATGGATCAGTACAAATTATCCAATCTGAAAAACAAAGAGGAAAAAAAATGAGTAAAAATTACAGTCTCTGAGACCAATAGAGCAATTAGAAAAATAACAATCTGAAATTCAGGCCTCTGGAGTTGCAGGAGAGGAAGAAAAAATATGTGAAGAAATAATGATTGAAAACTTTTCAAGTATGACAAAAGATTAAATCCACAGACTCAAGAAGCCAAGCAAAACTCAAAGAATTCCACACCCAGGTACACCCTAACCAAATGAATGAGATGAACAGCAAAAACTCTTGAACACAGCCGAGACACCCTACCTAGGGTACAATTTGCAAGATAGGTTTCTCATCAACAACTGTAGAGGAACAAAGAACTAGAACTTTTGGAAATTACACTGAAAGCCAAACATGTAGAGAAAAGAAAATGATAGAGTAGATTTCATTTTAAAATGAAGAACTTTTGCTTTATGGAGGACTTTACTAAATGACTGAAAAGGCAAGCTATAGACAAGGAGAAAATATTTTCTAATTACCTAGCTGACAAAAGATGTATGTATGAAGAACTCTCTAAACTCAATAGTAAGAAAACAAAATCCAGTTTGAAACTGAGCAAATGAACAGATGGTTCCTTAAAGAAGACACATGGATGGTAAATATGCATATGAAAGGTGGTCAACATGATCAGATATTAGAAAAATGCAAATTAAAATCACATGATGACTCTACTACATACATGTTAAAATGACTAAAAAAATATATGTTAGGGTAAACATAAGGCCAACTGTGTTATAGGACCATATCCCCACCCCCTCATGGGCAGCTTACTGGAAATATCCCACAATTTCTGACTCCAAAGAATGATAGAAATCCACCATTTTAATGGGGGAGGGGGATGAGCAGTTGAGCAACTGACCAACTTAATCACCATTTATTTCCTTTAGTAACAAACCAATCACAAATTTTTTCTTAACCTAACCAGTTTTCTAGCACTTTCCCATTAACCTCCTATAACCACCCCAATGTGTAAGCAAGAGTGGGCTCTAAGTCTCTTGCTGGAGACTCCTCCACAGGTTTCTTCTCCCCAATAAAACCTGTGTAGACATACTGAGCTGTCTCCTGCCTATCCTTCATGCCCTTTTTCAGTTTAGCACTGGTAGTACTAAGTACTTTTGAAGATATGGAGCAACTGAGATTGGTGTATTGCTGATAGGATAGGAAAATGGCATGGTCACTGTGGAGAACAGTTTGATGGATTCTTAGGAAATTACATGTAGGTATATCATGACAGCATTTCTACTTGTGGTCATGCCCCTTGAGAAATAAAAACTTGCATTCACACAAAATTCTGGACATGAATATCGAGAGCAGCTCTATTCCCAATGGCTTAAAATTGGAAAAAGTGGGCAAGTGAATAAAAACTCTGGTACACCACACAACGGAATACTGCACTACACCAAAGAGGACCAAACTTGCTGCTTGCAACAACTTGGAGAGCTCTCCAGGGAATTATGCTGAGTGAATTATTTTCAAAAGCCAGTCTCATAAGATCCCATTTTATTTGATGTTGTTGAAGTGACAAGACTACATAGCATGATGGAGAACAGATCAGGGGTTGGCAGGGTTTAAGACAGAGAATTCACTCTAACGGGATATCACTCCAAGAACTGCTGCTGTGAATACTGATTGTGGAGGTGTTTATAAAAACCATACCTGTGTTAAAATTCACAGAACTATATTTCAAATGGCCAGTTTTCCTATACAATACCATGAGACAGAAAATTAGTAAGTGAAAAACATATTGTTCTGTTTTATTTATTCTTTTGGCAAAATTGTTGCTATTCCAAAATTTTAATTGTTAGATATTTGTACTATTACTAGAAAAATGAACCTTTGGCAACTAATGTAGAAATGTGAATTTCAGAGGGAAATTATTCAATGAGTTCCTGTCATTACTTGACAATGAAGGATGGCTTCTGTTGAGAAGTTAAAGAAGCAAGGTGAGAGCCAAGACTAAAATGGGATAGCTTCTGAGAGCTGTGCACAGAACAATGTGGAAACAATTCTGGCAAGAAGAATGAGTCTGGGTCCTTTGGGGAGGAAAGCAAAGGAAAGAATTTCTGAGAGAGGAAACATCAGTCCTGAAAGGATGAGATTTTAATTGGTAGCTTCTTTAACTCAAAGTGCCTCAGAAGACTATTTCTAAAATAAACAGATTGATCTTTTCAGTTACCAAATTTTGGTTCTACCTCCAAACTCCACCCTCAGCACCAGAGCAAGATTAGGTAACTTATAGAAATAACACTCACCACTGACACAAACATACAAAGGTGTATTTTATAGACATACAAATATATAATACATACACATATATTTATATGTATTTTATATATACATATATGTATATATCCCTAAATATATGCAACTTATAGCAAAAGTTGGATTTATGATTTCAAAATATATCCATAAATTTTCTGACTCTATTTCAAATAGTAGAATCCAAATCCTTTTGTCTTGACTATGGACTGGTCTTTGTGACTTAGTGACTTACTTTCAATGAAAAAATATCATACAGCTGGGGGTGGAATTTAGTGTTAGAGTGCTTGCCTAGAATGTGCAACATGGGTGGACATGTGGAAGGCCATGGGTCCCATTCCCAGCACTACAAAAAAAAATTAAAAAAAATATATATATAGCAGAGGTGATGTTATGTAACTTCAGAAGTTGGATTATAAAAGCACTTAGCCTCTTTCTTTCTCTCTCTCTCTCTCTCTCTCTCTCTCTCTCTCTCTCTGTGCTCTGTCTGGCAGGGGAGGGGTTGGTGAACAGTCTCCAAGCCATTACTCAAGCAGCACTGTGGTGAGGCCCACAGGCAGAGGAATGGAGGCCTCCATCAACAGCCAGCACCAATGTAAGTGACCATGTGCAAGAGCCACCTGAAAAGAGGATTTTCCAGTTAGGCCATCAGGCGCAATATCTTATTTTGACTCCATGAGAAACCCCAAGCCACAACAGCACAATCAAGTTGCTCCTGGATTTCTTAGTCCCAGAAACTGTAAGTGATAAAAAGTGATTAATTAGGCAGCATTAGATAGCTAATACAAACTCTATAAGTATCAGACTTTTCATATATTATCTTATTTAATTCTAAAATAGAACTCCTAATTTTATAGGAGAGAAACCTGCTGCTTGGAGTTATTAGAGAATAACCACATGGTCTTAGAGCTAAGTTCACAGCAAAACTGGAATTCAAACTCAGGATGTGCCAGGTAGGTCCTATGACTGGGTGTTGGGCTCTGGGACATGATCCTGGAAACCATGGGCAGGTGTTTTGATCAGGAGAATGGAAGTACCATCAAGGTCAGCTAGAAAAAAATCAAAGAGACAGATGAGCAATTTGAGTGAAAATTCTACAAGTTGGGTTGGAGTGATGAGGAGTGAGATCATGGAGGAAGAAAAGCAAAACAAGGTAAGAAAAGGGGAAAGCCATGGAATCATTTGTATTCTTAAAATTGTGAACAAGAACATGGTAGAAATTGTTCCAAGCGGAATAAGAACCTCTGTCAAAGCTGTGCCATTCCTTTTCTATTAATGATTGCCCTGGCGATAGGACCCCCACCTTACAGTAAATAAGGAAAGCATGCAGATCGAGTAACTAGTGATTTTATTGGTGCTGATGTTCACATTGGTCTAGTTAGTTCCACCTTACCAGGAAGACTGGGTATAAATTTATGGGAGGATTTGTTCCAGAAAAAAAAAAGATACCATGAATGAGAAGATAAGACAATAAGGCTTATGGACTTAGGCTTGGCCATCCAGCAAGGTCTTCCAAATACCATTATATGTTTCTCTTCCCCATATCCTTGGAAGCAGTCAGTGTAATAAATCTCACAATTTTTCTAGACTGTTCCGTTTTAATAATTGTTGAAGGGAATCCTATAACTCAGGGTCTCAACTTGGCCAACCACTCACTCCTCTAGGGCAGAAGGAATTAGAGCCGATGGGTATCCTGTTGCTTGCAGAGCTCTGTGCCCTAGAATTTTGGCTGCCCATAGAAAATGCATGTATTCCTTAGAATTACTGTAACAAAGTACCACTAACTGGTGGCTTAAAACAATTGAAATATATAATCTCATGGTTCTAGAGGCTAGCAATCCAAAATAAAGGCATAAGCATGGCCATGCTCTCTCTGAAACCACACATGGGGCATCGTTCCTTAGCTCTTCTGCGTTTCTAGCATTTTGCTGGCAGTCATTGGCAATCCTTGGCTTACAACTAGAGTGCTTCAATATCTGCCTCCACATTCACATGGCTATCTTCTCCAAACACGTTTATGTGTCTTATGAGAACACACAAAAAAACGATCACATCTTAACTTAGTTACATCTGCAAAGTCCTTTTTCAAATGAGGTCACATTTTGAGGTACTGGGGGTTAGGATTTCAATATATGAAAATTTTTGAGTGTAATGGTTAATTTTATGTGTCAACTTGATCAGGCTAAGGGATGCCCACATAGCTTGTAAAACATTATTTCTAGGTGTGTCTGTGATGCAGTTTCTGAGTCAATAGACTAAGATTTATATTCATCAACATGAGTGGGCATCTTCCAGTCCCCTGCAGGCCCTGAGTAGAATGAAAAGGACAGACGGAGGGCAAATTCTCTCCCTCCTTCCTTGAGCTGGGCTGCATCTTCTGGTTCTCAGGCCTTCAGACTCAGACTGAATGACACCACCGGTTTTCCTGGCCAATGGCAGGTAGTGGGACTTCTTGTCTTCCATAATCACATGAACCAATAATATAATATAATAACAATACTACTGCTAATAATATCTGTTCCTCTGAAGTTTTCTGACAAAAACAGGGTGGGGAGCAGAACACAAGGTCAACAGAAATAGCAGAATAGGTAAAAAAGGAAATGAGTGCAAATCTAACAGCCCAAGTTGATCAATGCTCTATAAACCCCCACTTGAGCTTGTGTGAGAGTCCTTCTCTAGCTCCTAACACCACTCGCCAGTCCCCACAATGCTACAGTTAACCTAAGAGATAAGGTGTCAGGCTAAGGGTGTGAAGACTTGGCTTGCTATGACCCTGTGGCTGCCTGGGTGAGCATTCTATGATGCCCTTCTGAGCACCAGAGCAGTGACCTTCAAATGAGTGTCCCTCCAGCACACAGCAGCTCATGGGTTACTTGTACTTTGGTGAGGCATTCCCTTTAGCAAGGATTTCATGCACACATGAGACACTCCCTAGATAAGCTCCGGGTCCATTATCTGTCTTTTGACTTTCATCAACACTTTTGCCACTCAACCTTCAAGAAAGAAAATAGGCAAAAGGATCATTTTAACATCTTCACAGATAAGTGAAGACAGTTTGGGAATAGCACACATTATTTCTGATCTCATCCATGGTCTAGAACTCAGTTATGTGGTCACATTCCAGCAGCCAGGGAGGCTGAGAAATAAGATTTCTAGCTGGGTGACTGTATGTCCAGATAACAATCAGGAATTCTACCATTAAAGGTAAAAGGACAGCTGGGTGCTGGTGGTGGCTCACGTCTATCATCCTAGCTACTTGGGAGGCTGAGATCAGGAGGACTGCAGATCAAGGATAGCCTGGGCAAATAGCTTGTGAAATCCCATCTCCCAAAAGAACCAGAGCAAAATGGACTGGAGGTGTGGCTCAAACAGTAGAGTGCAAATGCAAAGCCCTGAGTTCAAACTCCAGTCCCACCAGAACTAAAAGTAAAAGGGAGAATGGATTTTGCTGGAAAACCATCTGTTGCCCGCACTATACATAGTTGGTTGTATTATGAACTTTTTCTGTGTCATAATCTTTGAAAATATCATTTTAATATTTGCATAGATTTCAGTCATGTAATTGTACAACAGTTCACATCATTTTCCTATTATTGAGCATTTGCAATGTTCATTTTTCACATTATGAAAAGTGCTATAAGGAATGGATACACTAATCTATGAGCGCTTCTCTGATTATCTCCATATGGTAGGCTCCTAAAAAGCTTTCCTAAGACCCCATGATCCAGGTCTTTAATTCAGGAACCAAATTAGCTTGAAGAACTTCTATTCTGTTTCACTGTGTCTTTGAGAGAAGCAAAGCTTCCATGGTCTTGGCACATTCTGACCTCCCACCATCCCACCCTGCCTTGGCCAGCTCTTCTTCTAGGCCCAGGCTCCGTATCAGCAGCAAGATACTTGGAGAAGAATTTGTTATGGCCCAAAGTGCCATTAGTGAAAATATACTGTTACTAAATTGTTTTCTGGCGGGTGGGGGCTGATTTGAGGGCTTGCCTTAAAAGTGTGTCCCATGCATCTCCAGGCCATGTGTGTATACTCCTTTTACTCATCAACTCTATTTGCATTTACAATTTGCAAGATACTTAATCTCACATGATCTCATTAGCTGCCTTCTTCTGAAATATGAATCTGAAACTATGACTTCTGGAACTTAACCCTTGGAAGTATCCATGATACTCTCAGATTAAAGTCCTTAATGTGAATTATACATCTTCTTTTGGAGGGGGGACAGTACTGGGGTTTGAACTCAGGGCCTGATGCTTGCTAGACAGGTACTCTTACCACTTGAGCCACTCTCTCAGCCTTTTTTTGTGATGTGTTTCTTTTGAGATAGGGTCTTGTGAACTATTTTCAGGGAGACTGGCTTTGAACTGCGATCCTCCTGATCTCTGCCTCCTGAGTAGCTAGGGTTACAGGCATAAGCCACTGGCACCTGGATAAATTATAGATGTTGCCATATCAATTCATTTTTAATGAAAAAACAAATCAACAGACACACAGAGTAAAGAACTTCGTGAACTTAACTCAACAAAACCAGGCCCATTTATTTAGTTCATGATTAAGGCTGAGCAAGTAGTTTGGGCTGGGCTCAGCTGGTCTGTTCTTCTGCTGAGCTCAGCTAGCCTTACTCCTTATGTCCATGTCCACTGCAAGTCAGCTAGGCCACTCTGCTTTGGGGATAGCTGCCAAGAAACTGGGGCAGTTGTCTCTCATCACGGAGCAGGCTACCCAGGACTTATACCAATGTCAGTCTCATGTTCCAAGAGTAGAAAAAGCTCCCATGTGTAGGCATTTCTCAAGCCAACTCAGAGTCAAGGGGTGAGAAGGGAAAAAAGACTGACTCTTAATAAGAAAGACGTGGAAAGGTAGCTGGCTTTTGTGTGTGTGTATGTGTGTACGTGTGGCACTAGAGTTTGAACTCAGGGCCTTATGCAAATGTGACTATTTTTGCCCTCTACAACTTCTTTCTCCTTTCTTATCTATTTTCATCCCTACATTCATCTCCTTGTAGTCTGTTCCATTGAACCAGAACTGCTTATTGCTCCCCCAGCCTGCCTGGTTCTTACAAATCTCCAGGCTTTTGCTCATGCCTTGCCTGCTGGGCTTCTCACACTTGTCAGTTAGCCAGGTCCTTTTTCCCTCCAGGAAACCATCCTCTGTCATTCCAGACAGGGCTAGATGTTCCTCCTCTGTGCTCCCTGTGTCCACACAGAGTCCTTACTATGTTCTGTTTTCTTGTCTGTTTATGCCACAAGACTATATGAATGATACATGGGAAGAAAGACTTGTTGCCTTCTTTTTCTTTTTTTTTTTTTTTTTGTCAATACTGGGGTTTGAACTCAGGACCTCACACTTGCCAGGCAAGCACTCTACCACTTGAGCCACAACTCCAGCCCAAGACTTATTTCTTGATGCCATTTTGAAGGGGCACAGTAGCTATCTGTTGGTCAACTGATTATCTGCATATGAAAAAATGAAAGCAGATAAAAGATGGAGAAACTTTTGCAAATGGCTAGGCACCAGACTTGTCATATCTGAATTGGAAGGGACCTTAGCTATACTCTTGTCTATGCACAATTCTTAAAATAGCATTGCTTAAAAAAATTACTTCCAGGGCTGGAGAAATGGCTTATGTGATAAAGTGCCTTCCTAGTAGGCATAAGGCCCTGAGTTCAAGTCCCAGTTCCACAAAAAAAATTGCATCCAGCCCATTAGGCACAGTTGTAGACATGAGAAGCCCAGCTCATTCCCTCATCAGCCATCATCCTACTACTGAGGTACTTTCAGACTTAAACCCCTCTCTCTCTTCACTAAAACCAAATCTTCCTCCTGGTAACTAATACCTACCGCTCAAGACCTGCTATCGGGAGCCTCAAAAGTAAAGTTCAGTCTCTTTCCTCACACATCAAGCAACTCCCATCCATCTCACAACCTTCACTACCCTGATGGCCCTCTTCTAAGCTTGCCCACTGTGTCTTGGTTTCTCCTGGAAATGACACCCAAAGAGGGACAGGATATTCTCTTGGGAATATCCAGGGGTCACAACTGTGATGTGAACAGTGAAGCTTGGTGCTGGGACTGTAGCTCCCACTGCGTGGAACTCACTCGGAGATAAAACATTAATGTAACATTTCTTAAAAGTTTAAACTTTAAGCAAGTACTGGCATGAAGAAAACTTCAGCAAGGTCTGTTTTTTTTTTTGCCCTTTTTTATCATTAGGACTGAGGTCAGAACCCCCTCAAAGCTCAAAATAGCCAGATTTCAAATAGTGCTAGTAAAAAGTAGGTATTGAAACATGTTTCATCATGAATACCTCATAAGCTTTGGGATAAAGCAAATATGCTTCAGACAACTAGCTCCAAATTGCATTAGGTGTTTGGATGAGGGCAAGGAGTTCACCTCCATAGGGCAGGCAGGAATACTATTAGGATTGCATATGTGTAATTGGCAGTAATAACTGCTTAAAGCTTGTTGTGTGTCTTGCTGAGTACTGTGTCTACCTCCATGAAAAAGACTCTATTCATGTGCCCATTTTCTATAAGGAGGAATGGAGGCTCAGAATGCTGAAGTCATTTGCCCAATGTCACAGAACTAATCAGGAGCACTGAAGGGTTATAAACCCTTGTCTCTAGTTCTAGGACAGAGGCCACCCAGTGAATACTCTACAAATGTTAATTCCCAGCCAGGCGTGGGGTGCAGTCATAATCTCAGTAGTGGGGAGGCTGAAAGAGGAGGACCTGAGTTTAGGCTAGCCTGTGGTACATAATAAGAACCTGTCTCAAAAATGAAAGAAGAAAGAGGAAAGGAAGGAAGGGAGGAAAGAAGGAAGGAAGGAAGGAAGGACGGAAGGAAGGAAGGAAGGAAGGACGGAAGGAAGGAAGGAAGGAAGAAGGGAAGGAAGGACGGAAGGAAGGACGGAAGGAAGGAAGGAAAGGAGGGAGGGAGGGAGAAAGGAGAAAAGCAAAGCGGAGGACAGGACAGGAAGAAGCTTTGGTCCCTACATTCCCACTTTGAAAAACGGAGAATGCCTGATTCCTGTCACTAAGTGGTCAATTGTCATAGCTCACTGGCCACAGGACTCACACAAGTCCTGTGATCAGTGGTAATGGCCTGGCAAGAACACCAAGATCAGCACAATACCCTCCAATATCTTGGGGTTTGGCAGAGGTGACCAGTTGTGCTGCAGTCTTGGCACATTTTCCCAGAAATAGACTAGAAAGCAGAAAAATTAATTTAAAAAAAAAATAACAGAAAAAGAAAATCCGCCCTGGTGTGTTATTTTGCTAACAGCCCTAACTTTGCAATAAATAAAGGCTGCAAATGGGAAGAAAATGCATAAAATGGAAATAAGCCAAGTGAATCATGGTGCAGGTCTGTATGTAAATAAATATCCCTGGTAGACTACCTCTTACCCAACTGCATGGTTCTCCTGTGTGCACTTAGGGCTGAGTGGTTGCGGGAGGCCTTAGTTACCGATCCAAATGTGTGTGACTGCTGTGAGAGCATAAGCAGTAACTAAGGATTATTAGCACAAGCCTGAATAATGGCTAATCCCTCCCAAAGCCCCAGAGGCTCAAGCACCCTCTATCTGTTTGGCAAGGAAACCGGAATCCATCTCTGGGTCTTTCCTAGTCAACGGAAACTAAGCTAAGGGAGAAAGAGGAGAAAATCCTTAATCTTAGCAACAGAAAGATCTGGTATTTTAACTGTGGAGTTTACAGGAAAAGAAAACAAAAGCCTTGTTGAAAAGTTCAACTCTGGGTAACCAGGTTCTGAAAGACTCTTTTGTGTGAGTGAGGAGAGGGGTGAGGTGGGCAAGGAGGAGCCAAGGTCACACAAGGATTTGATTTCCTGCCCGCCCGACAGAAGGAGCCATGCCCTTGCTGAGTTGGGAAGGGCTGGTACTGCCTGACACAGCTTAGAGTTCCTAGAGAGGGGCACACTTGCATGAGGTTCAGCTGGCTCAAGGGCCCATATTCCTCCCCTCCTTCTGCCTTGGCCTCCCAGTGACCTTGGGGTTAAACTGCAGTCAAGTCCAAGGGTGATAACATTTATCTCACTCCTCCTTGCAGCCTGTAGCTGCTTCTTACCCAAGGCAACGTTCTAAATGTTACCGGAATTTTCTTACATCAGCAGAAAGAGATGTGTGATGGTCTTCCTCTCCAAGCACCCCAGCTTATCCCTACCTAGGAAAGGAAGAGAGAGCAAATGTGGAGTGTGTGTCAAGTGTGTATGCTAGGGAATGCTAGCATGCTAGGGAATTTTCCATATGTGGAAAGGATCCTAAGTGGACTTAAATATAGCAGTGGAATGACCGTAAAGTGCTAAACCTAGCTTTCTCCTGTGCCTCACCAAATTCACTTTCACCATTTCCTTCAAATAAGGATACATAGTCCATAAAGTAAAGTTTTGTAAGTATAGCTTGGGTATTTATTCTAACTAACTCAATAAGCACCTCCTGAGCACATGCTGTGGAGCAGGTATCACACTCAGAGCTAGTAACTCCACCAGGGCTAAGTGAAGTATGGGAACAGACATACAGACTCTTGCCTCAAATCCTGCTACTGCTACTTGCACCACAGGTAAAAAGTAAAACCCTGGAGCCAGGCACTGGTGGTTCACACCTCTAATCCTAGCTACTCAGGAGGCAGTAATCAGGAGGATTGGTTCAAAACCAGCCTGGGCAAATACTTCGAGAGACCCTATCTCAAAAAAAACCCATCACTAAAAAGGGCTGGTGGAGTGGCTCTCCAAGGTGAAGGCCCAGAACCACAAAAAAAAATAAAAACTTGGGCCAAGTATGGTAGTAATGTCTATAATCCCAGCTACATATACTGAGATAGGAGGATCTTGGTCCAATGCTGGGCAAAAATACAAAACTTATCTGAAAAACAGAGTTAAAACAAAAAAGGCTGGGGGTGTGGCTGAAGTGGTAGAGCATCTGTCTAGCAAGCACAAAGCTTGAAACTTGAAAAAGTTGAAACTTTGGGTGCCTGAGTTTTTTCATAGTAGTGAAAAGTGGGGCAGCAGTTCTCCATTGCACAGGTGTGAAGAGTCAGTGAGCTAGTCCACAGGAAGCACAGAAACACAGTGATGGCACCCAGAAGTCCCAGGCAAGCCTCTGCAGGTATTAAATCTCAGGCCACCTGCCTAGAGGTGCCAGACTAACAGGGCGCCATGGGCAGATCACAGCCTTGCAGGCTAATGAACTCTTTAACAGAGGCATAAACACAGCTCTGCAAGACAGGCAGGAAACTGGAGGGGAGAGATGATGGTGCCAGCAGAAGGGAAGGGCTGGGTTCCAGGTAGAGGATCAGCAGGAGCATATGCAAGGAGATGGACCTCCCAGAGTCTCTCAGAGATGTGTTGATCAGTGCCACTCCAGTGAAGGAGGACTGGGGAGTGTTTCTTCTGTGGTTGTTTGTTTAGTCAATTAAAGAATCTCTGTAAACTATCCCTGACTCCCTCATGTTGGTGCATTTATGGATGCTTTTAAAATAAAGTAAGATAAGTGATTTCAAGAGAAAGCTTTTGCATATGTAATTTCCTTTTACTTACTCCAAAAAACCCTACAAAGATGGGTCTCAGTACATGAAGCCCAAGCTAGACTCAAACTCACAATCCTCTAGTCTCAGTCACTATTGAGTGGGACCACAGGCAAGCATTACTGTTAATGGCATTGGTGCAGTCTGTGATCAGAAGATTTCCAAATTCTTTGTGTCCAGCAGGGAAGAATCCATCTCAGGACACATGGCTGTAAGTGGAATTTATTAAAAGTTAGGGAAGGGAAATTCAAAGGGGAGCATGGTAGGGTCCAAGTAGAATCTGAAGGTCAAGAGAGTTTGCTTCTTTTTCCCAGGTGCTTTTAAAAACTACGCTAACCCATGGGCAAAGAAGAACCAGGTGATTTCCATCCAATAATCAACAAGTGGGGAAGGCTATGGGCAGTTCCTAGGAAGGTGAGGGTGGTACCAGCGCTAGAGGATGGTCAATCTGAGACGTAATATTAAATTTCTATGAGCCCCGAACTTTTTCTAATGCTAGCCAACCTCACTACCGCTCCAGACTTATTTATTTGCGGGGGGTAGCCCTAACTTTTTCCTCAGGCTGACTTTGACCCACAATCTTCCTGATCTCCACCTCCCAAGTGACTGAGATTACAGACATGTATCACAATGCCCAAACCTAAGCAAGTTATTCTTATCTCACCTTAACAAATGAGGAACCAGGCTCAGAAAGGTGATCTAGCTTATTCAAGTTCACAGCATCAGTAACAGGTGGAACCAGGAAGCAAACCCACCAGGACAAATGAACTCCAAGCCTGTGCTTCTCCCGCTTTCCATGTGGCCCCCACCTGAGATTTTCACCTTTGCAATCCCTCTGCCCTCTCCCCTCCAGCAGTTTCTCCTACTCCTTTGTCCGATTGTTAGCCAGCTTTCCAACCTAGAAAGCAGAGGTAGGCTATAGAAGGGCAGACGACCATCTTTTTTTTAACTTCCTTGTGCCTACCTCATCAGGATCTAAGTTGTTCCATTTTTCTACTCTCTCCCTTCTGCCCAGGTTAAAATCTTCATGCAAAAAAACTTGCCTGGGCCAGGTACAGTTGCTCCTGCCTATAATTCCAGCTACTCTAGAGGTGGAGATTAGAAGGATTGAGGTTTGAGGTGCACACAGACAAAAATTAGCAAGACCTTATCTCAATAAAACAAACTGGGTGTGGTGACAACAGCTATGAGGGAGGCAGAAATAAAAGGATCATGGTCCAGCTAGCATGGACAAAAATGTGAGAGCCTATTCGAAAAATAACTAAAGCACAAAGGGAAGGGGACATCATTCAAGTGGTAGAAGGCCTGCCTAGTAAGTTTGAAGCCCTGAGTTCAAACTCCAGGGCCATATGTATAAACAAACAAACAAACAAGACTTGCCTGTTTCTATCATTTTTAATCTGTGAGATTAGACCACTGATTTACAGAAGTCCAGATAACATGATCTGTTTGTGCTCACACAGAAAATTAAAGACAAAAGGAGGATCTGTGGAAGGCCTATTAATACCACGATCAGGAGGAGTCTACCTGTTCTAAAACGGCCAGCCTCTGGGCGATGGACGACAGCTCAGGTAGGTGTATCCCGCACATCGCTGCATCTTGACTCGTTGAGGCTCCACATCCTACCCTTCCAATAGCCCAAAGCACCCTTATTCTTTTGAGGACAACTGGTGAGCAGTTCCTGAAATCACATTTTCATCATAAATAGTATGACCATGCGCTAATGGAAATGGTGGGGAGCCTCAGCAGAGCCAGAGTTTGAAGAAAGGAAGTAAAATCAGGTCAGATTCCTTCTCAGTTAGGTCATTTCTGATAGTCACTAGGGTCATGACCTTTCTTAAGGAAGCACAACTCCCACCCCTCTCCTGTATCTTCTCTCCTCTCTCAGCATGGTCACAGCTGGGTTCCTCACTATCTTTTGTGGTTTTCTATAACCCATTCCAAAACATTTATGATTTGCCCTCTTGTAAATAAGTTAACTCAAGTGAACTTTCGGTTGGGCTCCTGATATATAGGGACAATTATTATACCTGCTCAACAAACTAATCTTAAGAAGATAAAGCACCGTGGTCATGACCCCACAGCTAGTGGGCAGCAGAGGTGGACTTCACGGCCAGATCTAAGTCCATAGTCCCAGTGTTTAGCTGCTGTGCTGTAGTCGCAATCAGTAGGTCTGGACAAGCTTGGAGCAGTGGACACCCAGAAGCTCCTCATGAAGCATGCTGTGGGTACAATACACTGTGGGTGGGGGTGGGCGTGGCAGATGCTGCCCACATGTCCACCTCCATCAGGAAGATGGAAGGAGATGAGGGAAACAGAGCACCCTCAGGTAGCCTGCTATCCCCTCGACCTAGAGGCTGCCCATGTTGTACAGGCAGAACATCTGCTGGTGCAAAATGGCTGCGAAGGACTGTCAGGTCTTACCCACACTGCCGGGCCCCATCAGTGTTTTTGCAATTGTCCAAGAGTGAGAGCCAAGAGGGACTCCCACTGAGGCAGAGCATTATTTAAAACAACCAAACAGCTGGGTATGG
The DNA here is from genome assembly GCF_047511655.1 of Castor canadensis. Taxonomy (NCBI): domain Eukaryota; kingdom Metazoa; phylum Chordata; class Mammalia; order Rodentia; family Castoridae; genus Castor; species Castor canadensis. The sequence continues at coordinate 184,481,158 of NC_133388.1, read as the reverse complement.
TGTTATGTGCCTGTAATCCCAGCACTTGGGAGACTGAGGCTGGAGGATTGCAAGTTCAAGTCTAACATGAGCTACAGGGTGAGACTCTATCTCAAGTCACTCCCTCAGCTTCCCCCCTAAAAAACCCAAATACATGAGGACATGCAATGGTTCTCTATTCCAAAAGAAAAGTCAGGGCTATGTTTGCTCCAGGAATGTCTAACTCATTCACAAGACTCCAGGACAATTTGTCATGAGAAATAACTAACCTTTTACTGAATGGGATTACCCTCTGAATGCTGTCATCTTTCTTGTACCCCCAAGAAGCTAAATGATCTTTATTTAATACTGGGATACTGAAGGTTCCTCTACAGAGTAAGGAATTTATCAACTCAGTCTGAGATTATATGAAGAGAATATTTTAGCTAAAATAGTTATATACATTTCCATAAATGATTTTACTGTAAAATGGGAAGAGATCTACTTCCTCTGCCTAAAACTAAACAGATTTGAAGCAAGGGCTCTCACAGCACCTACTTTCAAGTAGTTCCATTACCTCATGTCTCTCTCTTTGCACCCACTGCACTGAATTGCATTGACAGGTCATCCCACACACTAGAAAGTGAGGTCCTTGGAGGTAGATGGCATATCACTTTCATGCCTGTGTCCCTGGCCCAGGCCCATGCCCGGTACTCATAATGCAATCGATGCACACTGCAGGGTGGAGAGACACATGGATGTCCCCAGAGCACCCTGTGAGGACTGCCGTCAGAGAGAGCATTATGCAATTCTGTGTTGACTCGTCAGTTTCATCCGCAAAGGCAGACATCAAATTTCATTTAATTTTGTACCTCTGTGTTTAGAACATCATGACTGCTCAAAATATGTTTGGGAGGAAAAGTGGGGTGGAGGATGCAGCAAAAAAAGAAATACAACTTCCTTAACTGTTGCCTTCCTGCATTGCTTGGAGATACTTTGCCAGTAATCTGGGTTGGTGTCACAGGATCCTGCCTGTCAGGTACCCTAGTCATTCTAGGAAGAGCTGCGATTTCATCATGTCATTCATTGCCCTGTGTAGAAGACAATGGAAAGAAAGGCCTGGTAAGTGGGATGCTAGTTGAACTTGGTTAATCTCAAAGTCAACTCTTAGTTAATCTTAAAATCCTTAAGAGCCACTTTCTGAAGGAAACGTGCCCTGACCTTCAAGAAAGGTCAAGTTTCTGCCCTTCAGAGCGCTTCACTCTGCTTGTAATTATAGATGTATTAGTGTGACATTTTGGTGAAAGCCCAACTCGCCAGACAGTTCCATTAGTTGAGATTTCATCTGTTGTGCTCATGTTTTCCCAGAGCCAAGCAAAATATCAGAAAACCAGGTGCTCAGTATCAGTGCTAAATGGATGCACGAATGGATGGATAGATGAATGGATGGACAGATGAATGGATGGATGGACAGATGATGGAAGGACAAGTCCTCAGTCTCTGCTAACTCACATTGAACCACATACTTTCATTTTTAGTTCATTGTTCTAACACTATCCATTTTAAGTGGATGGTGTGTGTGTGTAAGCATTTGAATCAAACACTCATTCCACCCCTCATCTGTTCTGTGGGCATTATCCCTGCAGGGTGCCATATTCACATCCTGACCACCTCATAAAAGAAAGCCATAAACCCTAAGCTGGTCTTTCTTTCTAAAGATGTTTGCTGTAGAAAGCCATTTTTAAGAATCTATATCCAATAAACAGTGATACATGCATACAATGAAATAGCATTCAATGACAAAAGGAAATGAGCTAGCTAGCCAGGAAGACAGGGAGGAATGCTAAGTGCATACTGCTAAATGAAAGAAACCAGCCTGAAAAGCTTACATGCTGTCTATTTGCAACTATAAGATATTCTGGAGAAGGCAAAACTATGGAGATAGTTAAAAGATTCAATGTTTGCCAGAAGTTCAAGGGGAGGGAGGCAGGGATGACCAGGTACAGCACAAGGCACTTTCAGGGCAGCAAAATATTGTGTATGGTACTATCATGGTGAATACCCAGCAGTACGCATCTCTCAAAAGCCATACAACACACAACACAGTGAATGCTAACTATAGACTTTAGTTAGTAATAACGTATGGAGGGGCTGGGCTTGAAGCTCAGTGGTAGAGTGCTTACCTAGCATGCATGAGGCCATGCCTTTCACACCCAGCACTGCATAAATTAATAAATAATGTATCAAGATTGTTTCATCGATTGTAACAAAGGTACCACACTTTACCAATGCAAGACCCTAATGATAAGGGGAAGGTGTATATGAAACTTTGTACTTCCTGCTCAATTTTTCTGTAAATGTAAAAAATTATTAATTACATTTTTAAAATCCTAGCTGGTCACTCAATATATAAAATATAAGAACAGAGGCATGGGTTGAAGTAGGGAGCCCACCCTCTCTTTGCCCCCACAACCTCATTTCTGATCCCACTTTCCTCCCAGGTCCTTGCACCATACTGTTCACCAGGGGATGTGAGGGCCCCACACCTTTGGGGAAAGGGAGGTATGAGTAGATGAAATCTGGAGACTCCAAAGCCACAGCCTGAATTCCTCAGCCACCTGCTGACACACATACTCAAACTGCCAGCAAAGAATCCACAGCCAAGTGAGGCCAAACCCCAGAGCCTGCTAACTACAAGTGGGGACGCCACAATTACTAGCAAATGCTTTCTGGGCAGAGGGTGTCTGTGTAACGCCACAGGGCACCAGACAGTGAGGAGCGGGTTCCACCAATTAAGAAGTGCTTCCAAGCTGCACTGCATCTAGGAAAGTCTCTAAACAAGTGGTGGCTGGGCCAGCTCAGGCCCCTGGGAAAGGAGAGAGCTGCCTCTCTGGCAGCAGGAGACAGACAGACACACTGCATAGCATCCCCATGGCTACCTCTGTCTTAGAGTCTGCTTTAATGCCTTTTAGGGATTGTTGCTATTTGTGGAAACTGCATAGTGTCCCTCAGGCCAGCATCCCTCCACTCCCATGCACTTTCAAAGCCTGTCTCTCCTACTTGCCTTCGCTCCAAATACAAAAGCAAGAATAACAAACCACCACCTACACTGGAGACCATCGGTGATGCTCAGGTGGAAGGCCTCCATCAGAGGCCATGCATGGCAGAGAGGATCCTGACATTTCTGTTTGGACAGATCCCATATTTCCACCAAGCACAAGTAGTGCATCGTTACCATGCTCTGAAAGTTCTAACAGGACAGGAGGAGGAAACAGACCCTCCCTGATACATCAGATGTGCCAATTAAGGCCTCAGGTCCTGTTTTGCTTTTCTACATTCTGTTTCCCAACATAATCTCAGGGGAGATGAGTGACAAGATAATGTAAATCACAACTGTATATTTACCACAAAGAACACCTAGTCAGAAGCCTTCCCCTAGGGGCCAGCTGTTGATGCTAGTCTGCATTTTTTTCTTTCGAAGAAAGTAAGGAAGATGTGTATATGTGTTTAATAAGGCAATGTTTCGGAGAAGATAGAAATTGAATTTAAACTACCTTAAAGTCTTATTAAAACTAGACCCTCCCAACTAACTAACAAAACAAACAAGAAATCCCCAAAAAGAGAGCCTGAGTTTTTTCTGTTCATATGGTCCCTAGCACAGTATTATCTATTCGTCTTTTCTGGATGATATGTCTCTATTATTCTAGAAGAGCACTGTCTCATTTTAGGGTGGTATCTCCCAAAATGCCCTGTCTGCAACCTTGTCTAAACATGAAGTTCAAGTGGGAACTGCCAATCACTGTATCCCACTTGCTTAGCCCCTGGATGGGCTTCTGTCCCATGACTAATCAGCCAGCATGTCTCAGAAGAGAACTAAGGAGAAAGATCCTGGGTGAGAAGCTGAAGAAGTAATTCCTGAACAGAGGGCTTCTGTAACTGCAGCCTTAGGAGCTAAATTCTGCCTAAAGAAATGAGGAGAATATGCAGAGACCAGCAAAGACATGATGGACAGACCCCTGGGGCTATTCAAGTCTTGGTTTAGTGCATACGTGGTTGATTAGTACAGGAATGAGCCCCAATAAAGCATGTTTACCTGTAGACACTGCCTTGCGTACTCCCTCCCACATCAGTTCTGGGATTGGTCATGTGGCTTGCTTTAGTCATTGGATGTAAGGTAATGTGGTACAAGTAGAGGCTTGAAAAGCACTTGATCCTGGGAAATTATCTTTTTTCTTATAGCTTCTAGGACATTTTTATCATGTACAGAAGCCCAGGCTAGCCTACTAGAGACAGTCCAGCCAGTAGCAGCACCAATTGGAGATAAGCCACATGAAGGATACCAGGAGAGATCAGCAGAAGAACCACCAAGCTGAGCCCAGCCCAAAATGATGACTTACAAAATTATGAGTAAGTCAAACACTGGTAGCTTATTTTACCAAATTTTGGGGTGGTCTGATGTTTAACAATATATAACTTACTGCTTCTGAGACCTTCCTGCCACCATATGAAGAACATGACTGCAGGACAAGAAACTATATAGAAAGAAAATCCCAGTGTCCCAGCTGTCCAGCTAGAGTCACTGTATAACACTAAGTCCATCTGAAAACCACATGCACCTCCCAGGTTGAGCCCAGCGCAGGCTGCCATACACAGATTCATAAGCAAATAGATGCTTCAACTTCAACTTTAAACTTAACTACATTTTGGAGCAGCTTGTTACACAGGAAAATCTAATTCCTATCACTTTTTCAAAGCCAATGCTGCTTCTGCTGGTCACGAAGGCAATATCTTGCCATTTTGCCCAAGCTGCTGTAGTAAGATCACCAAGTGGATTCCTAATTCCAATCAGTCCTTCTGTCTTGGCTACAAAACCCTGACTTTGTATATGGAAGCAATTTACCCAATGAAATACTTGCTTGACTTATTTCCCTGGCTGTTTGATATTGGTTCTATGACACAGTGAAGAGGATAAAGAAGGATATCATCAATAAATGAAGTAGAGCACACTCTTTCCATTTTCTATTTTCCTTCTTACTAAAACATGGATAAAATGACTGGAGTAAGAGTAGCCATTTGAGACCATTAAAAAAAGGGAACATTCAAAAGAAACACAGAGATCCCAGACTGGATATTGGAGAGTTGCTACAGCAATGCTACAAAGGAGAAAACTCCAGAAATGCTGCTATACAAGAAAAATAGCAGCTTGGTTCCAAGAGAACTGTGTAAAGTGGGTTTCTACATGTGGCCAAACACAGTCTTAAAACAAATGACTTTAGATTTCTGTTACTTGGACCAGAAGAATTACAATGAATGATTTACTTAGCCTTTCCTTTGGGGAGTCACCTGCTCACCCCTATGCTTTATGCTATAAGGTAAACTAATTCTTCTTTCTCTCTAGTTTATGTGTAGGCACAGTCATTTCCCTTTTTTCCTTTAAAATCGATGAGATAGGTAGATGAGACACTTTTACAAAAAGTATTTCATTAAATTCCAAAGAATAACACAAGTGAAATACAAGAAAGACAACATTATAAGATTGCCCTGTTCCCTACATATATACCCTCCAAATTGCCAGATAAGTTTTGAAGACCCACTCTAACCTCTTCACTTTAAGACAGAAGTTCTCAAAACATAGTTATGTCACTGGAAATGTTGGTATCATGGGAGAACTTGTTAGAGATACAGCTCTGGCAGTGGGGTTAGCAAGTGTTTTTTAACAAGCCCTGTGGGGGATTCCAATGCACCAGTGCTTGGGAACCACTCCCCAAAGATACTTATGCCAATTTCTGGTGGACAATGGAGCCCTGCTCTGTTTCTTCTAGGCAGTGTTGGGTAATGGTAGAGCCAAGCACTTGGAGTTGCAAAGAACTTGGTGTCATATAGTGACACCTTAATTTCCCAAGTCTAGTTCAAATCTCCCAATATTGTTAGACACTTCCCCTTCAACTAGGTATCAGAGTGAAGCACCCAGCTTATTTCTTATGGATATGCTGAAATTATCAATACTCTCCACTCTCTAGGGGTTGATTTGGCCTTCTTTGACTTCAGTTGGAAGAGTTTCTTCCCTCTGGAGCATTCCCATCTTCCTGTCCCTCTAAGGTCTTTCATCAGTCTACTACTTTACTTTGAATCAGAAAGTAACCTTTAGCTGCTAGTAGATAAACTAGGAGTTAATCACACTCAGAAGCAACCATTTATTTGGAGGAGCCAATGGAGATGCGTCCACTAGTTAAGACCAACACCTGACATAGTCTGTTCTTCCCTTTTTTCTTTTAGTTTATCATCTTGCATAAGGACTCATGATTAAAAGGGTTGAATATCATAAAATAGAATGATATGCAAAGTTACCCTCTTTCCAAGCTCTGGCACATAGATTTCCTACCCAGAGGCAACCATACTTACCAGCTTTTTGGTTAAACTTAGAAGCCATCAGTATACACAAAAATCCTGGGGAAAAAGCAAGAATATAGATAAATATTGTACAATGCATACATTATTCTTGCTCTTTGCTTTCCACAAAATGTGTTATTTTATAAACACTATGTGCACCAAGAATATGAGAGTAGTAGCACAGAGAGACACTGACTAATAAAAGACCTTAATAACCTGCAGCATCCAATGTCAGGGAATCCTGAGAGTTCTGATGACATTGTCTGCAAAATAAAATGATCTTATTCTGCATCTCTGGCTACACAAAAAAGGATCCCCTCTGCACATACATACACACATGTGTGTGCCCACACATATACGTGTATGACATCCTTACTCTGAATATTAACAAAGTGCACACATCTTTTGGGATCAACCTGTTCTTTACCCCATCAGCCTGTTTCACTTGTCAGTCCTAAATAGGACTTTGAGCCCCTGGGCTGCTTTGCCTCTGGGAGGCCCTTGCACTGCTGACTGGTTTCCCATTTGCTTTGCTCATGCCCAGATCTGTAGAGCGATATCTGATTTGTTGGGGATCACATTTGGCTTTACCCAAGCCTCAAAACCCAGTCTCCATGGCTACACACCTTCTCCTCCCTCCCTCCTGAACGCCCACTAACGAGCAGCCTGGGGGATCTTGGACTAACCCATCTCTTCATCTACAGATGGGGAAAAGGGAGACTCAGGCATGGATTCCAGGAAGTCCCAAGAAGAACAGGAAATACCAGAATCAAGACTCCAGCACCAGCTAGGAGGGGGTGTCTAATGGTTGCAGATTTGAATTCTGGTTCTACTACATAAAAGCTGAGTTTTCTGGGTTGAGTTATTTCTGGAACCTTGGTTTCAATGTCTATAAAGTGAGCATAATAATACTTACATTATAGAATGGTTAGGATCATATAAATGCATGCAAAACACCAAATAGAGTATTTTATTGGGTAATGATAATTTTCTACACTTTAAGTTGCATTCTTCTGTTTCTCAAAGAGCCTCACCTCAGAGCTCTGTCTTATTTCTAAAAACATTATCAGCACACATAGAGGATGCTTATGAATAAGGGGTACAAAGATAATCAAGACACTGCCTTTGTCCTCCAGGAGCAGACATTATGGTGGGAGGGGATTACCACAAGCCAGCTCTAGTGGCCCACTGAGTGCTTCCTTCCAAGTAGGTATGAAGAGAAGCCAAGGGAACCAGAATACTTAGCTACCAGTTATTGACAATATAGAGGCAGAATGAGGACAAGGGTGGGTGTGATTGAGACCAAGACCAAGTGTAGCCTGAACTGGGAACATATGTCTCCTGGCATATTTTTTCAACAGAGTCACTCAAGGCCACCACAATGTCTCTCTGGGATTTCCCAAATACTATAGCCTTAAGAGGTACTTAAATTGCATTTGCTGAAAATCATGGACTCTTTATTCAGGCCCACACATTTACTAAAAACAGGAAAAAAGTATGGCACCTGTCCTCCATTTTGTATCTCTTTGATCTAAGCCATTCTCTTTGCCGTCACTTTGCAATTACTTTGGATTCCAGGAAAGACAGATGATAACATCTTCATGACAAGGGACCCAAACTACCCCCAAGAGTAGACCCTCCTTTGGATGGACCACCTGCCTGGCTCCAGATAACAACTCAGCAACCTCTCCCAGAACAAGGACCAACCAGACCATGCCTATGCATATTTTTGTCCCCTGTCCCCAGTTCTTTGTCTACTTAAACCTATGACTCATGTCTGTATCCTGAAGATGACTGAAGATGGGCTGAGTGCTTACTTTCCCCCTTGCCACGGCATGTCCTGAGATGTGTAATGAATCTTCTCTGCCTTCACTATGCCTCTTTATTGGACACATTGGGTGAGTGGCCACACCTGGCATGTAGAATTCCAGGAGTTTGGGCCTTGGCTCCAAAACTCCAGTTTCATAGCCAATGCTGTGGTCACTTCCACTTCTGAGCTTCCCCATGCATAGGGACACAAAAGTCTCCCTCCTCTGTACTCAGGCATGTCCCTCCCTTTACCTTTATCACTTGGGTCCCAGTGACCTGTCAAGGAAGTCTCCAAGAAATAAGGTTCTGAGGATAATTTGTCAGGCCAGCAATTCAGCAGCAGGGCAGGGAATCTTTCCTGACTTCTGCAGATAGGGGCTTACATCTCAGCATGAAATTTGTTTACCCTTATCTTAGCACACAAGAACAAATTACCCTGCCCTGTTATAAATCCTGGCTCTGTGTCTGGAGGTTGGTTTCCTGTAAATCTCCAGCAAACTCTACTTGGCTGGCTGTTCACTTTTGTATGTGGCCTTTCCCAGGCTCTGAGCTCCCAGGCCTGACAGTCTCACTAGAGGACGCATTGACTTTTGTCCACAGAGACAATGGAAGGCAGGAAAGAACAGTGAGTGTCTGCTCCTGGAGAAACCTCTCCATCCAGGTGTGTGTCTTGCTTGTCTCTCTGCCAAACTGCAGAGGTTCCAGCTGCTAGAACGATCCAGCAAGCCAGGAGAGTTCTACTCCAGAAGGCCTGGAAAACCAGCACTCAGCACCTCTCAGGACTGCTTATAGATGCACCCTGTTCAGAACTGTCAAGTAGGCAAGGAGGATCCAGAGCTCCCAGTGGGTTTTAAAGAGCATCAGAGTAGCCATGATGACAAATGATGACGTTTAGGCAGGGAAACTCTGTAAAGGTAACAGTTAATTTAATCACCTCCTTGGCCTGGGGGTATAGACCAAGAAGACAGGAATGGCCCAGGCTAAATTAACATTGAAAAAAATTGTTAACAATGACAATTATTACTGCTACCTAGTATTTTCCTGTGCCAGGCAAGTAGAGTGTGGTCTGTGGACTGGCTTCAACCAACAGCCCCAGGGGTGAATGCTGTTAAAATTAGGGACTAAGGTACAGAGAGGTCAAGTGATTTGCCCGTGGCCACCTGGAAATAAGAGAAAGTGCTGGAGCTGGTCAGATTTCAGAGCCTGTGCCTCCCCAGCTTTAATCCACCCACAGCACCACCTGGAAATCTTGTTCAGGTGCAGATTCTGTTTCAGCAGATCTTGGAGATCCTGCATTTTCAACAAGCTCCTGGTGAGGCCTGCCTACCTGTTAGAAGAGTGAGAAACAAGTCCTTTTCCTGCCTGTAGATGGCCAATAAAGCCCAGCACCCACCCCACCCCCAGGTGCCATTCACTGTGTGGCAATGCCAATAAAATGATATAAGCCATGCTAAGAGTTTAGAGCACCAGGAACAATCACCAGCAACACAGAAAAAAAAAAAAAACAGATAAAGTTATTATCACAAGGGAGAAACTGTAAGAAATAAATTCTCATCAGGTATTCATTCACTCCATCAGCATCTTTGAGAACAAGCTCCTAACACTCGGATAGGCAGTAGGAAGGCACAGGGCTGTGTTGCTCTCAACAAAATGTGGTATTTCCTCTTCAACTCAAAAGAGGTAAAGTCCATCCTCTCACAGAAGTCTATAACTGCAGTTAAATTTTAATCTTAACAGATAGGCAGGATGATGCCCTGAGGCACTGCTCGATGCCTGATCACAAAGCAAAAATGTAATTATTTTCATTGGACTCCAGAATCTTAGGCGGGTGAGTGAACTAACACAGTTTAAAAAGATTTTCAATAACAAAGGATGCAACCACGCAGATTTTACTTAACTTCCAGTTAAATAGAGATCTAGAGAACTTCGGAAGGGAGTACCCCAAATTTATTTGTGAGATTCTGCAGTTAAGCCATTTACATGACTGAAGAAGTCCCCCTCCGCCATGGACAATGGACAGAAGCAGCTAAGGGGACTTTGGTAAATGCTGACCTAGACCCAGATAATTTGCACAGGAATTTGTAAATCTCTAGGTAAGGATAATTTGCCTGGTAGGGATGAGACTCTTTTTGACCTTGCCAAACTGGCAGAGTTCTTCATGCTCAGGTTAGTGTTGTGTTTGAGTGCCTGCAGGGATGCAGTGACTCGTAACAGCATACTGAAATCCAATTTATTTATCTGTGTTGGCATGCCCCCAAAGCTCTAATGATTCACATCCTCCCATGCTAATAAATTCATTTGTCAAATTAGTCAGGATCCCCAGGTTATCCCCACCCCCTGCCCTGCTGCCTCTTCCCACCCCAGTCAATCTTTACATAGAAAGGTCAGGTTCAGTTTCCCAATGGGGCGTTTTCTCTCGATCTGTTTCTGAAATCCATATGGGTGTGCTACAATTGAAGTAGCCTCGCTGAAACCCTGGGGCTAGCTGCACTGGGTGAAGCAGGCCCTACTTAGTGGAGGAGGAAGAAACAGAAAGAACTTGTTAATGGCCTTATTCTGCCTGGCCAAGCAGCAATTTCTTGCTGTGGTTTGTGAGGACAGTAAGGTAAACACTGGTGGAGTGGGAAGGTGCCATGTGCAGTGGGCATGGAGTCTTATCTGGAAATCTGGGTCCACACACATTCCGGGTATTGACTGAGTTATCAGTTCTGGAGACCAAATCAATATGAAATGATAGATAGATAGATAGATAGATAGATAGATAGATAGATAGATAAAAGGGGCATTTATCAGGGAAATAAGCTTATGAGATTGTGGGATCTGAGAAGTCCCATGACAGGTTGTCTACAGGCTAGTGACCCTGAGATGCTGACAGACTGGTTTAGTCTAAGTCCAAAAGCCACAGAGCCAGTGAAGGTAATATCATAACTCACAGTGCAAGGCCACAGGCAAGGAACTCAGGGGGCCACTGGTGTAAAAGTCTTGGAGTCCAAAGGCCAAGAACCTATGGTTCCCATTTGTAATGTAGGAAAAGTATGTCCCCAGCTCAATATAAGAGAGAGAGAGACAGAGAGAGAGAGATCATCTTTTGCTGCCTCTGTGTTCCATCTAGTCCCCAGCCCAGCCAATTAGATGGTGCCTGCCCCCACTGGTAGTCCCCACTCAGTCCACAGAGCCACACCCCCATCTCCTCTGAACACACTAGACACACTCTCACAGACTCAGTCAGTAGTTAAGTTTTACCAGTTTACCAAGGATTCTTTAATCCAGCCAAGTCAGCACCCAAAGTTAGCCATCACAGATAGGCACTTCCCCCAGCTCTAGAATAAGTCTAAGCCTAATAACAGTCCCTGTCCTATGAGGTTGTAGGGAATCACAGAGTGTCTGTCAGAAAGTAAATCCGGCTTCTGCCTCAGACACAAGGTTTCATCTTTTCGCTGGTTCATAGCTATGCACAGAGCGGTTATAGCCACTCCGATTTGAAAAAGCCAAGTAAATATAGTTTTTATATTTCTGGCTCCTTCTCTAAATATTCCTTGTCTGGCATCTCCAACTGCTTTCCATACCCTTAAAACAACTGCCTAATCTTAAATACTCATTAATCCATTACTTCAAAAATGCTTGCAGAACACCAAGTGCTAGTTGGTACCATGGGGACATGAGCACAGCAGGGAGCATGTTTTAGTCCTCTTTGTGTGTTGTTCATTAAGTAAGCTCTAGATATGGTGGCACACCATGGGTGTTCAGCAAGGATTCTTGGGACTGGGTCTCGGGATTCTACTGAACCTCTCAAATGTGCAGAGGAACACATTTGGCCTTGACCCCAGGCTCAGGGCCAGGCCACTAAAGGTAAGTCTTGGCCATGTACCAAGAGGACTCCATCCCACCCTTCACTTATGCAATCAAGACTCATTCATTCAACAAACTAGCAATCAACTCCCAACATAACCAACTTCAGCAAAATCCTTTCTTGATATTTGTTCTTCTTAATAAGCCCTTATTTTCCTCTTCACAGTTTTTTTTTTCTATTCCTCCTCCTTGACCCACTCTTTACTCTGTCAGCTTTTCCTGGCTCCACTTAACTTTAGTTTTGCAAAACCTAAACAATGTTTGAAATTCAAAATCATTTTTTGAAGAGCTGTTTTCTTAATGATCACCCCACCACCATCAACACACATAGAATAAGATATCAGGTTCAGCCAGGCGCCAGAGGCTCACACCTGCAATCCTAGCTATTTGGGAGTTTGAGATCAGGAGGATTGCAGTATGAAGTTACAAGACCCCTGTCTCAACCAGCAGCTGGGTGTGGTGGTGCATGCCGATCATCCCAGCTAAAGCAGGAAGTAAAAATAGGAGGATCCCAGGGCAAAAAGGCAGAGCTTATCCCCAAAATAACCAGAGGAAAAAAGGGATGGAGGCATGGTAAAGCACCTACCTGCCTAGCAAGTACAAGGCCATGAGTTCAAACCCCAATATCGCCATCAAAAAAAAAAAGTTTCAGACTCAACCAAAGAGATTCATTAACTCTACCCATAGTTGTTAAGCATTTACTGTGTGGCAGTCACTACACTGGAGTGCTAGAGTGACATGTCAAAGACTTAGCGCCTAGAAAAACCAGCAATGATAAGCAAATAAGGAAGTGATATCAGTCCAGTGGTAAGTGATATGTAGCAGACAAGACTGAGGCAGAGCCGGGGAGGTGTTCAAAGACTTCAGTTGAGGCATAGAGAATGCAAAGCATTTAGCTTGGGGGAGCTAAGAGGAAGAGTCTTCGAGGTCATCCAAATAGCTAGGTCAAGGTCTGAGCCAGGGTCTGGCGTGAATGGGCAGAGCAGGCAGGGGTTGAGGGCTGGAGGTATGGTAAAGCAAAAGCCTGCAAGGAACAGAGGGTACAGGTGAATGGCTTTGCCCTCCAACTATGGGTCAGAGAGGAACTTGGAGCACGAGAACAAAGGACCACAGCTGTACTGGTTAGTGACTGGGCCAGGTAGGTAGCCTAAGGTGACCTCCCTCTATGGCACTATCTGGCACCTGATGCTGGCTCAGCAAAACACTGGCTGTGTGGCCAGGGCACCAGGCCTGCATTTCTTATGTCTGTTTTCTAATTTATAAAGTGAGGATAACTATAAAAATGCCTTCCTCCTGGGGAGGGTTAAAAGAGTGAATGCATATGAAGCTTTTGGAATGGTACTAGAGACAGAAGCACTCAACAAATGTTAGCTGCCACTATTTGTTATCACCTTGTGAATTCACCATGATTTGAAGTGTGATCCTCAAGCTTGTAGGCTCAAAAACCTAACTCTGTCAACCCATTAAAGTGGTTCATATTAACCCATATTAACCTAGCCCTCAGAGTCTGGCATAAAACCAGACTGTCTTTCAGCTTACCAATGGATGAAAAAATGAAAAGAAAAGAAAAAAGAGAAAGAAAAGTAATTACCAGGTTGATTTGCATTCTGTAAGCATGTCTGGACCGCTGGTCAAATGCCCTTGGAAGGTTGTTCAGCCAACAGGGAACACAGCATGTAAATAATGTTAAAGGCAAGCGAGGGCACCACTGGAAACTCCTCCCATAGACCCAACTCTAATCGCACCCAGGCCACTTTCACCCTCTGTCTGCTTCTCATTGAAAGTCACTATGCTTTTGAGAGAGAGTCAGTTCTAAGGTATTGTGGATTAATGTTTATGTCCCCCTAAAAATCTGTGTGTCGAAATCCTAACCCCAGTGTGGTCTTATTGGAGGTGAGGTCTTTGGGAGGTGATTGGGTCTTGATGGAGAAGATCTCAGAAATGAGATTAGGGCCTTTGTCCAAGAGACCACGCTGCCATACCAGGTGCAACCAGAAGGTGGCAGTCTGCCACCCAGAAGATGGCACTCACTAGAATCCAACCAACCTGACACAGCTCTAGTCTCCAGAACTGTGAGAAATAATTTCTGTTATTTATAAACAACCTAGCCTTTTATACTTTCTTACAACAGCCTGAACTGAGTTAGACAGGCAATGTTGTATCTTTGAGATCTGTTGATGCATTCTGCATTTCTTCTGCCCTCACAAGTCCAAGAGGTAATGTTTGTGAAGACAGAGGTACAAGTGCTGCCCATTACCAGGTCCAACGTGCAAACTACCACACGTGGAGTTTAAATTTTTATAGTGGCCACATTTAAAGAAATAAAAAAATAGGTGACATTAGTTTTTAATAATATACCCCATTTAACCTCATAAATCTAAGAGTCATTTCAATGTGTAGTAAATGTAAAAAAGTAAGATTTTTGTTTTTTTACTTTTTTGTAATAAGTCTTGGGATTGCGAGTGCATTTTGTATTTATGATACACTTCAATTCAGACGAGGGCCATTTCAGACGCTTAGTAGGCACCTCTGGCCAGCACTGCCACGTGGGATAGCACAAAGCTAAACTTCTTGGTGAACTTAGCTGTGTTTCCTGGGCCCAGTTTCTTAACCCATCTGAACCTCAACTGCCTAGATGATAGTGCCTGGCACATGATAGGCAAGCAGTAAATTTTAGAATTACTTTCCTCATCTGTAAGTTGAGGACAATTCTACACTGTTAGACTGTTGTGAAAATGAGTAGAGATGACTCATAAAAGCCTCAGCTTGTGTCAAGCACTGTCCTAGAACTGGTGATACCCCAGTGGACAAAAAACCAGGACACCTAACTTCACAGAGCTTGTATTCTGGCAGTGATGACAAACAAGAATAAATTAGTAAATTATAGAAGATAAAAGGGAAGAAGTAAGAAGAATAAGTGATAGGTAACAGAACAGGAAAGGGAGCTATATTAGTCCATTTTCCATTACTATAACAAAAAACCTGAAGCTAGGTACTTATAAAGAAGACCAGTTCATTGAGCTAACAGTTTGGGAGGTTAAAGACCATGGTGCCAGCTTCTGCTTGGCTCATGCCTCAAGGCAGATGGCCTCACGATAGTGGCAGTGCTTATGAGAGAAATCACCTGGTAAGATAAGTAGCAAGAAGGAGATTTAAAAGTCAGGCTCACTGTTTTTTGGGTTTTTTTTAAATAAATAACTCACTGTTTTAGAAACTAACCATGATCCCAGAACTACCTTAATTCCTTCTGAGGGCAATGCCCCCAAAAAACTAACTACCTCCCATTATGCCTCACCTCTTAAAGTGCCACCACCCAATACCGCCACAGTGAGAACCAAGTTTGCAGCATGTGAATCCTGGTAGGACAAACCACATCCAAATGATTGCAGGGCATTGGGAGTATGTATGGGAGGACATTTGGAACTTCAAATCAGGTTGTCAGGGAAGGCTTATCAAGAAGCTTCCACCTGAGTTAAGATGTAAGGGGGCATGCCATGAAGATATTTGGGGGAAACAGGAATAGGAAGTGCTCAGATCCTAGGAGAGAAGCATGGCTGCCATGGAGGAGGGGGTTAGAAAAGGCCAGTGTGTCTAGAGCTATGAGTAAGGAGGCATCAGAGAGGTGACAGAGAAGCAGGAACTGACTTCGTGTCTTCCCTCTGGTGCCCCCTCCTCCAGGAAGGGATAAAAAGGGAACTCTGGCCCCTGTACAAGGGAGATGGGGAGTGAGGGGATGGTATAAGCAGGAGTAATCTGGTTTGAGTCACAGTCAACACAATCTCTGGGGCTGCTGTGTTGGAACAGACTGTACTGCAGTGGGCAACCCTCAGGGATCCCTTAGTTCCAGGTCTAGAAGTGGTTTGGGGAAAGCAGACAGGAATTGGCCAAATAGGTTTGCTGAGTCCTCCTGTGCCCCACATTCTGGGTGCCCCCCTCTTGTGTCCTACAGAAAGCCCTGATGAACAAATGCTGTCTGCCTCTGTTATGTCAGAGCTCTTATCCCTGGAAGCATAAAGGATTCCCAGGGAAAGAAAAGGAGGTCGGTGTGCTTTGCTGAAGCCTCTCTCATTATTGACAGCCTGCTCTCCTCTCTGAATATCTCTCCTCCCTTCCTCACATAAGAAGTGAAGAATAAGATTCTGAGAATTTAGATTTTTTTTTTTAAACCCCACATTTGGATTTGCAGATATGCCAATATTTGGATTTGCAGAGCTGTAATTTAAGCCAGTCTCTCTCTCCCTTGGAACTGCCTGGTGAAATGCATCTTTCATGAGGCTCCGGCAGGAGCCCAGCTACAAGCTCAGACTCCTGAGCACAAATCAAACTTCCGCTCAACATCAACCATATGACATTAGGGCCTCAGGAAGCAGTGGGCCTGCTGGAGGAACTGACTTTGTGTCTTCCCTCTGGTGCCCCCTCCTCCAGGAAGGGATAAAAAGCTTCCATGGAGATACTGTGGCTGCAGGAGAACGCATGGACAGCTGAAGGCTTAAGGTGGGCTGCAGACCCCTTCTTAAGAGCCCTCGTCATCATCCCTGCCCACTAGGCTGACTAGATCTAGCCCAGTCTGACCATAGAAAGCCTATTCTGGTGATCTGAGCAAGTACAACACAGAAGCCAAGGAGAAGGACAAAACAAAGCCACTGGACAGCCTGTGGGCTTCCCTCTTTCATCCAAAGGTCCAGTTGTGATTGGACCAAAGTTTAACACCCTTCTGTGGATTTTATAGTGAACGGCAGGCAGGCTGAGTTGACTAAGGAAAGTACTTACAGGCACAGCCCCCCTCCTATTCTGGAGAGTCTGATTTAAAAAACAAACACGAGAATGCACACAAAAGCACACTGTAACATATATGCTCTTTTATTGGATGGCCCTGTCTCTGTCCAGACATGTGGGCCTGTTGAGAGCAAAGTCTCCACTAAACACCTAATTTGTCTCATTCCTTCCTTCCCTCTCCCAACTTCATCTAAGATACATCCCAAGCTCAGCCCTCAAGACAGACCTTGGCTCAGGAAGGGAGGCACCAGGTAAACTGGCTACCACGTCATTTGTCTAGGCCATGGAACTTTCAGGGCAAAAAGCCAAACCAAGACAAGCCGGTCACTCAGACTTGCTAGTTTTTGGCCAAGCAAACACATACACCAGTGACCCCCAAGGTTAACACACTGTGAAAACCGGAGTTGGGTCTTCCAGGTTCAAATCTGAATTTGCCTCTTCCCTGGGAATGGACAGGATTCACAGTGACTTCTCTTAGACTTTGAATGCTTCTGAAGAGGTGCACATGCCAGGACTGGTATGGAGACTTAGTAAGACGATGCCGTGACTAATGGTTATCTTTGACTCCTCATCTGAACTCATCATCTGACTTGTACACAAGGTATAAACAATGTCTTCCATCCACATAGCCATTAGGATTTATAAGGTGCTTCCATATACACAGTCTCACCTAAGGATTCACAGTGAGGTAAAAAGTATCACCAGCCACATTTTAGAGGCTGGGGAAGGAGGCCCAGACTGGAGAAGAGATAGCTCTAAGCTCATGCCTTTGGGAAACACAAAGCCAGTCCAGGTGATCTGGCTCTATTCTGCTACTGCTAAGCTAAAACAGACACAAAACTCCAGCAGTGAAGACAGGTGCAGGTCAGTCTGGGAGTTTCCCAGTGTACGGGAGGTGTGGAGGAATCTGTTGTCCTACATAATCACTGGGCTGTCTGTTGCTGCCACAAGACTGGAGCCCAGGCTGTGGACAGGCCAAGTTCTACACAGCTTAACCAGTGAGTTCTACACTCCCCTGCTCCTGTTGTGTGCATTCTGACAGCAACTGGCTTCATTTAACCTGAGGTCTCCACCGCACCTGCAGTGTCAGGGCTAAGGCTTTGTCAGGTAGAAACATCAATTCTCTTTTCATTCTTGCTTACCTGGACAGAAACACTGAAAGTTACTTGTTTTTATTGAGTGCCTCCCCCAAGGAGATGGGTGGGATGTGACACTAGGGTCACTGCTGGGAGATGAAGCTTCAGTATAGCAGAGAACTAAATTCAAGAAACGTTTCTTTATGGAACTGTTGCCACCTGGGAGGTGCCTTCACGAGATGCATCCTTGGCTTGCCAGGTTCTACCTGTCTTTCATCCTCACAGGTGGGCCCTAAGTGGTAGCTGCTTCCTTTCTGTTTCCTGTGCCCATTTCCTATGGGCAGCCAGATCCCCAGGCACGCCCACCTCTATCTCCCAGCATCACCCAGCACCTCCTCTCTCACTGTGTGCTCTAGTCACAGTCACGGTTTTTCCTGATCCTCAAACCCCCAAGTCCTTTGCTCTTGGTCTTTGCTCTGGCCTTTGCTCTAGGTCTTCCTATTGGAGAGAATGCCAAGGCTGGCTGTGCTCATTCTTCAAGTCTTGACTCAGGCCCCACCTCCTTACGAGGCTTCCCTAACCATCTCATCCAAAGTAGGCCACCTGCTGCCACTCTCTTAGTAACAGTTATTCAATCCCAGTACCCTAATTTGTTCTCTTCAAGGCCCTACTCCCTCTCTTGGATACTCTTTATTCCCTTACTTATTTCTCACATGCCATCACCATGTGAATGCCATAACAGGGACATTACCAGGCTGTATCCCTAGTAAAACCAGATGGTCATATGTTTGTTAAATATTGTAGAATCTGTTTGTCTACTTAAAACCAAGTGGTTACAAAAGCTTGGGCCTGGAAATAAAGCAAACCAGTATGATTTTCCTGTTTACTAGCTGGGAGAAGTCATAGTCTCTCTAAACTTTATTCTCCTTTATGAAATAATCAAGAGCTCACTCAATGGTAATTAATTTTAGATTTGCATTTCCCCCATTCATACAAGACCCTGATGGCAGATACTTGGTTCTTTATCTTTGCATCCACAGGCCTTGAGTTTCACCTCACCATCTCAGCATCCTCTATTCCTCTTCTTGAAGGCCATGCCAGTTTTTTGGAGTCTATTTCTCTGCCTCCCAGACTACACTGAATTTGATGGGGCATGAATATCAACACACAATGTTCATTGACAGCACAGTGCCAGTTGAACTTGTAGAATGAATGGATGAATCAGACTAGCAAGTACCTGGTATATCATCAAGAAATATATTTGGAATCAAATTCTCTCTAGAACATGTGAGTTAGAAAACAATACTAAATAGTATATGATCACTTGAGGAATTTTACATAATCGAGTGATAAAATATGTAGTATATAAATATATCAGATGGCAAAGGTGGCTGGCACACAAGAAAGCTAGGAAGACAAGGAAGCTAAGGTCAGACAAGAAAGCTAGGAAGGTCAGGTGAGTGGGACAGTGACTGGAGCCAACTGTAGACCATGTCTTTGCAAGGCAACCACTCAGCATCAGCTCTTCATCGCCATTCTGGAAGATGGGCTTCTGTCCTGAAATTTTACAAGTGAAGCTAGAAATCTGGTTTTTAAATTACCATTATTTGACCTGAGCAAAGATCATTTGGGAGCCATTTTGTAACCTTTCCAAGTGCTCTAGGTAACCAGATGGAAGGGAAAGCCCTAGATAGTCATCAATAAAAGAATCAACACCATCTATTTACTCCCTCAGACCTCATAAAACCAAGAAGTCATTCCTTTCTTGTGTGTGTGTGGTGCAATGGTGGGGACTGAACCCAGGGCCTTTCACAGACTAGGCAAGCACTCTGCCACTGAGCTATATTCCCAGCCCTTAGGAAGAAATTGTTGATTTATGGGCAAGGTTTCCCCTCAACCTTCAATGAAACATTTATTTCGTGAACTGCTACTAATGTCAGGTATTCAGATGTAGAGATGATGTCGGATCTGCATGTGAATCTTTATAGTTGGTTGGCTGAATAAATGGACCACTACTGTGCACCTGTACAGATTTCAGAAAAACAACAGGAGAGACAGCTAGACAAGTAGGTCCAGTATACTCCTCCAGTGCCACATCTGACAATAGCATAGGTTTCCCACTCTAACAAACAGGGAAGACTGGCTACTGTCTCTAAGTATAACTCTTCTCTATAAAGTAGTACCTACCTGTGCTCACATTTAACAGTAGGTCCAGGGGCAACTCACCCAGTCACATGTGCCTGAGGCTACTCTGAAAATATTTAAATTAAATCTGCATGATCCACAGAAATCTCATTTTGGTCTAGCTCATACTGTGATCTTAGACATGGTGAAGGACCAACTTCCATCACAGACCTGACAATATTGATTGTTCAGGCTTAAAGGTACATAAGTAGATTGATTTTTTTTTTCCCCCTCAAAGTAAGAAGGATCACAGTAGTGTTAGTCTATTCCTGTTTCCACTGGTTGGTATACACACTGAATAAATAATAGTGTTACCTGGAAAATTTTAGTCAAAAGAAACAGTGATAAGAAACAAGGTATAGATCTTCAGTTGCAATCTTAATCAAAAATTAGTTTGGGTGCTTCCTAAGCTTTTCCATTGTAAATGGAGCTGACAATCCTGCATCACCATCATTTAAAGAAAAGAAAAAGAAGAAAAAAACACTTTGGTAACTATGTCTTAGGTACATGAAATGAAACCAGCAGGGGGGACAGTGTCCTCTTGTGGAGGAGGTTAATAAGCAATAGACCTGTCACTTCCCTCTCTAAGTCAGCAGGAAGGAAATATATTCACCAGGGGCCTCTGCTAATTTGTTTCTAATTTAAGGGCAATTAAGCAATTCCTACAACCCCTCACCCCATATCTGCATACTTTCTCTCACCATCGAACAAACATCCTGGAAACAACAGAGGTTGTGAATTTAACTTTGTACTAACTTTGTGGGACATCTAATAAATATAGCAGTGGTCTTGGAAGCCAATCATTATCTATCTTCATTCCATTTCGTACCTTTTCCTTTCTGAGAATTCTTTTTTCTACTCCAAAGTTTCACACTACTCATTCTGAAAACACTTCTAGATGAGGCTCTTCCAGACCTATCTGGGTAAAGAATCCTTTCCTATTACCTTTATAGGTCAAGAAAGTTCTACCCCAGAGCCCGGTGGCTCACACCTATAATCCCAGTTACTTGGAAGGCTTGAGAGGATGGCGGTTCAAAGCCAGTCCAGGCAAATAGTTTGCGAGACCCTCGCCCCCATTTTCAAAATAACCAGAGCAAAGGTGTGCCTCAAGGGGAGAACAGCACCCGCTTTGCAAGCGCTAAGCCCTGAGTTCAAACCCCAGTGCCACCAAATAACAAAAAAGGAAGAACGTTTTAGGAAAGAAAAGGAAGAGCCAAAGTTCTCATGGCTATTCCTCCCTCTCCAAGTACTCTGAGAAAGAGAAAACGCAAGGCAAAAAGAAACAAACACCAAACTTCTTCCCTCCCGCATTTCGATTCTGGCAGGTGGCGTCTGACTCCCAACTTCTGAGAGCCACTGCTCACAAAAAAAACGCCCAGGCTGGTGGGCTCGGAGGGGCGGGCACAGCCCGCGGGTTATTTATTTACCAGCAGGATTTAAACCGGCTGGGAGGGGGCGTGGCCAGGGCGGAGCTCCGTGGCCCGGGTGGGCGGGGGCGGGGCTCCCGGAGGCACGGCGCGGTGCGGGAGAAGACCTGAGCTCCGGGAGAGAGCGCCTGTCTCTTTAAATGCCACGGGCTGCGCTCCCGCCCGAGAGCTCGGAGCCGGATCTACAATCCCGTCCCTCCCGCTCCGGCGCTTGTTGCTCACCCGGCCCGAGCGGGAGCTGCAGCCACAGGGAAGCGAGGCTGCCTCCGTCTCCTCTTCCTCGCGCCCATCTGCCTCCAGAGCTGGTTGGAAGGGACCTCAGCGCCTGCAGGAGGGAGGGGCCGGGTGTGAAGACGAATCGCCCCTCACCTTCAAGTCTTGGGGCGCTACGGAGCCGTGGGAAGGGGGGGAGACATGCGTCGCTCCCCCCAGTCCAGTTTCGCTGCCACCCGCGCTGAAAGAGGAGGGACTGCGAAACCCACACCTGCAAACTCGTCCTAGAAGTCTCGGGGTGCGGCCAGGGACTCCCCATCCCCCAGAGCCTCCCCCTCTCGGCGGGTGAGTTGGCGCAGGTAATCCGAACCCCAGGGCAGGCGCGCGGGGGGAGGGGCCAGCGAGCCGTGGGGGTAAGCCAGGTAGGGTGGCTCACCTGCCCTGGCCCCGCTACAGGGTCCTCGCTTGTTCCCAGGGGACGGTGGCATGAAGGAACGTCTCAGAGGCTAGTCAGGATGTGGTGTAGGAGGAAGAAGTTGGGAAAGGGCAGGACTGGATAAAGTTTCCATTTCCTTCTCCCCTTCCTGTCCAGGTTTGGCAGGTAGGGCGCCGGCGGAAGCAGTAGGTGCAGCTGATGCAAAGGGCTTTTGCCCAGGTCAGGTGAAGGATGAGGGCGGGGAAGAGCAGGAGTTGCCACATCGCCTGTGATCTTGACCCTGGAGGTGGAGAAACGAGGGAAAGCTCGCTACCGAGACTCCCCCAAAAATGGCTCCAGGTGCTCGAACCCCACCGGTTCTTTCTCCTAAGAACGAAACGTGTTTTACTGGAGAGGTTCCTACATACATAGCTGCCTTGCCTTCTTTTCCAACAGGTGGCTTTAGCCCTTGTCCGGGGACCTGTGCCAATGACCTTAGTAGTGGTTTCGCTTTCTCCCCTCGCGGTGTTGTGAACGTGTGTCCACAGCGCGATGGGCAACCAGGTGGAGAAACTGACCCACCTAAGTTACAAGGAAGTTCCCACGGCCGACCCGACTGGCGTGGACCGGGACGACGGGCCCCGCATCGGGGTATCTTACATTTTCTCCAATGACGATGAGGACATGGAGCCGCAGCCACCGCCCCAGGGGCCCGATGGCGGCGGGTTGCCCGATTCCGGGGACAGGCCGCCGCTGCCCCCACCGCAACCCTACGATCCAAGGCAGCATGAGATAGAGTGCTCCGTGTTCTACCGCGACGAGTGCATCTACCAGAAGAGCTTTGCGCCGGGTTCGTCGGCGCTGAGCACCTACACACCGGAAAACCTGCTCAACAAGTGCAATCCAGGCGATCTAGTGGAGTTCGTGTCCCAGGCGCAGTACCCTCACTGGGCAGTGTACGTGGGTAACTTTCAGGTGGTGCATTTGCACCGGCTGGAGGTGAGCAATAGTTTCCTGACGGATGCGAGCCAAGGCCGTCGCGGCCGTGTGGTCAATGATCTCTACCGGTACAAGCCACTGAGCCCCAGCGCCGTGGTGCGCAACGCGCTGGCGCACGTGGGCGCCAAGGAGCGCGAGCTCAGCTGGCGCAACTCAGAGAGCTTTGCCGCCTGGTGCCGCTATGGCAAGCGCGAGTTCAAGATTGGCGGCGAGCTGCGCATCGGCAAGCAGCCCTACCGCTTGCAGATTCAGCTCTCGGCCCAACGCAGCCACACGCTCGAGTTCCAGAGCCTGGAGGACCTGATCATGGAGAAACGGCGCAACGACCAGATCGGACGCGCGGCAGTGCTGCAGGAGCTCGCCACGCACCTGCACCCCACAGAGCCGGAGGAGGGCGACAGCGAAGCTGCCCGGACTACGCCGCCTCCCCGGCGCCCCCCTGCGCTCGGCTCGGAGGAGGAGGAAGGAGAGGCGGTGGCACACTGACGGACAAGTTGGGCACTGAGCTACAAAAGGGAGCTGTTTGCTGCAGCCACTGCCCCCTTCCTCCTTTCCCTCCCTCTCTCCTTCACCTTCTGGGCCCCATCTGGGATTCCGGGGCCCTTTGGAAAATGGAGAGTTGGTGAAATGCGAAGCCGGCTGTGGACAGGGGAGGAGGAAGGGGACAGAGGGAGCAGGTAGGAGCTTCTTGGGAGAGCATTTCCTGATGGTCCTGGCAGTCTGTCTTCCTTTCCGTGGTGGGGCAAACTGTGAATTTACTTGGCGCTTAATCCCTGCTGCGTTTGGGTCTAAAATCGACCCTTCATAGCACACAGGGTTGGAGAAAAGTTCAGAGCACCGTATCTGCCATTTTTTCCTCTCCACCTCCCTCCCTACTCTGATCCCATGAGGATGCCCTGTACAAAGGCCAGAGGGAGGCCACTGCGGGCTAGCACAGAGAGCTACTTATCTTCTTCTCCCCGCTGAGCTGTGCTTGAGATCCGGCTGGCTGGGGTGATTTATTTTATGAGATTCCAGCGGCGCAGGGCTGGAGAAACCACAAGGTCTGGAAGCAGCAGACCAAGACCAAGCAGCCCTCTATTAAGTGTAACAAATAGTTGAGCAAACTCCAGCTATGAAGACTTTACCACTTTCCTCTCCCCTCAATCCCCAAGTAATTCTTCTGGAGCTGGCTCTTAGCTGAGTCTCTTGCTCCACCCCTGCCCCCTTCCCAGGTTACAAGTAAATCATTGTCAAGGGCCAGCCAGGGGAAGGATGCAATTAAGGTGCTGTTCTGCTGCCTTTGTTTTTCGCCTGCTGGTGGAGGTACTCAAAAACCTTGGTATTTGTTATCAAAGGAGGGAATAGCCCTTTGTGTGTCTGATCTAATTAAACCTGCTTGGCTCTGTTCATCTGCAAGTCACAGATGAGGTTGGCTGGTTTGTGACACCCCATAAAGTATCTACTAGGGAAATAGCCAAACAGAGTTGCCTTGGCAAGATTCAGTCAATCTCTTCTGTCCACTCTCCTTCAGTGGTGAAGGTAACCCTTTCTAAAACAAAGCTTTTGTTGTGATCCTATGATTTTTTTTTGTTTGTTTCCTCCTCCTCTCCCTGGCCCACCTCCCTTATCTTCACTTCATCCTGCCAGTGGTAAAATCTTAGGGCTGAGACATGTCTCAGTGCTAAGATACTTATTTTGCCAGCTACACTTGGTGCAGTTTAATTCAAGGTGCAAAGTCTTGTTATACTGTAGCGGTCTCCTTGTTGCTTGGAAAACACCCCTTCAGAGCCCTTTCAATTAAGAGGGGTGACATCAATCACAGATGCCATCAAGGTACATTAAGTACAGAATCTGATGACGGTCCAGAAACACAGGTTGGCAACTGTGTGTAGCAGATTGAGCAGGTACTATATAGGTCTGCTTGTGAACTGCTGTGTGCTCTAGTATGAGCCTTTACAAAATGTTAGAACTGTTTGCAGTGGCTCACTCCTGTAATCCTAGCTACTCAGGAGGCAGCGATCAGGAGAATGGTGGTTGGAAGCCAGCCCAGGGCAAATAATTCTGGGAGATCCTATCTTGAAAAAACCCATCACAAGAAAAGGGCTGGTGGAGTGGCTCAAAGTGTAGGCCCTGAGTTCTAATCTCAGTACTGCTAAAAAAGCCCAAAAAACCAAAACCAGTTACAACCTTTCCTGGGTAGGTACTCCTATGTGTGTGCCCTTAGAGTGTTCTACTTTCTACTGCCCGTCACCAATGCTGTCTCTAAAGTTTGAGGCTCTTTTTGTCGCCCCCCCCCCACCTTGGGAGTCATAAAGTACACTGAACAAATCATTTTGTGACTTAAGTCATGACTTGAAGGATTAGTTTTTGGAAGTGGAGGCCATAATTTCTTAAAGACTAGCTCTTCATAGCAACTCACCATGAAACCTTTTCATTACAGAGGCATTAGCTATATTCCCTGTTTTCACAGTAATCACCAAACAGAAGAGTAAACAGTCCCTGTGACTGTTCAAGTGGACTGCTCTAGCTGTAGCTAGGACTTTGGAAGAGAATCGGCCTCCTGCTGTGACTGTAGATCCAGTTCCCATGTGTTTATATTCACTTCCTCATGGAAAAGCAGAGCAAGATAACCCTGGGTGGAGACATTTAAGAGAAAGTACCATAGCTGATAAGATTTGGATTGGTGGAAATTGAAATTGATGCCCATTGTGCAGACAGTGAGGGGAAACAGTGTAGCATTCTCCAAAAGTTCTGGACTAGCAAGCTCTTTTTCCCTGTCCCCCCACCTCTGTCCTTCCTCTGCCCCTTAACCGAAGTCTGGTCACACTGATAATGGCAGTGACTTTATATTGTTATAAGTGAAATGCCCTTGGAGGTCCCACCTGGAAGGAAGAACTAAAAACTCCATCCCAGCTATTGTAGTCTACCCCTCAAAAGGAGATTTTTGATAACAGGGCTTGAAAATGAGCAAGAATAGGAAGTAGATCTGTTCCAGGTGATGCTTTTTTGGAATGCAGTGCTAGCATTTGTACGGGGTACTAGAGATACCAGACATGCAATACTTACAAACAGGATTCCCCTGGAAATCATCTTCTGGGTAGAATACTTAAAGCAACAACCAGTTGGTAAGGGCTCCAAGGATGGGGGTCAAATCAACTCTTGCTTCTTTCCTTAAAATGGTAGTGTTATGAAGAGCTGTTTGGTTTTTTTTTTGTTGTTTTTTTTAATGCCCTGGCAATGACTACATCTGGCACTTTAGAAAACAATGAATATATTTAATAATTTTTGTTTCTCCTTAGGAATAAGACTTTAGAGCTATTTTGTACTGTGAATTACGGATGCTCTTTGAAGGAAAGAAATATCAATTCCCGTGTTCTTCAGAAGCTTTGGCAGGGATAAGCAGAACATCAACTGGAACGTATGCTAAATGAAACCAGACAGATTCTATTTTCTTACCTGAGCAAATATTTTATTGAGACTGCTTATGTATGTCAAAGGAGCCTACAACTTCAGCTATACAACTTTTTTGTATTGAAAGAACTCATACATTTTGTAGATTTTATTCTACATTTAATTTAAAATGGCTTTGTAGCACTAAAATGCCTAGCAGAAGACTTTATTCCAGACCTTGAAGAAAATTTTTAGTTTTTTGAAAAATGGCTCAGTGGTTAAACTTCTCCTATCTTTGGTGCTTCTAGCCCTAGCAGCACCATTGGACAGTACCACAACCACATGGAAACATATTTTTTGGAAGCAAAACTTTAATTTTATATGACATATGCTATGGACAGCTAAGAAAATCTAAGGACTAATTGTTCTCTATATTTTTTTTTCCTTAACAAAATGGGATCCACTGTGTTGAAGACTCTTGATATGATGTGTTTGTCTAGCTATTTTTTACAAATTAGAATAAAATCTAGTGTGATCATGGTCATTAAATAGATGTTTGCAAAGTTAGATTTTATTTGTGAATTTTTAAAAATCAGGATAATTATATACTTGACTGGTTTATTCAATTTTTCATTATGTTGTTTTATTCTTAGCTAAAACTTGTGGCCCATGGAGAATTATATTGATTAACAGGATAAACTCACATGCATCTTATTTCCCAGTGAATTGTATAAACTTTATTTTTGTTGAAGGTTGTATGTTAAATCAATGTTATGTTCTTTCTACCACTTCTTGAGAAGGAAGTTCCAATTTGAAATTGTATCATTTCCTTCAAAATGAAGGGCAGTGCTTAGTTAAATAAAAGATTGATGATATCTTTTAAGCCATTTCCTCTTCACTATGTCTTATTAAAATAAAACCTGTCAAGTTCTTTTGAAAAACGCTATGGGTGTTTCCAATAAACCACCTATTAGAATTCACTGAATTTATGTATTTTTCCACATGTATGTCTTTTTTCTGACATTTTTGATCCAAATTCAAGCTATTCCACTTACTAAATTTCTCTGAGAATATTAGTATGTATCAGTAAACCTTGTGATGAATTCATTTAGTGATTGAAAACCTTGCATTTACTGTGTGAGAATTAATCACCCATTGCTTCTAAGCTCTCAGTGTTCGTGAAACATAACTTACAAATTTTAAATACACATTGATTTTCAGAATTAATGCAAAAATTGCTGGAACCCAGACTCACATTTTGGGGTCTACACTAGGGAGTTCTGGTGCACAGTAACCCATGTTGTACCTTAGGTGGTTTCAGAGCACAGACAAAGGGAACATACTTGCCACATGATTTAATTACAGAACATTGGCACTTGGGGCACGATAAGGGATGAAGGTGCCAGCAGTCCATAAAGGAACAGATGTGGTATCTGAGATTGGCACCTGGGAGACCACTAGCACTCCCTAGGCCAGCATCTGAAGCCACTACCACAGTCCCATGAGGTTCAAATGCCTGGGCTTTATCAACTGGCTCCTGTGAGAACTGGAAACAAAGTTAAATGCTGAAGGTTTTAGGGAGGCCAAGCAACAAGGAAGCCATTTGTCCCCAGAGTGGGAGGCTCATTCATCATAGTTCTCATTGCATGAGAAAGTGGGGGAAGGGGAGCCCACTATTCTTGGTGGTTTTGGTGGTGGCTGCTGTTCATATTTTTCTTAAGTGGATGAAGCTTCCTTCATGTAGGAAAATGGCATATTCAAAAGTGTTTAAAAGGACTTCCAAAGTGAACAGGCCCAGAATGTGTGCAAAAGGGCTTTTATTCCCCTTTACTGAATTTGCTGGGGGAAACTGCTTATTAAAAAATACAGCAATTTTGTCTGCAGAGTAAACGCATTTGCAATCACAATATGGTATAGTTTTGAGCATTTGTGAAGGGCCAGAGGATGCTGGGCTCCAGTCTAGTGTCCATCTCAAAAGACAAAATAGCAATCAGATTCTCCAAAGAAGAATGGTAATGATATTTATTTGGGACTAATAGCATTACGGTAGGAATACAAGGTATAAGCTGTGGGCTTATTCAAAGAGGTTGAGGCAAGGGGAAAATGTTTGAAACAATAATCCCTGCCACAATAACTAACGAGTGGTGGCAGTCTGGGTTGAACAGGTAATTGCTGGCACATCCCGTATAGAAGTGCTTTTGGAATAGGGTTACAGTGGTCTCTGTAGAAAGCTGGGGTTCTTGGTGGGGCCTTTTGTGATTGTCAGTCAATCATGTCAGAATCCCCATCATAACTTTCTGCTTTTACTTATTTTTGTTAGGTTTGACACAAGTGAATCCACTGTGAACATAAAGCCAGAACATAAAGAGGTTTTTGGTTTAATTTTTTTCTTTTCTTTTCTTTTCTTTTCTTTTTTTTTTTGTGGTATGGAATTTGAACTCAGCCTCTTGCTTGTCGGGCAGGTGCTCTACCACTTGAGCTACTCCGCCCATAAAGAGGTTTTTATTTTGTTTTGTTTTTTAATTGAGAAATGGTCCTGCCCCTGTGCTTGTTTCTGAAGGGAAATCTTACATCTAGGACAGATTATAATAAAAGGTAGCCCCATAAAATGCTAATGGTTGGCAAGGATACAAATAAAGCAGATGTGTCTAAGTTTAGTTGGCGTTTGAAAACTGGCAGTAGCTATGTATGTGGAGTATGTAGTCCCATTGGAGAATCGGGTAAATCAAGACTATGGAAGTACCGATC
Source organism: Castor canadensis (assembly GCF_047511655.1). Classification (NCBI taxonomy): domain Eukaryota; kingdom Metazoa; phylum Chordata; class Mammalia; order Rodentia; family Castoridae; genus Castor; species Castor canadensis. The sequence continues at coordinate 184,451,942 of NC_133388.1, read as the reverse complement.
ATGATAGGAAAAAAACGACGTAACTAACATAACTAATAGTCACCTGAGAACTTGACTGGGAGACGACTCAGCAACCAGCACCTAACGTGCCAGGATGAACCAGATCCATAGTTACTGTCCTCATGCAACTTTCATTTACATAAGCAAGACAGGTAACTATTACCAAAGAGAGATTCACAAGATGGCATTTGATTGCAGTTGTGACAGGTGCGATGAAGGAAATGCATAGAGTGGGAAGAAGGCTTCCCTCAGCAAGTCCTGTTCATGCTGAGCCTTGAGAGGTGCAAAGACGGGACTTTGGAGCGGATGCTGATTCTATTAAAATCAAGGCAGCGTCAGTTGCTCCCCAAACACCTTCACTTCATCTGCTGACACTCATCCACCTTTCCCTGGTGCTTCCCTCCACATTAGATGTCCAACTCTATCAAATATCCCTAATGCTTAACTCAGAACTCAGAACATGTATCCCTAGTGCTTAATGCACAGACCCTCGCCAAAAGCTCGAGTGAGTGAATGAATCATGGGGTTGCGCTTTGGTTAGCCAGGAAACCCCAAGGTATCCCATGGTGATGTTGGGACTGTGGTTCCAGCAGGATGAACATAGCGGTGGATTTAGGATGTCCTAAGCAGACACAGCCAGTGGTGGCTCTGTCTCCCATTCCCATCCCCATCCCCACCCTAGCCATAGATTGGAGGCTGTCCTGCTGATAACACTGAGGCCTTAAGTTTGCCAACTAGGTTAGGAAGTGGAGCATGAATTCAGACTTTGCAGGTTGGTGGACAAGCGGCACAGGCCAGGCTGGGTGGGACGCAGTGGAATGGAGCTGGAGGCTTTGCAGCCTTGGAATCACGATTGGGGCAGAGGTGACTTCCCTCAGTAATAAGCCCTGATTGTGGCTATAAATAACTCCGAAGATGTGCTGTCAGCTACTTCCTCTGGGGAGGTATGCGTTGTTACTCCCAGAGAGTTGCTATTCCGTGCTTTCTTTTTACACTCATAATTTTGAGGATTCTCTCGCGCGCGCTCTCTCTCTTTTTTTTTTTGAGGATTCTCACTCTTCATGGGAGAGTGTGTGACCTGGGTACACAGCATGGAGTAGTGGTCCAAGCATCTGGGTTTCTCTGCTTGTTATTATGAGGCTGGAACCTGGGGAGAAGTTCTGTCTCGGAAACTTTATTCCCCTTCTGTACAGTGCTCTCGTGACACTGGTCAGTTCACCGAACTCCCTCAGCTTCGTTCGCATTTGTAAAATAATGCCATAGGCAGAGCAGTTGGTAATATTAACATAAAGTAGCATACACATTAATATGAAATGACATAATTGGGCAATATCTCACTTAAAAGGTGGTTGTTGAAGCCCACATCAGTAACTTATGATTATTTAGGAGAACCCCGGGGTATTGTAGATATTTAGAAGTCATTTCAAATAAAGCTACTCTCTGGGAGAGGGAGTACTCCCTTTTAGTATTGGAGAATTTCTCAGCTAGACACACATTTTTTAAAAATTATAATGCTTATTATGCAATCATAAAATTCTGATAATAATTGACTGAACTTCAGGAAGTGTTTTTGTTGTGAAAAGTAAATACTATATACAAACGTTTTCTTTGGTGGGGGACTGGCAAATTTTGTCACTATATTTAAAATTAGAAACCAAAGCTATGATGGGAAGAAAGCTGATAGGAGTAAATACACACAGGTATCTTTTTTGGGGGGAAAGCATTTAGAGGGTGTGTGTGTGTGTGCGCGCGCACGAGCGTGCACTAGGGTTTCAATTCCAGGACTCTGTCTTGCCAGACAAAGACCCTACCACTTCAGCTATGCCCCCAGCTTTTGTTTTTAAATGTTGTTTTATTTAGCAGTTTTGTTTTTCATTTTTCCCACCATAGTACTTTTCCATTAGCTACAGTCTCTTTTCTTGGCCAATATGCCATGCCTACGGAGAGAATTCTTCTGCACGTCACTGGATATGCATGCTTTCTTCTAAGAAAGTCGTTTTTTGATGTTTCAGAAAGTTAAGTTTGTCTGTAAACCCATAAAGCACAAAACAGTGGCACTTCTTTGTATCGACATGTATTTTAGCACTTTAAAAATTAATAAACTTTAAAGCAGTTTTAGGGTCACAAAGAGTTCCTACTTAACCATCCCCCTTCCCCCCAACGTGAGGCATCACTGTGACAATGGAGCTCATGCTGACACATCAGCAGCAGCCCAAGTCCTTAGCTTCTGTTAGGGCTCACTCTTTATGTTGTATGTTCCGTGGGTTTTTGACATTGTCTCTACCATTAGCACTTCCTAGAAAATAGTTTTACACCCAGCCTTTTTTCCTTCATTTCTTTCCTCTGGGCTGAGCACTGGATTTTCAGCTGCTCTTTTTGAGCCTTAAGGGAAATTCTCTGTAGGCCCCTCTGCTTCCTCCCCAGACCTAATGACATTCCTAGAAACAAAGGTGTCATTCATTCTTTAGGTATTTATGAGCCCTTTCAAGCTCTGAGTTACCTGGGGTCTAGAAAAAGGAACGCCATTTGGTCCAGCTGCCTGGCACAGTCCACAGAGGAAAACCCACAGACAAGGTCTTGTGATGGTATGATGACCAAGACCATGCAGGCACCAGGCCTATGAGCAAGGACAGCTAACACCTAGGTTGGCGTGAGGAGGGATCCAGGAGAGGCTTCCTAGGTAGAGATAAAAGGTAGCAACAGGCCTTATCAGAGGAAATTCCAACTTAATCCATCTCTATCTCTTCAATCCTCTATTCTAACAGCAGAATCTCTGTCTCTATGTGACTGGTGGACTGGAAGGGGATGGGGCATGAAACCAAACACTCTAAGTTACTTAGTAACTCCTTTTATTTCAAAGTGTTGATATAGACTTCAGCCAAACAGGTTAAATGATGAGGAACTCTGCAGTGATCCTTTCTTTACTCCAGCAGAAGTGATCTCTTATCTTTAGAGCCTTCGTCCAGTTCACCTTAGGTTCCTGGGGGCAAGGACCAAGGCTTCTCTTTCTCTGTTGAAGGAGTTGAAAGGTATTATAGGAGGTGTTGGCCTGGGCTGTAACCCAAGCACCTCCCCTTGCTGTGCCACCCTGGCAGATGAATCTATTTACAAAGTAGAAATAATTTGTCGCCTACCAGGCAAGGTTATAGTTAGTGGTAATGAGCATAAATGGTATGGAACTAGACCTGACAAGACGCTATGTGCTCCAGGTTTGGTTGCTGTCATGGTACATTTTTTCTTTCCAAGTTTCACCCATTGTTCATGACTTCATACCAAAATCTCATAAGGGAATTTCTGATTGGAGCATGTTCAGCCAAACAAATTTAAAGTTAAAATGGTCAGAGACAGTGTAATATTTGACGTTGCAGTGGTTAAAACCATCTAGCCTCTGATGTTTGAGAAAATATAAATCATTTGTACAAATACCACATACCCACATATGTATACCAACAAGCCAGCGTGTCATTGCCTCTGAGTCTTTGGTTTCCCCTAATGTGTAAATCTGGCAGGTGAAGTTCTGGACATTGATATCACCATAAACATGTCACCTTTTTCTTACCCCCCTGGTAGCCTCCCTCTGCTTGTCCTGCCTATGAATGTTTTTGTTACGGTAATTTTGTAAACCCTCCCATGTCAAAAATAATAAAGACTTAATATAACAGAATTACAAATGCCAAATTTATTAAGTAAAAGGAAAGGTCTCCCTAAGCTACCCTCTCTCACGTAAGTAAGCTTGCTGGGGCTCCCTTCTAGACATTTTTTTTGTGAACATTCAAATATGTTTATCCACGATATACGTTTTTCTCAGTTTTTGTTTGTTCGATTTTTTTTACTTAAATGACATCATGCCACCCATATTTTTCTGTTATTGAACATTTAAATATGTTTATCCATGATATATGTTTTTCTCAGTTTTTGTTTTGTTCGATATTTTTTACTGAAATGACATCATGCTACCCATATTTTTCTGTTATTTTTTTCTCATTAATAAATCAGGACTTTTGTATTAGTATGTGAAGTGTCTGGAATGTTCTTTTTTAACAGCTGATTAGGAAAGTAGAGTAAAAAAGCTTTTATTTTTATACCTGTTTTGTCATTGATGCCCATTTAAATTATCTCTGTTTTTTCTAATTACAAATGGTACCATGTGCACCTTGCTTTACCAGTTCTTGGCATATATTTGGGTATTTCTGAAGGACATACCGATGAAGTGAGATTTCTGGATAAAGGTATGCACAATTTAAAATTTGATAGGAACAGCCATATGGTCCTCTATAAAAACAGTGCATATTTACAGTAGTGCTGCTAACATTCTCAAGTGTTTGAAAATATTTGCCTACTGATAACTTTAAAAATAGTGCATTGTAGTTTACATTTCTGTGGAAATTTCATGTTTACCACCTGGTCTCATATATTTTGGTAAGAATTGAAATTAGTGGCTCACCAGTTTTCTTCCATTATTATTTTGGACAAAGAATTTGGTTATTGGGTCAGTCCAGTATGGATTCTAGAGTTCAACCTATGAACTTTCACAAACAAAAGAAGAGAAAGGTAGTACTGGCAGCTATCCACCATCTTTCTCCTAAAAATGTAAATCAGACTGTGCCATGTACTGTTAGTCAATGACATCTTAGTTCCTACCCTTGGCCTGTGGGTCTGCACAAGCTGGCCTCTGTCTATGTATACCTCATATGTCATCCCCCTTTCAGGATATATCCCAGCATCACAAGTCTATGTTTATTTTCCTATATTCACCAAGGCCTTTTTTTGCCTTAGAGCAGTATTTTTCAGACTACCTGACAGCTGACCCGCATCAGCAATAAATTGTGCATCATGTCTTGTGCCCACAAACCTGTGTGTATGTATGTACCTGAAACTACAATGTCACCAAACAGTTCCCTGCCGTAAGATGATGCACACTGATATCATCTATTCTGTTTACTCCATTCTGTTTCATTCAGGAGAGGGGAAATAAAATTGTTGGTACTCACCAAATTGGTCTTATAATTTACTAATGCAAGACCCAGGGATTGCTAAACAGAGTCCTGAGGGCCCAGGTTTCTTCCTTCTGGGAGTCATGAAACCTTTCATATCTCAGTATGACTGTCACCCTGCTTCACTGTTCTATCACACCTTGTTATTCTTTCTCAACACCTGTTTATTTAATTTATTGTAATTTTCCAAAATTATAATTATTCACATGACTTTATAAATCCCTTTATTGCATGTCCCTCCTCACTAGACCAAGGGCAAGGACCTCATGTGCTCTGAGCACCACTGTAAATCCAGCAGTGCTTGGGAAATAGTAAGTGCTCAATAAATAATTGTAAATGAATCACGATGCTTATTTTTTGCACCCTGAGATGCTGTATCCCCTCTTTCCCACAGCCTACTACATTCCGTTCACCCTTCTGCTTTTAATCATAGGCAATTTTCTCAATAAAATTTTAAACCAGGAGCTCTCTCATTCTCTCCTTAAATAAGAAATCACAAGGTGACAGTACACATTCTATATACTTCATCCCCGGAGAACGTGCGTGGTGGCGAAGTGTAGGGAAGATAGTGCAGTGCAACCCTTCACCCCAGAATGACCTGCAATGAAATGAAAAAGAAAGAAAACGTGCAAGTTGTTTCAAGAAAAAAATTGTAACCAGTAGCTGAAAATACCTTTGCATTTCACCCATTACTTTCACAAGCATCTAAACTTTATAGTAATCCTGATGAAAAAAGTTTATGATCAAGGTAAGAATGCTGCTTATGGAGTGCTAGGTCTTAGCAATTCCCTTCACTTTCCTCATTTTTTAGCCCTGCAAAGCAGGGATAAAATGTTACCCATTTTACAGGTGCTGCTAAAGGAGATGGAGTAAGTGAGGTGACACTGCTACTAACAGGTGAGAGTGACATTCCAAGGTCGGTCTTTCTGCCTTCCAATCATGTGATAGGCAGAGTAATGTTTCCTCACAAAGATAAAACAATGTTCACATCTTAATTCCCAGAACTTGGAATATGTTACCTTACATGGCGAAAAGAACTTTGCAGATGTGCCTAAATTAAGGATTTTTGAGATGAGGAGATTATTCTGGATTGTCCAGGTATGCTATCCTCTCAAGTGTCATTATAAGTGGGAGGCAGGAAAAGGAGAATCCTAACTGCTTTCACTTAGCGTAATGTTTTGAAGGTTTATCCAAGTCAAAGCATGTCTCAGAATTTTATTCCTTTCTGTAGCTGAATAATATTTTATTGTACATGTATACCACATTTTGTTTATCCATTCAGCCCTTGATGGACATTTAGCTTGTTTTCACCTTTTAGCTATCAAGAATAATATTGCAATGAGATTAGAAGATGCTCTGATGCTGGCTTCGAAGACAGAGGAAGGGGCCATGAGTCAAGGAATGCAGGCAGCCTCTGGAAGCTGGGAAAGGCAAGGAAACAGAACCTCCTGTAGAGCCTTCATTAGGAATGCAGCCCTTCTGACACTTTCATTATAGTCCGGTGGACCTGTGTCTGACCCCTGGTCTCCAGAAATATGAAACATTTATGTTGATTAAATCCATTGACTCATGAAAATTTGTTGTACCAGTTCAAAGAAACTGACAACTATGTATCATGTCTCCTCTTAGAGCTAGCGATGTGATTACAGCCAGCCCTTCATTCCTATGAATCCACAAAATCACATCTACAGATTCAACCAACCAAAGGTCAAAATATTTGGAAAAAAATGTATATCTGTACACACATGTACAGCTCTTTTCCTTGTCATCATTATCTAAATAACACAGTGTGACAACTATTCACATAGCATTTACATTGTATTAGTTAGGATAAGTAATACAACGATGACTTAAGGTAGCAGGAGAATATCTGTAGGTTTTGTGCAGTTACTGTGACTTTTATAGAAGAGATTTGAGTACCTGCAGGTGTTGGTATTTTGGGGGGGGGGGGTTCTGGAACCAATCATCCATGGATACTGAGTGACGACTACATTTGGTCAACAAACACCTACTGAGCATATAATGAACTGTGAATATTAAAATTTATAATATGCCTGTAATTTTCTACTACTCCTTAAAGTAGGAATATTGTTCAACCTGATTTACAAATGAGAAAATTGAGGCACAGAGGAATTGCCTGCAATAAGTGTACATGAAAATGCACACTGGTGACACATGTGAGAGGGATCAATACAGACAAGTGCCAAATGCAACCTGACCTCAGATCTCAACTGTGCACCTGAAGCAAGTCATGTAGTACTGAAGAGATAAAATGATTATCTTGGTTTTGTGGGGTATTCATGAATCCAGATAAGTGAAGCTCAACCTTTCTGATTCCAAAGGTTCATTTTGTAGCATTTTCAAAACTTGAGATAGAGTTCACATCACGTAAAATTTAGCACATTAACCATTTTTAAGTGTCTGATTCAGTTGCATTATGAACAACCACCAGCATTTTCCAATTCAAAAATGCCTTCATTACCACGAGTGTAAAACCTGTGCCCATTAAACAGACTTCCTAACGCCCTCTCCCCAGGTCTGGAAACCACTAATCTACTTTCTGCCTCTACAGAAGTACCTATCCTGGATATTTCATATAAATGGAACCTTTGTCCCTTACTGCTTTCAGTGAGCATGTTTTTAAGGTTCACCTAGGTTGCACCAGGTGTCAGAGCATTATTCCTCTCTATGGCTCACTATGTACACCCTGTATTTTGTTTATTCATTCATTTTTAAAGGACATTTGGATAATTTTTACCTTTTGGCTATTGGGAATGATGGTGCTATGAACATTGGCTTACAAGTATCAGTTTGAACCCCTATTTTCAATTCTTTGGGTAATTGATACACCTAAAATATGAAATAGGTCATATGATAATTCTGTTTAATTTTTTGAAGATTTGCCAAGGTGTTTTGCATGGCAGCTGTGCCATTATTTTTACTAGTTTGGGTCTTTCTAATATGCAATGTTTGCTGTTTTCTTAAACTGAAGAGACTAAAAGATAACTATTGCATTTTCTTGATAACGCTGAAGATCAATTAAGATCCATGAAAAGCACAGTTTGGTCAGCTTTTTAGTTTGGAAGCAGAAGGCATAATGATGGCAACAATGATAACAAAAACATTCACCCTTATGTAGCACAGACAAGTTCAAGGCCCTAGGGTAAGTTGTTTCTGTTTGTAAACTCCTTAGTCCTACAGAAAACTCTAAGAAGTATGGGGTATTTAAGTCTATGTTGCAGTCAGCATTATAGAAGCACATAGCTCATATGAAATTAATGCTTTGTTTCCTAAGACAATTGTTCTCACCATTTGGCTCCTGAACCAGCTATCTCAATATCACCTGAGAATTTGTTAGAGAAGTTAGTTCTTGGGCTTTCCCTGGACAAACTGGAGGATGGCACCCAGGCAGGAGTTCACAAATCCCCCAGAGGGTTCCAATGAGCCCAAGTTTGAGAAGCACTGGCCTAAGAAACTTCCTTATGGAATTAAGTTAATGTGGCCAGCCAAAATACAGGAAACTCAGTAAAACCTGAATTTCAAATAAGCTACAAGGTTTTTTTTTTTTTTTAGTTTAAGTACATCCTAGACATTGCATCCTATATTGTTATTTCTTAAATCTGCTAATCTTAACGTGCAGAGCTCATTGCAAGGATCTGACAACTGTTTTAGATGTTCCATCTTTTCCGATTTATTTGCAAGTGGCTGAAATGGTCACTAATAGTCAACAGAGGCATCAGGACTCTCTGTGCAAGGATGTGACGGGCAGTGAAAAGTAAAAGTTTGTTCAAAGGAATGGTGCACATTGGTGAAATTGTTATCAAGTGCTCTTCTTGTCTTCTGCAGGAGCCCAGACTCACTACAGGGTCTGGAGCCATCAAGAGTGAGAAGAAGCCCTGAGAAGCTCAAGCTGGAAGGAGAGAAGGGCTCTCTGCTGGGGACAGACAGAGTCCATGGGTATGGAGGGAGTGTGGCCTTGCAACAGAACATCTTGGTAGGGCCACGGGGGATGTAACAAGGCTTCATGGGAATGCAGAGACCAAATCCTGGGTACAGGGTGTCCTGTCTTGACAAAGGATGTTGGGAAGGTGTCCTACAAGTAAGATGAGAAATTGCAGAGCTGGAAGATGCAGAGACTTTTCCAAAACCTTAGCTCAGGCTAAGATGGAGAAAGAGTGAAGAAATATTGTCAAAATTTTCTTCTACCTTGGAAGTCTGGGGGTTTGCAATAGAGTTCAATTGCCTTGGGAAAAATGACTACCCATAGTCATTTTTACCCATTCTTGCCCTTTTGAGTGCATGAATTGAAGCTCTCATCTGTCCTTTCTCCAGCTACTGTTGTCCAGCTCTTAGGATTATCAAGACAGTGAGGACAGTGTGAACTTCTGGTATTGCTCAACCTGATTTTGCAGATTTTAATAAACCCTTCAAAAACTGTATCTATTTTTGGTTTAGGAGTAACAGCTTCATGCATGGGGGCGCTGAGGTTTGAATTCATGCTTGCAAGGCAGATACTTTACCACTTGAGCCACATCTCCAGTTCATTTTGCTCTGTCTATTTTAGAGGTGGGGTCTTATAAACTATTTTCCTGAGCTGGCCTTGAATTGAGATCTTCCCAATCTCAGCCTCCCAAGTAGCTAGGATTATAGGTGTGAGCCACTGGTGCCCTGCAGGAGTAACAATTTTTTTTTTTCTCTCTTTGAACTCTGAGCTTCAGGCTTGTTAAGCAGGTACTCTACCACTTGAGCCACTCTGCCAGCCCCAACAATTTGTGTGTGTGTGTGTGTGTGTGTGTGTGTGTGTGTGAAATAAATTTTTGGTAATATTCCATTTTATGCCTGGATTTGTGTTTTTGCTTTTTCACAACTGATTTCTGAGTGAAGTGCTATCTTCATGTTACAAATAAAAAAATGAGAGAGAGAAAAAGAGAGAGCAATGCTTCATGATTCACATGATTCACCCATTGTCTGCTGGGACTGTTGTAGTAAAGCACGACAACCAGGTGGTTTAGACAGCAGAAGTTTATTCTCATAGTACCAGAGGATGGAAGTCCAAGATGAAGGTGCCTGCACCATTGGTTCTTTTAAGGACTCTTTCCTTGACTTGCAGATGGCTGTATTCTCCGCCTTCTTCATGTGGCCTATCCTGTATACGTGTCTGTCTAAATTCCCTCTTGTATAACACCAGTCCTATTGGATTAGAGCCCTCCTTAACAATTCCACCTAACCTTAGTTACTTTTTTAAGACCCTATGTCCAAATACAGTCACATTCTGTGAAACTGAGCATCAAGACTTCAACATTTGACTTTGAGGACCACAAGTGAGCCTGTAACAGGGAACTAGGAAGGGAGGAGATGGTCCTAGAATCCACAACTTCTAACTCCAAGCCCTCTGCCTACTTTAGGGGAAATTCTTTTGGTTTGATTACATCTGCATGCTGGCTGTCTCTACAAGCATGCTTCTAGACTGCTTATTTATTCAGTGAATATTTCTTGAGAACTTACTTTTTATCAGGCATGACTTTAAGTGTTAGGACCAGAGCTGTGAACAGTACATGAAATGCTCCCATTTTCATATAAGCTTTCTACTTTAGTGAGGGAACAGTCTGAAAATGAGTCAACAAGAAAATATCAGGTATACTTGGCAGCAAATTAAAAGTGGCTTTAAATATAGTTACTAGATAGTCATCCAGGAGAGGTAGGCTTCATCATAAAAATGACATTTAAACTAAGATTTAAACGATGAAATTGGAACCCATGTAATGTTCTGGGGGGAAAGGAGCCCCAGAAAGGTGAAATTCAAGTGTCCTGGGATGATGTGTTCAAGAATTTCAAATGAAGTGGGTATGGGAGAGGATAGCATAGACCATGTGGCATGACCACAGGATGGACTTGTGTTAAGATTCTTCCTCACTCCAGGCTTTGTTACTGTGCATTCCAATAAAGGAACTCACCTAGTTGTGAAGACCTCTATTTGAAAGATGACAAAACTTACAAGTTAGGTGGCTTTCTTTTGGTCATAGTAGCAGAGACCTGATGAGACTGTGGAGCACTCAGTTTGTTCTGTAGGGTCAAGAAATCAATTTATAGAATGGGCAGAATGAGGAACTGTGACAGCTATGGTTGCTGTTTGCAGTGGCCTAGGGAGGAAGAAGTTGACACACTGGGAGGCTACTGTCTGCCTCCCAGATGGTGGAACTCTTGCAGTGCTATGGAAAACAGATTGTTCACAATAGAAAAAGTCCATTCCAATGGAAAATCCTTATAAGGAACTGCTTAAAAAATGTACCTTGTGTGGGAAACGTGTAGACTATAAGAATATGCAACTCTTGTCCCAGTATATTTCTGCATTTACTGGATGCATTTATGGAAGGAATATCACAGGTCTTTGTGGGAAGAAATAGAAATAACAAAGGCAGCTAAGACAGCTCAAAAAATGAGGTTTATGCCAGTTACACAAAAGAATCCTGCATGTCTCAAAGACCCTAAAGTTTATAACATCAAATTTCAGGAATAAATTATATGAGGTTACTATCAATAAACTTATTTTATAGTTAAAAAAAAAGCAATCGATTTAAGTCACTGTGACCAGATTTTTCTTTGTAATGAAATTGTGTAAGAAAGTATCAGTATATCATCATTATCATAGCAACACTCAGGCCGGATAAAACTTTTGTTGCTACTTTATGATATGTAGTCAGGCAAGGTTCTCTCCCCAACTTGGTAAATATCATTGTGTGTACATGGACAGGAAGTAAACTGTATTGCTGTAGGTCAAGGTTAAAGAGATAGGAAAAGACTGTACTGAAAGATTACCTCCAGAAGAACAGGGATTTCCATTTGTTTGTTTTGCTTTTAAATCTCCTACCCTTGTCACATATTCAATACCCATTCCTTGGTAAATGAATGCAGCAGGAGGCCATATCACATTGGTCTTTGGATTCCTGTGGTAATGAGTTTGAATCTCATTGTAAGTGAAATGGGAAGCCATTGAAAGGTTGTAAACAGGGGGCACAACTTGATCTGATTTGTGATTTTAAAAGCTCACTCTAAGGTCCTGTATTTGGGGTGGATTTATTTGGGAAGGGGGGAATAAAAATGGAAGGCAGCTATGCTGACCACTATACCACCAACGCCTCCAGGGGAATAAACATGGAAACAAGGGGCTTTACAATTAGCTCTACAATTGACAATGATATCTTGGTTTAGGAAAGTAGCAAGGAAATAAAGCAGGCAGATTTAAAGCACATTTTCTAGGTAGACTTGGAAATGAATTATGGTACAGTAGGAGGGTCCCGGATTGAAGGAAATTGAAGAGTCAGAGATGATTTTTGGCTTAAGAAAGTAAGTGATAGGGAAGAAGTTAGCTCAAGGGAGAATAAGTTGATGTTGGGCAGAAGGGGAATTTTGGGGGACCAAGAATGAAGGGAATGAGTGATCACAACCACAAATGTTCACCAAATAACATGGTATGTGCCCACCGCTGGGTTAGGAAAACACCATTCAGAGAAATAGATACTGCTTCAATAATTGTATGCTTATTGGAAAAGTCAGATTAAAGAGATAGAAGTGACTTGTGAGTAATAAAGACAATATGACGCATTCAACTGTAGGATGTGGTTAGGGGAAGAGCACATTTGGGCCATCTGGTTTGTCTGTGACAGTAGACAGCACTTATTTGTAAAATGATGCTTTCTAAATTACGTTTCAATAGTTTTCACATTTGATTTTGCAACCTTTCTGTTAGGTGTGAATAGGTATGGAAATTGTGCCTCAGGGAAGAGGGAATAAAATGTTATCAAGCGTGTACTATACTCACTCCCATGCTTGGAGTATGTGAGTGGGACTCCATTAATCATCAGCATAGCCTGAGAAGATACCACTGTGATTCCCATGTTACCGATGAAGTTGGGACTTGCATTGGGTCACTGAGTTCTGAAAGCTACCAAGCAGGATTCAATTCCCAGTTATCTGACGCCTGGCCCAGTGCTCCACATGAGTCACAATTACTTCTAGCAATTTCTCCAATCCTCACTTGTGAACGCTTCTCCAATCACATAACTCCAAAGGCTTCAGCCTCCTGCCTTGCTTCTGAAAGTAGGAGAAGTAGAACATTCAACTTGGAGCTTCTTCTGAGGAACATATTACTCTAATGAGGGTGAGAGAAATGGCCCAACTCAGAGAGCCTGGACCCTGCTATAGTTTGGATCTTGAATGTCTTCTAAAAGTCCATGTGTGGAAGTTTAGGTCTCTGGCCTGTGGTGCTATGGTGAGGCAGTGGAATCTTTAGGATGTACGGCCTAGTAGAAGGAAGTTAGGTCAGTAGGGTCATGCCCTTGAAGGGGATTTTGGGACCTTGGCCCTTCTTTCTTTCTCTTTGCTTCCTGGTCACCATGAATTGAGCAGGTTTTTTCACTATGTCGTCCCTGCCATGATATGCTGCCTCTTCACAAGCAAAATGGTCAACTGATAATAGACTGAGCTTCTGAAACTGTGACCCAAAACACATCTTTCCTCTTTTTAAGTTGATTTTCTCAGGTATTTTGCTTACAAAGGATTATTAATTGTTTTATATATAAATTTACATATATATATATTAATTTGCTTATTTATTTTTGGTTTTTGAGACAGGGTCTCTCTGTGTAGCTTAGGCTGCCCTGGAATTCACTTTTTGGCCCAGGTTAGATTCAAACTCACAGTCCCTCTGCCTCTACCTCCCAAATACTGGGATTGCAGGCTGCACCACTACATCTAACCCTTTCTAAACTTTTTTATTTGGAACTTCTTTAGTGGTACCTATTATTTTCAAAAATGGATTGATGAAGGCAAGAAAGAACCACCCAACTGAAGCATGGCAGAGAGCTTCGACTCTTCTATAGATTGGATTTTTAATGTCTTCCAAAAGCCCATGCATTGAAGGTTAGTTCCCAGCCCATGTTGCTATGAGGAAGTAGTGGAACCTTTAAGAGGTGAGGCCTAGTGAAAGGAGGTTAATAATATCAAGCTTACTTGAATAAACAACGAAAAGAATGTCTGTCTGCCCTTTGTACCAAGTCATCTTTTGTTAACATTTTATTTCATTTATAAAGCTCAAGTGGGACAAATGTTTTGAATGCCATCCTTGTGCAGGGACCCAGCATGTTTAGCAGCCTTCTTATTTTTCATTTGAATTGTCCTATAGCCCTGAATTCTTTGTCATGCTTTCCCATCCATGTTCTCAACTATTTCACAGGAATTTCCTTCTCTCTCTCACATTGTGGTTAAATGTCTGGCTGTCCCGTTGTTGTCTGAATCTGAATCATTTGTCCACCACTTACTAGCCATTGTCACTTTTGGAGTTGCAGTTTCCTTGTCTGAAAATGGGTTGACAGAGTACTTTTGAAGATTATGAGGACTCTGGTAAGAAAAAGAGGGTAGCCATGGTGACAAATTAAATGCTTTTGTTCCCTCAAAATCCATATGATAAAATCGTAACTGCCACTGGGATAGTATTAGTAGATGGGGGCCTTTGCAGGGATGTAGTTAGGTCATGAGGGTGTAGCCCTCATGAATGGGATTAGCATATTTATAAAAGGAACCCCAGAAGACTCTGGCCTCCTTCCCCTATGTAAGGATACAACTAAAACTAGACAATCTATAATCCAGAAGAAAGCCCTCACCAGAACCTGACGTGTCAATGTCTCTTGAACTTGAACCTTCAGAACTGTGAGAAATAACTTTTTTTGTAAGCTGCCCAGTATATGGTAATTTATTATAGCAGTCTGCATGAGTCCATGTTTCATTACTATGATGAAATACCTGAGGTAGGTTAACTATATAATGAAGAGAGATTTATTTAGCTCATAGATAGTTTAGTTTTGGAGGTTGTTACAGTTTGGATATGAAGTGTCTTACTAAAAAACTCGTATGTTGAAGTCTTCCAATGCAACAGTATTTGGCAAGTGGGGCTTTGGAGAAGTGATTGGGTCATGAGGGCTTTGACTTCATCAAATCCATTTATGGATTCATAACAGATGGCATTTGGGGAGGTGTTAGAAAGCAGGAGGTGGGGCCTAGTTGGAGGGAATAGGCCACTGGCAGGGTGCCCTGGAAAGACACATCTCGTCCCCAGCCCCTTCCTGTTTCTCTGCATCCTGACCACCACAAGGTGATGGTCACCATCACCTTGCCCTTATGCTATGATACTCTGCTTTACCATGGCCCAGAATCAACAGAAGCAGCATGTCCTTAAACCTCTGAAACTGTGAGCCAAAATAAATTCTTCCTACCTTAAGTTGCTTTACACAGCTATCTTTTATTCTCACAGAGACAGATGTAATTAACACAGAGGTTCAAGTACATGGCAATGGCATTGTCTCAGCTCTGATGAGGACCCCCTTGGCTGTGTCACATCACGCATGCAAGGAAGACAGCACATTTGAAATAAAAAGCCACAGAGTGAGTGACGCCACACAATCCTTTCGGAAAATGTGCTCCAATTTTACCTAGGGACTTCTCGTTAGATCCCATGTTGTAAAGGCTCTACACTTCCTGATACCACCAGTCCAGGGATAAACTCCCCACACATGAATAGACATCAAGACAGTCACAATCCTAAGCATAGAGTGAGGTCCCCTAAAATTGCAAACTCACTTGCAAAGCATCCATATTTAGCCTGTCATTGCTTGTACAGCTGTACTTGTGGTTAATCCACTGCTGTACTTCCATCTTACCTAGTAAATAGCTGCCTCACTGAAACCCATCTCTTATCCACATAGTACCCTATCTCACTAGCTATTTGCCCTTTTCCCTGTGAACCCTGTGAATATTCCCTCAATCCAACTGACCAGTGCATGTCTGCAGAGCTAGGGCCTTCAGAACCCTACTGTGTACCACATTTCAATTGGTTGATAACTGCTGAAAATGTTGAAATTACTGCAGAACGTTATCTTAGTGCCTGAAACACAATTTCTTTTATTTTGAAATGAGGAAGAAGCTGAGGGAAGGAATTAGGTAACTTTGGCCAAGGTCACACAGCATATAATGATTAATAGCTGAGACTGTTTAATTTCCAAAACCACTCCAATCTCCTTGGATTCAAAGAAATTGTCTCCAAGCCTTGTTACCTTGGGTAGAGGATGTCACCTGCCAGAGGAGGGACAGAGGTGTTTAGAATGATTCTTTTGGTTTTTTGCTTATTCATGCTTAGAAAAATGCCTATATAGAGAACTTTTCCTTGTCTTTTTGTTCAGGGCAAATAATCAAGTTCAGTGGTCAATCTTAGGCCAAAGATCAAACTCAATGTGTTAATTATTCACAGAATTGGTAACTCTGTTCTTCTCTTAAAACTGTTAAGCCAGTTGAGACAAGCCAGAACTACAAAATGGACAGAAGAAACTTTCTGATAATAAGTTTTTTAAGTAAAGCATACAAACAGTATAAGAGAAGTAATGTGACCCAGTGAAAACAAAGACACCCAGGATAGGAACACGGCTGTGTAACCAGACAGATTTGTCTTACAAGCTCTGTGTTCTTGGGCAAGTTGTGTAATAAGTAACCTTTGTTTCCGCTCTTGGAAAATGAGAATAATTACCTTGAAGAGCTGTTTAGAGTTGGATACAATAGGTGCTCAGCTCTGAGTTCAATGCCTGGTACCAGGAGTTGAGAGTTAAAATATTTACTGACCTGAACTGCTGGACAGAGATTAACCAAATATAGTCATTCTGACTCAGCATCTTGGAGGTACCCAGAGGGCCAAGGTTGACCCTGACATTGCTGGGTCATGGGGACAAGGATTCCATTATGTCCCAACTAGTATGAGATCTCTTAGCAGCTATACCCAAACATCTGCTGAAAGGACGCATGAATGGCAGTAGAAGAAAGTGCTCAGCCCCCATATGGGCTACTCTTCCCTTATGTGAAAAAGAGAGAAAGACAAAAGACAGTTGATGATTTGGGGCTTGGTTTATTTCCAGTGGAATGAAAGGGTAAAGTGAAATTAGAAGCTCTTTTCCCTTTTACCTCCCATCCTCCTTCCCCAGAGAGAACAATTAGAAGCAGATTTTTATATCTCTGAAAATTAGCTAATTAGCCTTCCTTCCTTCCAAATAAATGGAATTATAATATAATAATGGCTGTGTATCATAGTATTTGCTATGTGCCTGGGAATATTTTAAGCATGGACTCTATTATCAAATCCTCCTGACAACTTTGTGAAACAGGTACTGCTTTAATTTCTATTTTTCAAATGGGGTAACTGAGTCCCCAAGATGTTAAATTCCTTGTCTGAAGTCATGTAGTAGTCAGCCACAGAAAAGAAACTCAAGTAGACAGCATATATTAATCTTACTCTGTGTTGTACTTCGAATCTCAAATGTTCTCCAAAAGGCCCATGTGTTAAAGGCTTGATCCCCAGACCATGGTGCTACTGTGAGGTGATGAAGTACTTAGTAGGTGGGGCCTAGGGGAAGGAGGGCAGGTCATTGGGGCATGCACACAAAGAGAATGTTGGATATTGGAACCCTGGCAACTCCCTATCTCTCTTTTGCTCCCTGGCCCTATGAGGTTAGAGGCCTCCTCTGCCACATGCTCCCACCATGATGCATTTTCTCACTACAGGCCCCAAGTTGCCCAAGGCCTACTGACCATGGACTGAACCTCTGTATCCATGAGCCAAAAGTAGACTTTCTTTTCCTTAAGTTAATTTGTCTCAAATATTTTTTATGGTACTACAAAGCTGACTAAATGCTCTCTTTTATGCTTAAATAGCATTTCTTAAAATGAATGTATCATGGTTTATCTCACTTATGATTGGATACTGAAGTTGCCTAAATCTGTCCCAACAGTTGCATATAAATTGAGCATCTTTGTATATTCAGCTCTGAAGTTTTATCTTTTATTTGATATTTGCTTTGTGCTAGGTATTCTAAGTCCCTCTTTATATGTATTTTGTTAATGCTCGTAGCTACTCCATAAGGTTAGGGATCTTCCACTTTTCAGGTAAGGCCATTGAGACTCCAATGTTGCAGGGATAGTGAATGGCAGAGTGTGGACTTAAGCTTAGGCGCCCTGATTCCAGAGCCTATAACATCACTACCACTGGGAGCATGTGGGGCCGTGTATGAAAATGCCCACGAGGAATTCTCATGACTGCAGGAATCGTTTCCTTCCAATATTAGATATTTTCTTATGTATTAATCTCCCTGAGACTCAGCTTTGTTACCTATAAAATAAGAAAAATAATAATTGCTTTGGAATGAAATGTGTCTCTACAAACTTCTATGTGATTGTATTTACAGGTGGGGGTTTTGTGACATGATTATGGAGAATGAGCTCATGAGGGTCAGTTCTCATGATGAGATTATTGCCCCTATAACAATTTCTCTCTCTCCTCTCTCTCTCTCTCTCTCTCTCTCTCCCCACCCCTCTCTCCTTGCCATATGAAGACATAGTAACAGGCAACCATCTTCAAGCCAAAAAGAGTGCCCTCACCAGAACCCAACCATACTGGCACCTTGATCTTGGACTCCAAGCCTCCAGAGCTGTGAGAGATTAATTTCTGTTCTTGACGATGCCTATCTATCGTATATTGTTATGGCAGCCAGAACAGGTTAACAAACCTGCCTTATAAAATTATCATAAAGCCAAGCAAAAACAAGACAAAATTTGTTGACTAATTATGAAGTTATCACATGCCAGATAGTAGTCTAAGTCTCATGTGTGTTTTAGTTTCCTAAGGCTGTCATAACAGAATTTCACAAACTGGGCGGCTTAAAGCAACAGAAATTTATTCTCTCACAGTTTTGAAGATTAGAAGCCGAAAGTCAAGGTACTGATCAGGCCTTACTTTCTTAGAGGCCTCCAAGGGAGGATCCTTCCTTGCCTCTTTGTAACTCCTGGCAGACCCAGGTACTCCTTGGTTTGTGGCAGCACCTCTCCAATCTCTGCTCCCATTGTCAAATAGCATTCTCCTTGTGTGTCTATGTTTTCATATGGCCATCTTCTTAGGAGGACCTGTCCTACTCTAGTGTGACCTCATCTTAAATAATTAAATCTGTAATAACACTATTTTCAAATAAGTTTGCATTCTGAGACACTGAGGGGTTAAGGCTTCAATATCTATTTTCTGGAGAAAAAAAATTCAATACACAGTAGCACATATTACCTTATTCAGTCTCCATGGAAACTCAATGAAGCAGATATCATCATCATTATTATTACTGTTGTTATTTTTGGTATTATTTATATTCTAGACATGAAGACACCGAGGCTCAAAGAGTTCACATAACTTGTCCAATGTCACACAATGACAAAGTAAGTGTATGCTTTACTGCTTTGTCTAAGAAAAATTTAGGGGCATAGTAGATACTCAGAAAAAAATGAGTATGTTATAATTTGTTTGTTTATTTTACTTTGAAATGCCTCACGAATGATCATATAGCCTAGATCAGGAATGAGAAAACTTTTTGGAAAGGGACAGATAGTAAATATTTTAGGCTTCATCTGAGATATGATCAGTCTGTGTCGAAACTTTGCCTTTTTAGCATGAAAACAGGCAAACAGTATGCTAGTACAAGAGCACGACTTCAACAAAACATTGTTTGCAAAAACAGATAGGGACTGGATTTAGCCTTTGAGCCCACAGTTCACCAGTCTTTGCCCTATAGTCTTATAAAATCAAAAGATTATAAATTCTTGCTCTGAGTGGCTGAAAGATTTAATTTTTAAAAAATTTACACTCCTTCCCTCTTCCCAGAGACCTTGCAGTACGCTATTGTGCGCTAAGTATATCTCCCTACCCCATTTACCTTTAGTCAAAAGAGTGTGAGCAAAGATGCTAAGAGGATTAATGTGCTTTCACTGTTTTGGTTGAGTCTTGCTTCCCCATGATCCTTCACGAAAAGAGCACACCTTGGGCATCATTTATCCCCAGGAGAATATGGAAGCCTGGAGCACAGATATGCACCACTCTGTAGACTGGAGTCTGAAGACTGGAGTCTGAACCCCACCCAAGCCCAGCCAGTTGCTGCTGACACTCAGATCTGTAGATGAGAAATAAGTGTTTGTCGCTTTAAGTCACTGAGTTGTGGAGTGATTTATTTAATCAGTAAATATCAAAGACCCATCCTCAGAACTGACCTTTCCATGGGAGATACTCCTGATTTAGTTGGTTCCACCTGACTTGCACTTCAGAATTTGGACCAGAATTTAGGGGAGCACTATGCCAGTGGACCATGACTATAATCCTGCATTCCTCCAATAGCAACAGAGAAGAATGGCAAGAAGCAGAGATGGTGGAGAAAGCTTGTTCTCAGAGTTCTAAGATCCCAGCTCAAATAAGACATTGCTTCTAATGATCTTGGGTAAGAGACTGATCTGTTTTCCCATCTGTAAAATTGGCTCAGAAATTCTTCTCCCTCTAGATTCAAGAATGAATTAAATTACAAGGGACATGTATGGTACAAAGGAAGCACATTGCAAGCTATGTAAAGCCCCTGAAAATGAATAAAGCCAGGAGTGACATTTAATACCCCAAATAAGCTATGTAGACCTTACATAGAGTGCTCAGGAAATTTCCTAAGGTCAGATGAAAACATAAATGCCACTCAGAGCTGCTGAGGCTGCTCTGTCATTGTCAGTTTAGGTCTCTAGTGGCAGAAGCTGCTTTTTAACTTCCTAAGACAAATTGTGAAGTTGTCAGGCATAGAGTTTTCTTCTTCAGGACTCTCACTTTCCCCCTCTTTTACCTGCAGTCAACTGCCTCCTTATCCAGGTTCTCATTAAGTGCAAACAACTGATAACGATGAGGGATAAATGTGGATAGGAACAGGATAAACCTCTTACAGGAATGGGCTTTGGGTCAGTTTCCTTTTTCTTTTTTAACAACAGCTCTACTGAGATATAATTGTTATGCCTTAAAGTACATCTTTGCAAAGTGTACAATTCAGGGCTGAATAAGAATCCCATTGTATAGGTAGAGTACATCTTGTTTATCTATTCATTAGCTGATGAACATTTGAGTCTCCATCTTTTGGCTATTATGAATTATGATGCTCCATTGCCCGTTGAAGCACAAAATTTTTAAATGTTGATAGTGCAATTCATCTACTTTTTCTTCTCTTATGTTTTTGGTGTGATGCCTAAGAACCCATTGCCTTAACTAAGGCTTTGAAGACTTATTCCTGTTTATCTTCTAAGAGTTGTTTAGTTTTAACTCTCATGTTTAGGTTTATGAATGATTCTGAGTTAATTTTTGCATATGGTGCTAAGTAGGAACCTTATCTCATTCTTTTGCATAAAGATATCTAGTTAGGTCCCCATCATTTGTTAAAAACACTGTTCTTTCCCTATGAATGGTCTTACCACTCTTGTCAAAAATCAGTTAATATTATTGTTTGTTTTTGGAGTCTCAACTCAATCCCAATGATCTAGAGGGCTATTCTTATGCTAGTTCCTCATTGTCTTCATTACTGTAAGCTTTGCTATGAGTTTTGCAGTCAGAAATGAGTCCTTCTCCTACTTTCTTTCACTTCAAGATGATTTTGGCTTTTCTGGGCCCTTTGCATTTTCCAAACACATTTTAAGATAACCGTGTTGATTTCTGTAAAAAGGCCAGCTGGAGCTTTGAAAGGGATTGCGTTAAATCTTCAGATTAAACGGAAGAGTATTGCCATCTTAACAATATAAAGTTTTACAATCCATGAACATGGGATATCTTTCCATTTAGTTATGTCTTTGTTAATTTATTTCACTGGTGTTTTATAATTTTCACTGTACAAAATTGTACTTCTTTTGTTAATTTTAATCTTAAGTATTTTGGTCTTTTTGATGCTATTATAAATGGAATCCTTTTCTTAATTTTATTTTCTGATAGTTCATTTTATGTATGAATATTTGATTTTTATATGCTTATTTTATGTTTTGCAATCTTGCTGAACTCATTTATATATATGAATATTATGAATTATATATAATAAAATATTTTTAGTCAATTCCTTCAGAATTTCTATAACTAAGATTATGTTGTATGCAAATAGAGATAATTTTATTTTTTTCCTTTTTAATCTGAACTTTTTCTATTTCTTCTGCTTATTTAATTATTTTGTCAAGAACTTGCAGCATACTATTCACTAGAGAGAACATCATGTCTTATTCCTGATCGCAGAGGAAAAATTTTTGGTCTTTCATCATTAGCTAAGATGTGAGTTGTAGGTTTTTTACAAATGCCCCATGTCAGTTGAGAAAATTACCTTCTGTTCTCAGCATTTTTAGCATGAAAGAGTGTTGTCTTTGTCAGTGTACCCTTTAAACTGTGTTTTATTGATGTATTACACTAATTGATTTTTGTATATTGAACTATCCTTATATTCCTAGAATTAACCTCATTTCCTTACTATACCTGAACCTTTTTAATGTGTTGGTAGGTTCAGTTTGCTTGTACTTTTTGAGGATTTTTCATCTATGTTCATATGAGATATGGATTTTTCTCTTTTGTTGTTACATCTTTTCCAAGTTTGGCTGTTAGCACAATGTGGGCCTCATGGAATGGTTTTCCACAAGTCTCTGGGGTTCTGTTTATTTTCTTTTATTCTTTTTCTTTTTGTCCTTTATATCGAATAATATGAATTGATGTGTCTTCAAGATTACTGATTTTTTTCTTTTGCTGCTTCAAATCTGCAGTTGAGTCACTATAATTAATTTTCATCTTAGTTATTGTATTTCTCAACTCTACCATTTGTAGTTGGCTCTTCTTTTAAGTACTTTCTATCTTTATATTAATTGCCTGTTTGGTGGTACATTGTTTTCAGATTCCCCTCTAATTCTTGAGATATAATTTCTTTTAGTTCCTTGAATATATTTATGACAACTTATCTAAAGTCTTTGTTTAGTAAGTCCATTGTATGGGCTTTGCTAGGGACAATTGCTATTCACTGTTTTTTTCCATGTATATGTAGCACACATTCCTATTTCTTTATAAATGTTGTATTTTATGTTATTGGAAATAACATAAAGTGTGATATAGTGTGTAAACTCTGGAAATCAGATTTTCTCCACTCCTTAGTCTTGGTTGCAGACTTTTGGTGCTATTGTTTGTTAAGTGGCTTTCTTGGACCAATTATGTAAAGTTTATATTCTTTGTCAAATAGCTAGTTTAGTAAGAAAGCAAGTTATCTTAGCATAGTTTGTAAGTTAATTTTTGGACAGAGATTTCCTTAAAATGTCTTGAGTTGTCTGTATGTGCTTGTATGCGTGTAGGTCTTGAGTTATGTTTTCAGTGCTCTGGCAAGTCATTCACAACTCTACCTTAGTCTTAGCTTACTGCCTACATAGTCTCAAAATAACCAGAAATGAGAGATTAGAACCTGCTCAGGTCCTTCCTGGGCATATACACATTCCTAAAAATGTACATGGACTTTTAGATTCCCATAAATACATTGGAGCCTTACAAAAGCCCCTGTAGATATCTCACTCCCATATAGATTTTTGATTACCCTCTTGTTAGCCTCAACTGGTATCAACTTCTGTGATATTAAACAATTGTCACTGATCATATTTGTCAAACACCCTGTGGGTCATCCTCTTAACCAAGAGTGAGCTCTGATTAGGTCATAGAGAGACAATTCTTGAAAGTGGAGGTTTTCAGCACTGACAGACAGGTCAAATAGTAATCACTCCCTGCAGATGAAGCTTCAGGGAAGCCCCAAACCCATTTAATTCTCTTCAGTCTCTACTAAGCTGCTAGTTTTCACAGCTACTATGGTTGTGAGGCTGTCGACTTTCAATGTTATTGAAAAGTTGGAGAGAGGGTGATGGGGATACATCAAGTTAATGTGCCATAAGGCTGTGCCATACTGAAATTAAGTCATATTTTCTTGAATAAATGCTCCTTGGATTGATTGCAAGCTGTTAGTGAATTTCTGAGTCCTACAAAAGTTGGTTCTTGACTATTCGCACTACTTTTTTCATTACTTTTATGGAGCAATGGGATTCAGAGGTCTTTAATATACTAACAAATTACCACAAACTTAGCAGTTAAAAATATACCTATTATAGTCTTCACAGGTTAGAAGACCTGGCACAGAGGAACTGAGTTTTTTTGTTCAGAAACTTACATGGCTAAATTCACATTAGTAGGACTGTGTTTTCTTCTTGAACCTAAGGTCTTATTCACAATCATTCAGGTTATTGACATAATTTAGTTTCTTGAAGTTTTAAGACAATAGCTTGCAGTCAATCACAGTTCCTGGAAGCCACCCTCAGGCCCTCCACCATGCCCTTGCAGCTTACTTCACCAAAGACAGCAGAAAAATCTCTCTGCAGTCTGTTAAGATGGAGTCTTATATATAACATAACATGATCATGGGAGTGACTGTCCAATCACATTCTCAGAACTTACACACACACAGGAGAAGATGAGGGTATATAGCAGGAGGTAAAGTTCTTGGGAACTATTCTAGAATTTTGCTTTTCATAAGCTTGATTGTGGATTCTCAGGCATCCAATTACAAGAGACATAATTTCCAGCCATATTTCATCAGTGTAACTCTGTTTTAGACAGCATTTTCACATGAAATAATCTAATCCAATCTTCACAAGAGCCCTCTGTTTAAAGATTTGAACCAAAAGGCTCAGAGAGAGTAATGAGTTGCTCAAAAGCATACAGTTACTAAAAGGCAAGTTTACAGAGTGGTCTCTGTCCTGCCCACCCCCCACCTGTTATATTATGCAAAATAAATGTCAGTCCACTTTGAATTTTGTTTTTTATGCAGCAAGCACTGAGGGTATTAGTACCCAAGTCCTCTTTCAGGGACTCTGTCCCTGCAACAGTCTCCCCTGGGCTCCTGCATCTCCTGCCTGTGCATTTGGGGAGAATGTCTGAGCACAGAAAATGGTATTAACCAGGAGTTTTGATAAAATGGAGTTTTCAGGGGTGAATTGAAATTTAAATAGCTGAAAAATTCCATTTACTTCCAGCAATGTATTCTGAATGCTCCCTCTGGCCCAGCTCAAAGGGAGCAGACAGTCATCTTCTGCAGAAAGTAAATGGGATTTTTATTTTTGTCGTCAAAGTACCTTGAAATCAGCAGTCTTGAAGCAGGCAGTGGGACTCAGTGAAGACATGATCAGAAAGAACAGCAGTGGTTCTGAATGTAGTCAGCCATAGACTACACTCACTTTTACTTTAATGGCTTCACAAGAAATAGAAGAAATTAACCACTTAATATCAACCTTCCTCCCTCTCTAGGTTTAATCTTCTGGTTTAATGTGTTGAACCACTGAAAAGATTGTCAGTTTTTCTAAGTTTCTACTCAAACCTGTGTCTCTCTGTAGTACAGTAATGCAAATGATTCTTCTGGCTGTCACCAATTAATCCTCTAACCTTTAGAGGAGAATGGAGTTAGGATGCTGGTTTCTTCTCCAGGGTCTCTTTTCTGGCTCCTGCATAAAGTTCCCAATTGCTATGAAAAGTTGTCTGTCAACCTCTACAAAAGCCAGATCTTACATTCACCCAAATTCACCATCTCACATGTGCTCATTTGCAGGCACTGGTCTCAGACAGAGTGTAAAAAAGTTTCTGTTGCACCCTTCCCCTTCATCTATCCATCTATCATCTATCTATCTATCTATCTATCTATCTATCTATCTATCTATCTATTTATCTATCTATCTATCATCTATCTATCTATGTTAAAAAGTCACATGCAAGAATTAAAGGCTTTTCTGCAAAGAAGCATCCATTTAAGTAAAGCTGTCTCATATTTCCTCACTAATTCAGGGATTGACCTCAGTTATCTGGAGTATGGCCACAAATACAGAAAGATCTGTGGATAGCTAATCAAGGTATTGTAAAATAAGAGGCAGATTTTGGAATCTAACAGATGACTCATATGAATGACCCCTCCCCAGGCACTGGACAAACCATAAGCTGTCAGTTTTTGTCTGTAACACAGGGCTCACACCACACAGCTCACAGTGTTACTAGGAAGACAAATACATAACCATACAATAAATGTGTTAGTCATATCAATGCTTTAAAAAAGCAGAGCTGTTTATACTAAGGCCTTCATGTGATGAGGAACTCACTGTGTTTGTCTGGTTATAAGCCAATTTCTATTTCAAATCTGAGGCTGAGACTTGGTCTTTTTTTTTTTTTTAACATACACACAAAATCAGTAAGTCACCAGCTCCCAGTGAACAAAAATGAACTTTGCTAGAACACTGGATTCCATTTGGAGAGGAAAGACAAGGATGGCTACATCAGAGGGAATGTGGATATGGTTCTTCAGTCATGGGGAGATGGCACAGATAGCAAAGATGGGGTGGACATTGTCCTGGGTCTCTGGAAATCAGCTGAGTGCAGGTGTTGGACTATCTTATCCAAGACAGAAAGGGCAGAAATATGGGCAGTGGCATAGGTTAGCATTTGTTGAAATCTGATCTGTGGCTCTGCAGTAAATGATTGTCTTACAGTCTGTAATTTTATTTTTTAAAAGTAAAAATATTAAAATTAAAACAAAAGTAGGAAATAACTAAGTGAGAATGATTAAATCCACATTGTGCAATGAACTCTGCATGGCGTCATTTATGACATCCTTAGTTCAAGTGAATTTGTATGTGTGTATGTGTGTGTCTATCCAGGTAGAGTCACAGATACATAAGCACATTCATATATTTTTTATATAGCTTATTTGGCATCTGCTCTGGGCTAGCAAATGAGCAAGTGTGTGGGTCTTGTTTCTACCCAGTAAATGCCTATTTCTCCCAGATTCCAGGTTAGATGCATGTCTGTGTTCTTTGATGGGCCCAAGAATAGTTATAAATTTTTAACTTGTCCAGCTTTTCTCTCATCGTAAGGATGGGAACAATATTCTCTCTAGCTGTCTGTATTTCTGAGCTAAAATTGGAAATCTCTCCATTAAAAGTTTGACTCTGATCACATACCCTGATTTAGAAAATGTTCCTCCTTTGTTTAAGCTTTGTTGTTTTATTTCCTTTCTGTAAGTTACTATAAAGTTGCACATCTGTTCTGTTCTCCACTAGTCATCTGCAGTTCCCCCACCTACACATAAGTCAGTGTGTCCCCAAATCTACTCTCAGGGGTCCTAAGTGGGACAATCTGGGGATGCAGACAGGGAGAAAGATGTGGTAGGTTGGCTTTGGGAGGTGAGAGAGTTGATGGAGGTTCCCACTTCCCATCCCTGGTTATTTCCCTATGGTTTGCTATCACTAGGGCTCAACCCACTCTGTAACACATTCCTCTATTTCTCCAGGGCTGGCCTGTCCTCCCCAGAATAATTTGTTTTAACTAAAACTTTATTCCCAATCATCCTACCAATCAATACTTACAGCCAGTAGTAAGAATTGAACTCTGACCCTTCCTCAGAGGCAGGCAGCATTTAGGGAAAAGTGAAGGAGGTGGTATCAGCCAGGGTCCTGGCAGGTGAAGTCACCTTCAGATCTGTAGCACTGAAGGACAGTCTGGGTTGCAATGAGATAAGCAGCATGTAGGAAAATCCAAGGGCAGAAGCAACACCTGGGCTTGTAAGAACAACTTTCTTCTGCCCCTGCTCTGCAGTCTGAGGGAAAGAGAGAGAGAGAGGTCCAGGGGATCCAGAGACTGAGAGGGCTGTTATAGAGCTAGCAGCCTGACCCCAGTGAGCACAAGGATCCAAGAGGTGGTCAGCTACAGGAGTGAGTCTGGAATACTGCACTTCTGTTGGCATTTCTAGAAGCCAAATGGCCAGGAGCCCATTTATGTATGCATTCAGGTTGGTCCCCAGGATTCAGAGGACAGCAGAGGGTAGGAGGAGAGTGGATATGGACTGGTGAACTGAGCACACCCAACACTAAGGTGATGGGAATCATAAGTCATTCAGTAGTCATATGGCTACCCAAAATTTCAATTAAGTGCTAAGATACTATATAATGATAATTATTTTGCTGTGACAATCGATCACAGGTTGATTCAAAGGGTTTGCTATTATTACCTCTCTCCCAAACAAGGCAGAAAGTAGTGAATTATTTCTCAAAGCCACAATGCTTGAAATTAGAGGGATTGGATCAAGTCAGGGTTTATTGACTGCAAGGCTCTTCCTTATAATCACTGCACTTTGAAAACTCCTTCCTTTCTCTCCCTGGGTCATTCCCACAACCAGATTTTGCTCAGCCCTCTCAGGAGCCTTTCTGACCTGCTCCTTACCTTTCTTTCCTCTCCAAATATGGACTATAGTATTAAAACTGGACTCAGACACTAGCACTGCATGGCACACAGGGAAAGCCAGGACATGGAAATCCCACAGGTGAGGAAGGCAAAGGTGGATAAAGCCAGGAACCACGAATTGGAACCAACAGAAAGGACCTCAGAGACCAGGTGAAGACATTCCACTTGTAGCTTGGGGACCAAACCAGGGGGAAAACAGATGCAAATTTTGTATGTCCATGTTGAAGCAGCTCCTGAAGAAAGGGGTGAAAGATGAAAAGGACATCAATTTAGCCTGACAAAAGCACTCCATTATTTGTATAGCACTTTTGTGTTTAAAGCAAATTCCTAGATATTCTCTTGTTGGATCCTCATAAAAGACCAACCACTCTCCTTTATCAGACTTTGCTCGCCATGAGAGTTGGGGAATGATGACCCAAAATAGAGGCTTTGTGCTGTCCAGAGAAGGTGGTTTGTTTTACTAGATTCTCCACTTGCTGGAGGTGGCATCTTTTCACTTTGCTACTCCTACCACCTGAGTCCCTGGCACTCAGGGGTCAAAGGCAGCAAATATAAGTTAAATAAATAATTTGGAAATAATATAAATAGTGGAACCATGAGTGATTTGAATAAGGTCAGGGACATTATTCTGGTTCTGAGTCTTAGAGTTCACGTACATGAATTGGGAGTAAAAGTCCCTGCAGCTGCAGGGTTCATGGGAAGTCATACAACAACACAAACATACATACTACACCATTTCTTGCATCCAGCAACATAACCACAGTAACATGGTGACAGGGACCATGATAATGAAGGAGTAGCCTAGCTAGGGGATGCTACATTTCTTTTGCTTCCTCCATTATTTGAACAAGTTTATTTCCAAGTTTATTTCAACATAGCTCCTGTGAAGTAACACTCTGGTCTTAAGCTTTCCATTTGAGAAAAGAGAGGATGGAAAGCCTGTCCAGATAGCAAGGTGACCTCTGATACTAAACGAACAAGACAGTGCAAGCTCACCATTTCTTCTGTCATAAAGAGAGATTTTAAAACCATCCCACTCTGTTTTCTCAGAGGTAAAAGCTCTTGCCTCAGGGTTTTGCTGAGCCTTCCTAAGCCAGGTGACACCAGGTCATGAGCTAGGGGCTTAAACAGTTCATCTCTAGTCTAACCATTTTTTTTTTTTACAATACTGAAGTTTGAACTCAGGGTCTCACACTTGCTAGGCCGGTGCTCCACCACTTGAACCATTCCTCCAGCCATCATCTTCAGTTTAGTTGTGATGTTTTCTTCCCCCCTTTTTAACCAGTCGACTTCTCTCAATCTGTAAAAGTTAGAATGTTTTTACTTTCACTCTTATCATTACAGGCTCATATCTTCAATCTTCTCTCCATATGTCCCACACCAGTTTCTCCAAAATCTGTGTTTAGGAGTGAAGTCAGTCTTGATGGCATTTTATAAAAAGAGCAGTAGGCTGACCCCCTTTCCACTCGTAGACCTGGTTCCTTTCCTGACAGTCTCTTCTGGTTTGATAAAGGACTTGTAGGCAGGGTCTCTTCTTAGCCTGTGTCCACTGTGATTCCAAAATGAGGACCGCACTCTCTTATGCAGCCAGGATGGTAGAGAGAAAGGAGGATGCTGCGAGGAATAGGAGGCATGCAGAAACTTTCCTTTTAGGAATTAGATAGACATTAAAAATTGTGGCGTGTATATACTTCAAATGACAAAAATTACCTGGTCTATTTGTATTATAATGAGCCTTGTGAATGTGAATCGCAATCAGGAATGTCAGATGAGATTCCTGATTTTTTGGGGTGAGCAAACTCACCCAAAATGCTGGGCATGAGTAAACATTGCTTGATCTTGAAAGGAAATGCATAGAGATCCTCTGTTAAGAATTTTGCACGGTGGCTCAAGCCTGTAATCCTAGCTACTTGGGAGGCAGAGATGAGGAGGACTAAAAAAGTTAGTGGCATCCCATCTCAATCAATAAGTGGGCATGGTGACATACACCTGTCACCTCAGCTATGCATGGAGCATAAATAGGAGGATGTGCTCTAAGTCTACCTGGGCAAAACCAAGACCCTATTTCAAAAATAAGTAAAGAAAAATGGGCTGGGATGTGGTTCAAGTGGTAGAGTTTCTTCCTAGCAAGTACAAGGCTTTGAGTTCAAATTCTAGTAACATCAAAAAAAAAAAAAGAACTTTGCACAGAGCACCTTTCAATAGCACATTCACATTTCACATTCAAGTGATATTGTCTCCTAGATTCCTTAAGAGGTAACAACTTAGGAATCATTGACACTCTAGTTGTTACTAATGTGTTCTGATTGCAAGATGGCTTTGTCATTTCAAGGAAGACAGGAATTACCTTGGAGCTCACTGATCTCTGAAAAATGCTATGAGTAGTGTTCATGAGTCATTTTATAATTTTACAATTTCTATCTATGTCTTCTGTGGTCTTCTTCTTCTGGGAAATTTTTCCATGCCTTTCAATAGATTCTTATAGTTGTAGATGTCCCCAAAATGTTAAGAACCATTACCTGGGAGGGCTTACTGAAAGATTTTGTAAACTATACCTAATATATTTTAAAGAAAACTAGAAGGTAGTTTTAAAAAGCTCTCCTTTTCCTTGGCTTACACAATCCTCCCTCCTCCAGAGTCAGTGGAAGAACTGCATTCAGAGGTGGCATGTCACAATGAAGGCACAGTGCTAGGTGAGGTTGTGGTGTAGCTGAGATGCAGATAGTCATTTGCTTTCTGGCTCTGCAATGTCTGCACAACACTGACCGTGAAGTGGTTAAAGAGGATCAAGGCTCCTGTATCTTCTTATCATCATCCCCACCTCAGCACCCACATTGATACAGCCAGGAAGAAAAATGCTGATTACACAGAAAGTGTGCTGGCCTTCATCTACTCCCACCAATGTATGCTGATAAGTCAACCCACAATCCTTAACTCAGAGCTTTGCACGTCCTACTTGCTAACATCAGGCCTGTGTTTCCTCATCTATTCAATTGGTACTGGGGTTTGATTCAGAGCCTCATGCTTTCTGGGCAAATAAATGCTCTGCCACTTGGGCCACACCTCTAACCCCAACACAGATAAGTTTTATTCACTCAGTCTGCCTATGGAGGATGTAAAAGTTAAATAATAAAGTTGCTATTATTTAAAAAACCCTAAGAAAAACGTGAAGCCAAAAAGTACATAGGTGTTCTTGTCTTTTTTTTTCCTTT
Source organism: Castor canadensis (assembly GCF_047511655.1). Classification (NCBI taxonomy): domain Eukaryota; kingdom Metazoa; phylum Chordata; class Mammalia; order Rodentia; family Castoridae; genus Castor; species Castor canadensis. The sequence continues at coordinate 184,420,536 of NC_133388.1, read as the reverse complement.
TTTAAAAATTATATTATTGTTGTACTGGGGGTACATTGTGATATTTACAAAAGTTCTTACAGTGTATCATAGTTGAATTCATCTCCTCCATCATTCTCTTTTATACCCCACCTCTCTGCATTCTTGGAATAGTTTCAATATGTCTTATTTTTCCATTTGCATACATGAGTGCATAATATTGCCATTACATTCAGCCTCCTTCAAGATGTTCTTGTCTTGATGGAAAGAACCTGGCCATTCTGAAAAGGTAGCTGTAGACTGCAACAGGAAGAAGACACTCACAGGTAAGTGTTACTTGATAAGGTGGGTTTGCAAATCAGAGTTGAAACATTTCCTTAGCTGTTTTAAGAGTTTGAGGGTAATGGGTACGGGGTGTGGATCAAGTGGAAGAGCACCTATCTAGCTTAGGCCCTGAGTTCAAACCCTAGTACCTCCAAAAATAACAGAGTAAATACACAAACAGAAGAATTTGAGAGTAACTGAGCAGTTCAATACAACCGGGACCAACTGGTGGAGTGGGCTTGGACCAGACCATGGCTCTGTGATCAAAGAACATAAATCTAGGAGAATTTTTGTGTTTTTCTCTTAGCCTTCCTGCCACTCTAGAGCCTGAGGTTCCCTAAAAAGATTCCTTGACTAGAAGCCCACTAGGTGGTAGCTTCCAGTCAATCTTCTACATTCCCCCTCCTGGAGTGGGACTACTTCATGTGTGATTAATAGGCCTGCGCAACATATAGAGTGAAAATTTTAATAACAATAAGGATGCACTGTGCTTCTAGGATGCACTATGCTAGGTACTAGTGTTTGTTATTTCATCAATTCTTCACAAATGCTCTGCAAAGTAAATTTGTTGGAAATAGGTTGCATCTGGTTGATATCATCAAGAAATAGCTCTATTTTTTTTCTACTAGCTTCAAACTCACTTAGTAGCATTTGCCTTCCCTTCCTGGATGGCAGGTTGGGGAGACTCTATAGCTTTCTCATTACTCCCCAGTATTAAAAAGTCCAGTTCAATCTAAATCAAAATTGAATTTCATACCCTGTTTAAAGCATCCCCCTCTTCTCCATTCAGGTTTGTCCAGATACTCAGGTACCATTAAAGGCATTAGGATGTTTGGTCTGCTATTCAGCAATCCATGCTCCACCTTTCTCCTCATTCTGATGGATTTTCCAAGGTTAAGATAGTGGGAGGGATGAGACAGTTGAGGGAAGATACTGCTCGTGGTGCTCTCTTGGCTATTGAAAGTCTTGCAAGAGGCAGGATTCAGATGTTGGCTCTTCCAAGAGGTACCTTTTATGAGTTCAGAGATACTGACATGATCATATGCTAGGCTGACCTGTGACCTTTCGGCTCCTATCCCATGCTTGTACCCTGCTCTTCTTAAACACCTGAGTTAAGTTGGCTGTCTTCTGTGCCATTCACTTGACCCTGGTGAAATGTACACACTTGCTCAGCCATTGTGGGCAGCTTTTGATAAGTCCAGCCTCCGTCCTCTCCAGGCAAGTATTAGGCACTAGTCTCAACGCGCTTTATGCCAGGGGTACATATTTAGATCGTCTTAAGAACTTCATCATGCTCCACCCTCTGGAGCTGCTTGGCTCCAGTTGCTGTATTTCTGTGTCCCAGAAAACATCAAACCTAGGTAGGACTGAGTTGGCCTTCTTGCCACAAATCTCCTTTCCACAAGTGTTTTTCCCATGATTCCTCACTTTGTCTATGAGTGTATGAAAGCAATCCATCCCCAATGCACAAGCAAGATACTACAAGAAAGAACTTCTTTCTCCCTAAGGTAGTCTCTGACTTTCTGTAAGAAAGCTGTTGGAGACATTAGATTGGTCGTGGATGGACAGTTCTCATGTGGGGTCATTTGGATCCTTTCCTCTGAATGCGTGGTTACCTAGCTTTGTTCCCATCTTTGGTGATCTCACCCAAAACTCCAACTCCCATTGAACATTCGTAATCCTTATACACACATGAAACTGAATCGCAAAGAGATTTGCTGCAAAATGCTCAAGGCTACTCAGTTTGTAAAGGCAAAATTCAGATTTAAACTCTGATTATTCCTTCTTCCATGCTCGGTTTCATATTCCACAGCATTTTGCTAGAATAAAGCTGCCCAGGACCTGAAAGGAAGAATTACATTTAATCCCATTTCATAAACAACAAAGCAAAGGCTCAAAAAGCTTAAAAGACTTGCCTAATATGACCCTGTGATTACGCAGGGTCCCAAAAGGAATCAGATGGTCACACAAAAGAGGTTACTTCGAAAACAGTTAAATAGAGGATTTTGTTTAAAAGATGTGGATAACATTGAGAAGCCACAAAGGATAGTTTGGTAGCTCAGGACTAGGTAGCAGAAGGACTATTCTCCACAGGGCTATGGGAGGGGGAAGGAGAGAATTGTATCCAGAAGGTCACCTGGAAAGGAGGAAAGGCCTCAGGTTGTAGGCTGTAGTCAGTCCTGAGTCACTGCTCAGGGAAGAATCTATCCTGTCTACTCCATCTCTCTCTCTCTCTCTCTCTCTCTGGTGTTTTGGGTGATTTGCTCTTTAGGGGATGTTGGAGTCTGTGGAAATTATTGCTACAGGTCAGCATTTCAGAGCAGAGAGAAAAAGGACAAAGGATGGGGAATGGATTTGACTCACTGTGCAGGTAATAGTGGAGGTGGGCTTTGGAACTGCGTCTGTCTAACCTGAACCCTAAGCCACATTTTGTTATGTAACTGTGATACTTTCACTATGACCAGTCTTGGACAAGGACTTTTCTGACTATCTGTATAAATGCTTTCATCCCAAGCACACAGTTACTCATTAAAAGGTTGCTGAATGAATGAATGAATTGATGGAGTGGGACAGTCTATAGGTAAGTTTGAAAGTCATGGGGAGAATGTGTGCAAATGGAGAGAAATGCATTTAAATGCATTTAATATGCATTTAAATGAGATACTGCATGCATAACTTCATATATCTGTTTTGTATGCCTTATCTATTTAAGCTTCACGTCCACTTCTGAGTTATTATCTTCATGTTTATTTGTGTAAGCTGAGGCTGAACTCAGGTTATATGGTCATTTGACTTTAAATCTAGTGTACTTTCCAGTGCCCCTTGAGTATAATATTGTAAGATATAAGGTGATCACAATTCACTCCCCCCAGCCCCATGTTTTTCCTCATTGATTCATTGAAGAAATCAAGTTATTTGTCTTTTAGTATGGCCCATATTCTGGGAATGTTTCTTTTCTTACTTATAATTTCATTTAACTTGTTGTTGTATCACAGGCCATATTTCTCATAAGTTAGCTCTCCAAGACTGGATTTTATTCATTCAGAATTTTTTTTTCTCAAGGCTAGGTTTTATTCATTCAGATTTTTTTTTTGGCAAGAGTATTTCATAAGTGGTTCTATAAAAAAAAAAGTGGTTCTATGCACATCAGCATGAACACAAAATCTTAATATTTTCTTTTTCATGAAAATGAGATTTAGTGAATTTAGATGTCTTATGAAACTTTAGCAACCATCATTAATAACTGATATTATAAATTTAAGCATCAGCAATGTTAGACACTATGCACGGTACCACATACGTGTTGTCTTGTTGAACTCACGCAAAAACTACATGAAAAAAGTGTTCCCAGCCTCATTTATTAAAGAGAAAGCTGAGGTTCCAAGAAGTCCAGTAGGTTGCCTGAAGTGAGAGGCAGACGCAAGATAGAAATCCAGATTTGATGGCTCCAAGTCTGTTCTGAACAGCTATGTGGTATTACTCATGGCTTCATTTTTTCTCAGCACATTCTTATAGACCAACTCCTAGAGCTTTTGATTCTTGCTTGTTTAATAGGCTGTCTGTCTTAGAGTACTTTACACATTTAATGTGAGCATCTGTTTGGGGAAATAGTCAAAGAGAGCCCCTTTTGTTGACAACCCATAGAAGGAAAGAGGAAGAGGTAACATGTAGGGGCTACATAGAAGGAGGTCATCTACATAATGGATGGGCTTGCTTGGGAAAAGATTGAGGGAATTGAGATTCTGTTGGAGGGCTTGGCCAAAAGGTGGGGGGAGTTTCTGAATCCCTGGGGGAGGACTGTCCTGGTTAGCAGGTGGGTAATGGGATCTGTCCACGTGAAAGCAAATAAGGGTTGGGAGGAAGGATGTAAGGGGACTGTAAAGAAGGTGTCCTTGAGATCCAGGACTGAAAACAAAGAGGTTTGGGGAGGAATCTGGGAGAGAAGAGTATAAGGGTTAGGAACCATAGATGAATAAGGTTAATGGCAACATTGATTTTTCTGAGGTACTGGGCTAGTCTAAAGAAGTCATTGGGGTTTTTAACTGGGAGGATGGGAGTGTTGTAAGGGGAGTTAACAGGGATTATGAGATGAGAGGTTTTGAGTTGATCTATAATAAATTTTAATCACATATGTCCCTCCCTGTCCAAGGGGTATTGTGGGATTATGATTGGGGTGGAGGGGTCTGAAAAGTTATTTTAATAGGAGTAAGATGTGAAGCTATGGAGGGGTGGGATGTGTCCCAATCTTGGGGACTGACCTTTGTAAGAGGTGGGGAGAGGTTTTGGGCTATGGAAGGTCCTATATAGGAGAATAAATTGTATGGGTTGACTGGGATTAACAGATGGGATTAAAGATAGTGGTTTTGAGTATATGGAGTATATCTTATTCTAATATTGGAAAGGGACAAGCTGGAATAATCAGGAAGGGATGTGTGAAGGATTTAGATCCAAACATGCAGTAAAGGGAGGTATGTCTGGTATGCCATTTACCCCTACCATAAGGAAGGAGGCCTTTTTAAGGGAACCCACATATTTGGTTAAAACTGATCTGGATGCCCCAGTATCAAGGAAGAAAGAAGTATGTTTTACCCATGGATCAGCTGATTCACTGGTGGTGCCAACTCTGGCCTCAAGGTGATTCCAGCTCTGGGGGAGCTCATGCTCCCTCCCTGTGAGCTGAGACCAAGCCCAGGGTTTATTCAAGTATGCCTTATGCTACATTTGGGGAGTCCTGATTGGTTATGGCATCTGACAACTGCTTCTCTTTTTCCCCCTGTCTAATGCTCCTTCTGCCTGAGACAGTGACCCAAGAGTAGAGGTTTCGTGTTGCTGAAAGTGTTCCAATACCACTCAGTGGGAGTGACCTAGAGGCACATGTGATTGCTAATTCCTCAGGCGTGTGTCATGCCTCCAGGCTCTGCCTTCCCCTCCCTTACCTAAGATGTCAGGACACCTTTTCTGTTCCCTCCATGGTCTCACCGAGTGTCCTTTATCTCTGTCTGCCTTCCCCTCCCTGGGCCTACTGGGATCCTGGCCTCCCATGAAAAACTTGTAGCATGGTTCTTTTGACTTAAGTTATTCCCACTAGTTTGTCAGCCCCCTTAGTCCAAAGCAACTTTAAATCAACTTCTGGGCATCGGTGGAGGCAGGGTTGCCTGCAAAAACACTGCAGCTGCCACACTTATGCCCTAACGCCATCCCCACAAGAGCAGGAGGGAAGACAAACAGACATGCTCATGCACAGGGATGCCAACCCCTGGGTACAGCAAGAGAATCCATAGAGAGAACCCCACACACATCCTAGGCCACCAGCCACACATGGCGGTGACTGTGGCCCGCCACTTCCCCTAGACACAGGAAGAGGGGAGGGGAGACAGGCTGCAGGATCAGGCCTAGGCAGACAGGATCGCTTGTCCTGGATGTATGTGTGTGGGGGGGGTGGCGCCTTGAGCAAGCCCCACTCCCAGCCCCACCTCACGCCTCCAGCCACCAGACCCAGCCCTTGTAAGACAATTGTTAGCTCAAGGTTACAGTCTCGGGGACAGCAAAATGGGCATTACTGTGGTCTCTAAACTTCTCATTTTCATGTCTGAGACCACCCAGATTGGCTCCATAATTGCTATCTAGGTACTCAAACACTGGCCATTCATTGCAAGCCACAGGATAAACATGGGAAGGAGGACCAAAAAAACCCCTTATCAATGACAAGGTCCACCCCTACTGCTTCACCCATTGCCCTACCTTCTAAGCCACCCTAATATTCAGAATCTCCAAATGGCTGCTTCCCCCTTCAACAGGTAATGGTAGGAAGAGGGAAAGTCTTATGACCCCTTCCAGTTATCAGATCTAAGGGAAATTAAAAAACATCTGGACAGCTATACTGATGCCCAGACAAATACATTCAAGCCTTTATCTCTGTGATCCAAACCTTTGAATTGACATAAAAGGATACTTTGCTTCTACTAGACCAGACTCTTTCCTCATTAGAAAAGCAATGGGTTCTGGCCCAGGCCACTCAGGTTGGAAATGATTAGCATTTACAATGAACCCCAATACTAGTGGCACCTAAAAATGAGGAATAAATGTGCCTATACCTACAGGGGCACAGGCAGTCCCCTTGACAGATACGCACTAAAAGAGGCTGGTGATATGACTTAAGCAGTGAATGCTTTGCAGATGTAAAGTCATGAGTTCAAGTCCCAGTATAACCAAAGGAAAAAGAAAAAAAATATTTGGGGATGAGAATGTAGCTCTGGGGGAGAGTGTCTACCCAGCATGTGCAAGACCCTGAGTTCAATTCCCCAACATTGCTAACTCAAAAAAAAAAAATGGTAAGGAAGATAAATGGCATTAATGTCACTTCAACCATCTCATAGTGAAAGGGCTAAAAAAGGCTAAAGTCAAACCTCTAAATTATTCCCAGGTAACTATAGTACAGCAATGACCTGAAGAACACCCCCTTACCTTTCTGCAGCATCTTAAGGAGGCTATCAGAAAGCATACCACAGTGGACCCAGAGTCACAGGTGAGAGAGGTTCTCCCCAAAGATAAATTTCTAACACAGTCAGCCCCAGATATTCATAAAAAACTCAAAGTCTGTGGCTGATGGGAAAAAATCTTTGGATCAACTAATACAGCTAGTCATGTCTGTATGTATAGCTATGTCTGTATACTATAACCAGGACCTTACTAACAGGAGAGAAAAAGATAAGAGACATCATGACCTCGTTGCTGCTCTCAGAGAGGGCCCCATCTGACTGGGGCCTGCATCCTGAACTTGCTACCATGGTGGACAGGAGGGCACTTCTGCAGAGAATGCCCAGAAGGGGGACAGCCCGGGAGTTAGCCCCACCCCCAACCGGGACCCTGCCCTTTCTGCAAGGGTAACCACTGGAGGTCTAACTGCCTCCCTGTCTCCAGATGGAAGGCGAGGTGCCACCTCCTATGGATTGATGGGTCCCAGGCACCTATCCTTGCTCCACTTCTTGGCATCAATGTTGAGGAGCCTCAGGGTAGCCATAGTGGCAGAAAAACAAAAGGTCATTTTCCTGCTAAACAGTGGTGCCCATTTCTCTGTCTTACCTTTCTCTCCTGGTCTCCAGTCCAATGGCAAAAGTTATTGTTCAGGGTAAATCTGGCCAGCCCCTAGAGCACTAGTTTACCCAGCCTCTGGCCTGTTCTTGGGGAGACCTCCAGTTCTGTCACTCTTTCCTCATAGTTCCTGAAACTCCAGTGCCTCTGCTGGGATGGATTTATTATCTCAACTAAAATCTCAAATTCTCCTCCCCCCACCCCAGGTGGCTATCTCTGCTACTCCCTCCTTTAGGAACAAATAGATCCCAGGGTATGGGATGACTGTAGGGCAAGCCAGGATGGCCCTCCCTATTCAAATAAAACTCAAAGATCCCTCACAGTTTCCACTCCAAAAACAACATTCTCTCCAGCCTGAGGGGCGATGAGGCCTTACGCCCACCATAAATTCCTTAGAAAAAAACCAATGGTTACTAATTAGTTGTTCCAGATCCAATAATAAATTTAAAATTCTTATAAAATTTAATTTTAAAATACAAGTTACAAAGTAAAAAACTGGAAAGGATATAGATAGGTATTAAATGTATTTTTTGAGAAGTTAAAGGAAAAAGGAATTTTTTTTGGATGAGAAAGGATTTTGTAAAGAAGGGTTTGTCCTAAAGATTGTTTCAAATAAAAGGGATAAAGACAAGCCATGGAAGGGTTCATTATGTTGTATGAAGGTCTGAGTAAGTTTTAAAAGTGTACAATAAAAAGCTTCAGTGTGTGATAAAGTTAAAATTGACTAAGAGTTGCCTACCAAAGTTTTTAGGGTCATGTCAAGCTAAAGTCTAATTCTCTATGCTGATAAAATAACAAGGTTTTCTTAATATTGTTGTGCTCTGAGCAATATCTACAAAAAACTGTTACAGAGAAAGAGTTTATCAAAGAAATTATTTGTGTTTCCTGCTGAACTTGTCAAGCTTTAAGTACTACTAAGTCAGAGTTCATTTACATATTTGCTCATGTGTCTTAAATGACCACCTTGTAAGAGTGTTGTGTCTATACTTTATCTAAATATGGTACAAACATTTACAAAGTTATATAAAAAAAATGAGCTAGAGCTCTCTTTTATCCAAGAGTATTACATTGAACCTAAATCCTGACAGTCAGTCCCTGCCTCCCACAGGTCACCTACCTAGGTGTGGTCTTAAAGGGACAGCCTCACTCCCTGAGTCATGAGGGAATCGACCCAATCTTCCATTTTGCACTCTCCCATACCATAAAGCAGCTTAGAGCTTTCTTGGGAGTTACAGGATTTTGCAGAATCTGGATCCCTATATATGCAGCCTTTAGCAGACACCTTTTTATGCTCCTTCTAATATTTCTATTTGGATCTTGCATAATAAATGCTCTCAAGATTGTTTCCCCTCCCCCAATAAAGGCACAAACCAAACCAGTTCACCTGAGAAAGCCCGTGAATCCATGACCAATGAGAAAAACCCACCACACTGGATCACCCCTCGGAGTCCTTCCTTCTTGTGCCCCTTTGAAATAAAGTATGGCTGCCCATTTCTCTTAGGAAACTTGCTTCCAACAGATCCTGCTCCTCTGGCTGACTACCTACCTTATCTTAACCTTCTCAGGGAACTTCTCAGAGAGCATTCTGACTGGATCCTGCCCCACCCTATAACAATTTTTGTTAAACCAGGGGATCTTGTTCTCCTAAAGGATCTTTGACCTCTCCATTGGGACTTTGGTGGACTGGCCCTCATCTGGTCATCCTCACAACATCCACCACTGTCAAGCTCAATGGGATTCCCCAATGGCAGCACTTTTCAAGGATAAAACACCTCAGACTCTTCCACTACAGCAAAGGATGAGTACTCTTGCATACTGCTGGGCCCCACACGGCTATGCCTCTCCCATAAACTCTCTCCCTCTTCCATGACTACATAAGTTCTTCATCCTCATCTGGCTCTCAATTTTCTGCCATAGGTGGATTTAATACACTGGTGGGGCAGTGAGCCTAATTCTGGAGCATGCATACTACTTCCCTGCTTCCTTCCCTTGGTTATATGATCTATTAGGTCCATTGTAATGGCTACTATAGAAAGAAAAACAGCTGCACATGTAATGATGCTATGGAAATACAAACCCTTAAACCAGAAAAATGCTCTTTATGTTTCTTGCTCTCCTATTTTTAAGCTTCCTCCCTTGTAGCATAAAAACAGTAAAAAGATAGATTTCTCTTAGACTGCATGTCTGCTATTGCTAATCAAAAGTTTAACCAGTTGTACCTCTAGGGATATCAACCTCTCCAAAACCATCCAGAGGACTGCTGTGAGGGCCCCTACTAGGATGCCACAGGAGTCTGAGGGTCTTGCCCCATACAATGCCCCCTGCCAGCAGGAAGCAGCTAAGGGACTGATGCTTTGCCCCAATTCCTGATCTTCAGCCCTTACCCTCATCATTATTAAACAAAAAATGGGGGAATGATAGAGTAATAATGTCACCATTTTGTGAATTGGCAGCCATTTTATCCTCAGGCCTCACTTTTTGAAAAATGGAGCCTCCTCCCAGGCAACCTCAACCCCAACAGCAGCTCCACCTTTAACAGAAATTCCCACGCTCTAAGACAACTCACCTCTAACAGAGAATCCCGTGCACGTGCTAGCTTCCCAAGCTCCCTCTTCTATAAAAGCCACGCCTAGCCCAGAGTCAGTGCTGTGCCATCTTTCCCTGGACAGCCTGACAGCTTGAGCCTATCTTTAAACCTTGCTCTTGGATGTGAGACTTTTCTTGTGAGCTTTCTTTGCAAGCGGCATTTTTCCTAACAATATAGAAGATAGTGAGGTGGAAAAGAAGGGTGGGGGAAGAGAGACAGAGAGAGAGGTTCAGATGGATGTCAGGCAGTTTTGGAGATGGAAGTGGGCACTGGCCGTGCTCCTTGTAGGAACTTAGGCACCTCTTGACCCTAGAGTGTCCATATAAGCTCTGGACCAGAGACCACGTGGGGGCAGACCATTGACCATATGACGATTGCCATGGAATTGTGGTAACCCAAGAAAGGCATTGCCCCCCACTCAAAACTCTCTCCTGGGTTTTGGCACCAAATAAAAGGAAAGTGAAGAAGCTGAAAACAGACACACCAAGAAAAAATCTGCGACCTTCACAAGTAGCAAGTCTTTATTAGGGAGAGAAGACCTGAGAGGGACCCTTGGTCATCAGAGTAACACTCTGAGAGGGGTGAGAACATGCCTTTCTTACAGGATGGGGGTTTTAAGCATCCTGTGGTGGGAGAAGGGAGATTGGAGGGGGATGGGCAATAGGTAAGATGGCGGGGAGGGAGGTGTTGGACATTAGTGGGAAGGTCACTGGGGTTGGGCAGTGTGTGTGTTGTTAACTTGACATTCCAGCAATTCCAGCATTTGCATTGTTTCGGTGTTTCCCAGCATTCCAGCAGGTATTGTTTGTTCCTACCAAACTTAATGTTAAAATTTGATCCACAATGTGGCAAAGTCTCCATGTGTTGGGATTCTTTAAAAGACAGGTAATGGGGTCTCCGCCTTGAGAAAGGGATTGATACAGTTCCTGCAAGAATGCTTTAGTTACTGGGAGAGTAGGTTTTTGGCATCATCCCTCTGTCTATCTTGACATGTGATCTCCTTTCTACACACATTCACTTCCTTCCTGCTTTTCCACCATGCGTGGAACAGCAGATGGCCCACAAAAGATGAGCAGATGGTGGCACCATGTTCTTGGACCTCCAGAGCTATGAGTTAAATAAACCTCTTTTCCTTTTAAATTACTCAGCCTCAGGGTTTTTAATTATGGTAATACAAGGCATAAATGCTAAGACTGGACAAAGACAGCAATCTATAGGGATCCTTTTAATTGCATTTTATAAAAACATAACCCAAACTAGCTTGAGGAAAAAGGCTAATTGATTTGCTCAAGTCACCCAACTATGGAAAGGACAGAGATGACAACAAGGACCACAGGACCCAAGCACTAGAATTCTATTGAATTTTGTCTCTGTTCCTCATCTCTGCTTCTTTGTGTTTCCACCTTTCAGGCTGATTGTCTCCACATGACAAGAAAGCATGATATGAGCAGCTCATATGTATATCTTAATGACCAAAGAGGAAAGAGAACTTTCTCTTGCTAACTTCAGTGGGAAGCATCCTAGGGAAGGACTCCTATTGGCTGCGCTGGGACCAATTCCTATACCCAGGGATGAAAGACCCTACTGTTGACACATATGGGCCACATGTTCCTCCTGTTACCAGAAAGACAAGATCTATCCTACAAGAAAGGAGTGAATCACAAAAACAAGAGTACCGGGGAACTGTGAGTTTGTAGATCCCAATCTATGTTTTCCATATTTTCTTGTTATGAACAAATGTGGCAGATGATATTCAGAGGCAGGCTATAAGGGAGCCATAAAGAACAAATTCAGAGGAAGGAAACTAATGTTCGTTAAACACTCACATGTGCTATGCAATATCTTGTGTGCTACCTGTGTAGTTCATTTAACCTTCACAGCAGTGCCATAAGATCAACATTTTAGTCTTTAAAAGAATAAGCTAAGGCTTATAGAAGGTAAATGACTTGCCCAAGATCAAAGTTAGTAAAAATGAAGTCAAGATTTAAATCTAAAACCTGAACCTTTTCCTCTGTGTTAAGACACTCTTCAGTACTGGAGGGACTGAAGATAGATAGATAATATCCACCTGTCAGAATTCTGTAAATAAACCATGATGCTTCACAGAAATGAGTCGAGACCCTATGTATGCTATCTGTCACCTGGTCAGAGTAGAATAAAAATCCAGGCTTATATCAAGCTGAATAAAAACCTTGTTTAAAAAAAAATTCAGACAAACCCAAATTGAAGAAAATTCTATAAAACACCTGAACTGTACTCTTCAGAAGTGTCAAGGTCATCAGAAACAAGCAGAGGCTGAGGTACTGTCATAAACCAGAGGACACTGAAGAGGCCTGCCTCTATATAGAATATAGTATCCTGGATTGCATCTTGGATGGGAAAAGTACAATAACGGAAAGCTGGTGAATTGTAAGAAAGTCTAGAGTGTAATTAAGGATGATGTACTGATGGTTTCCTAGCTTTGACAAATGTACCATGGTGATGTGAGATGTTAACAGTGGGGGTCCTTGTTAACATAAGGTGAGGGTTATAAAAGTGTTCTCTGTGCTATCTTAACAACTGTTCTATGAATTTAAAGTTACTCCCAAATGAAAAGTTTATTGTAATGAAATGGGCCTTTGAGCCCTATCCAGTGAACACACTGTCAGTAGCAGAGGAGGGAGTGACCCTACATGTGGGGACTTACCATCAATGAGGGCAAAGGTGCTTCTGGAATCCTGGAGGGGCTGTGCTCACATGCACAAGAATTCATGTGCTAAAGCTCCAACTGTCAGTGTGATGGTACTTGGAAGAGAGGGTCTCTGGAGGTAGTTAGGCTCAGATGAGGTCATGTGGGGACATAGTTCTTACCAAAGGAAGAGTCTCCACCATGGGAGGACACAGTGAGATGGAAACCATGTACAACCCAACAGCAGAGCCCTCACTAGAGACTTCATCAGCTGCACCTCGATTTTGGACCTCCTGACCTCCTTAACTGAGAGAAATAAACATGTATTTAAGGCACCCAGTCTGTAGTATTTTGTTATAGCAGCCTGACTCAACTAAAACACAGGGATACAATTTTTTTAATGGGCAGTGAGCTAAAGGAATAAAACACTAAAATGAAATCTCAGGAGTGTGAAGCAATTGGTATAAGAGTTATTTTTTTCTCAAATTTCATATTTCATTCAGGTAAAAATTTCTTCTATGGATGGTCTGCTAATATGCTCTCATTTCAAACTATGCCATCTCTGAAGCTAATTTACTTCTGTGCTGCATTTGAGCTAACAGTCCAGGGTTATATCTACAGTGTTCAAAGCTATGCAGCCATGAAGAGGTTGCCCCAGCATACCCTTGGTGTTTCTCATCCCAGCTCAGTCCACAGCTTCTTTTCATCCTCTTGATTTGGAAACAGCACAGGCTAGAAAGAGAAAGGGAGATTTCTTAATTTCTAATGGTGCCTATTCTCTAATGTACCACTTAAATGACTTCCTAAAGATAAGTAATGTTCCCTCCACCCATTAAAGCCTTCATGGGAGATAAAACTGCACAACCCATTGAGTGTATTATGGATCCTCTCTCCTGCCAAGTGTGTTGAACTTGTCACATGTGTTTCCTAGCCAGTTATAACAGGTGGTTTAAAAAGAGAACAGTGGATGACTTATCTTTGACCAGCTGAGAGGAAAGGTGAATTTCTGAGGGTGTGCACAATTGAGCCTCCTCTCTCCAGGGTAGAGAAGAGGGTTTAATTAAGTATAGAAGTGGTAGGATTTCAGAGTTGAAAGTAGGGTAAACCACATTCTTGGCTTGCCTGTGACCAATGAGTTTCCTAGGAAGAATGATTCTAAGAGCAAGAACTGGGAAGTTTCTAGGCAAGCCGGGATAGTTCTCCCCTGTTATGAAAGTGATATTCTAAGATATAAAGACCCCAAAGTACATTATATCCTCTGGGGGTTTCTATGGGTTCATGTATGGCAAATGTGTTGTCAGGAAGCAATGAGGTATAATTGACAAGGATGAGCCTGAACTAGGCCTAAGAGAGAGAGGCTAATTCAACAGACTCATAGTTAGTACACCAGCTTTAGAAAACCTGGATAAATAATTTGCTTTTTCTATTTTGGTCTCCTCATCTGCAACATGGGCATATGATCTTAGTTCCTCACAGCTTTGTCTTGAAAATTAAAATTTGGTAACTCAGATAAAGTTCTCAGTTTTCTGCTTGGCACATTGGAAGTGCTTTTATCATTGTTATTGATACTATTAACAGTTTGAATTCTTATTCCCAGCTCTGCCACTCAGCAACTATGTGTCCCAAGTGATTGCAGTTCCTCATCTGTTAATGGAGAAAATGACACTTACCTTCTAAGGGCTTAGGAGGACTTAGTGAGATAAACAAGTGTGTCACAGACATGAGATAAATGAGGCTACTTTATCAACTCCTGAGTGATTTAGGGCTCATATTTTTCTTATCTCATATTTTACTCCACTAGTTGGGCAGAGAGCAGTATTTATAGACTGGGTCTTAATCTTGGCTATGCCATTACTAGTGTCTTCATTTAGTGGCATTTCCTTTAAAAAGAGGCAAAGATTTTTTTTTTTTTGGAGGCCTGAAAATTTTCTCTGGAGGCATTTAACCAAAGTGAGAGTCAGTCATGTTTTGACAAGTGCAGTCATCATTGGAAGAAGCATGCAATTTTGAAAATCATTCATTCTGTTACCCATGTGTTAGCTTTGTTCTCATTCTTCAGTTCTAGTCCCTTTCCAAATATATCCACTCACGGACAGTCATTATGGAACAATGGAGTACACTGAAGACAATGGAGTAGTGACTGTATAGCACTGTTCACCACAAACTCCTTCAAATGCTCCTTTGCTGTTTGCCTTCTTCACTTACCCACATCTCCCCTCCCCTCTCTCCCTTCTGATTTGCCCATGCTTTTCCTTACTTTTGTACTTTCCACCTTTCAGTCTTTGTGGTGGAGATTGCTGTGAGCTCATTAAAGGTGTTTTTCTCTTGTTCTTGGGCACATAACTAAACTACATTTCCCAGGGACCTTTATACTTAGGTGAAATCATGAGACACAGTTTACCCAGTGGAATGTGGGTAAAAGGAATGTGTCCCATGAAAATCTCCCTCTTTGTCTCTCTCTCTTCCTCCTCTTGATTGCTGGTTTTTTATGTCCAGGCCATCATTGACCTGGTTCCCAGTCTGTCTGTGTGGAACAGAACTAACCCTTACTCTAATTTGTATCTTTACCCCCTGTCATTTGAATCTTCCTTGAGGGGCTTATGTGAGTAAAAAATAAACTTTACACAAGTGAGGATAACCTTATGTAAGTGAGAGATAAACCTGCAGTGCATTAAGCCAATAATATTTCCAGGTTTTTCTGTTAGAGCAGCTGGCCTTTCATAAACTAATATAGCCATTTCCCCAGGGACTGCTCACTTGTGTGTCTGTTCCTGAACCCTCTTAATTATGACGAGTAACATAGATCGCAGGGGGCTGCTTCTACCTGCAGAACAAGTGAGCCAAACAGAGCAGCAGGTACTATTTTTGATGTGGTGATTGGGAAATTGTGACATGGTGCATTAATATGGAGGTAAGAAGTGGTAGCCTTAGATGCATATTCACCTTCAACACAATTGCCAAGTCACTGCATCCGAAGTAATCCCTGTTCCCCATACATGCCTGTCCTGTATAGTAAGCATAGTCCTTGAGGTAGAGAAGACTTTAATTTCATGACTAAATCCCTATAATCTCTCTGAAATGTCACTGTGCTGGTGTTCCTGGCATTGGCCTTACTGTTCACGGATTTATTGAGGACATTTCATGAAGAAAAACCATAGGACTTAGAAAATTGATAGAATATTCTAAAATCTTCTTTCTCCATAATCAAGAAGTTTTTTCTTTAACCACATTATCATCATTGCTTTTGCATTTTTGTTCTTTTTACTTATACCATTATTTACATACTGTGCATAATGGCATTTACTTAAATGACTTCAGTTGATCATTTCTACTGTTCTCTGTGATTTGCAGAATGAATTTATGATCTGATATAGGTAAAGGGCCTGGGGTCTAGAGAGTTGAGATAATTTACCTCTCTCCTTTTGTAAGTGGCTGATCTAGAGTCAGAATTGTAATCTAACAGATATTTTCAAGACCTTGATCCCCTGGAGACAAAGGGGGATTTGTGTTTATTATTGTTGTACTGGGGGTACATTGTGACATTTACAAAAGTTCTTACAGTCTATCACAGTTGAATTTACCCCTCCATCATTCTCCCTTATCCCTCTTCCCCCACATTCCTGGAACAGTTTCCACACATCTCATCTTTCCAACTACATACATGTATACATAGTATTTCCACCACATTCACTTTCCTATACCCTTTACATATGCTTTTCACCCATGTTGGCTGACTTAATAGAAATAATGATTAGATCGTAGGCTTTGAGATCAAAAGAAACCTGAATTCAGCACTTGGTCTTAGTATACTTGGGCAAAGTCTCGAAGCAATCAAAACATCAGGCTTCTTAATTTCTATTTGTATATTCTATTTGCAGATAAATTACTAATGCTTTCCTCATAGGAAAGCATTAGTTATGAGAACCAAACAAGATCCTGGCACATAGAATTACTGAAACTTGCCAAGGATTATTATTAATTGATCTCTCACTTCAGTTGTTAGTGTTTTTTACTGTGCAAAAGTAGGCAGAGCACCATAGTGAACCATGATATGCCAAACACAGAGCATCAAAAATTGTCAGCTCATGGCCAATTTTGTTTCATCCCTGTCCTCATGTTCTTTCCTTCCTTTTACTATTTTGAAGGAAATTTCAAGCATCATATGTTTATCCATAAATCATGTAGTATGTATTTCTGAAACATAGAGATTATTCTTCCTCAGCTCAAAAATTAACAGTTTTAGCATGCAGAATAATATCTGCCCAAAGATGTATACATCCTGATTTCCTGAATATTTGTCATGTTGTATTACATGACAAAGAAGAATTAAGGTTGAAGGTATAATTATTAGTAATCATCTGGTCTTAAAACAAGGCAATGAGTCTGGATTATCCAGGTGGTTCCAAGGTATTCACAAGTGGCCTTAAAAGGGAAAAAGAAAGCAGAGAGGTAGATATATAGAGAAGATGGCAGCATGAGAAGGGTATGGTCCATGTTGTTGGCTTTGAAGATCAGAATGGGCCACAAGCCAAAGAGTGCAGGCAACCCACAAAAGCTGAAAAAGATACAGAAATAGACTCTCCCCTAGCCCTAGAGCCTCTAGAAGAAATGCAGCCCTAATGACACCTTGGTATCAGCACAATGATAAAAACTGCACATTCCAGGACTGTAAGATAATAAAGTTGTGTTTTAGATCACTAAATTTGTGGTAATCTGACCTAGCAGCAATCAGAACAGAATACAACAGAAGTTACTTACTCTCATAAAATATTCAGTTGACTTAGCTCAGCATTTAAATTCATAGCTTAGAATCTTGGTCATTATGCTTCTCCATTTTGGACTAAATATCTTAAATATAAAAAATAGTCAAAAAGCTTAAAGCCTGTATTTGGCCATAGCATTTGAATTAAGTATATTGATTCTAAAATAGAAGGTGATTCTTGATGAAAAATCTTTTATTTAATCATCTGTTCATTCTTTTTTATTCATGTGCTTTTTCTTTAGATACCTGCCAGGGCTACTATGGGTTACTGTGCCCATCGCTGGGAAGATAGATATACCAGTAGGATCTCTTTCTTCTTTGACACAGCAGCAGTAGGATAGCAAACATTAAAACTCTAAATTCTGAGACTATATTTTCTAGGTTAATTTTAGTTCTGCCTCTTACCAGCTGTGTGATCTTAGGCAAGTCACTTAACCGCTCTGACTTTCAGCTTTCTTCATACATAAAATGAGGTTAAGAGTAATATTTACCTCATGAAGATCAAGTTAATAGATGAAGAACCCACAGAACAGTGCCAGGAACCTCAACATTCTGCAAGCACTTGCTTGTTATTATACACCAAGAGGTGACAATCTAAAGTCAGATAGATCTTGCTCAAGTTCTGAACCCTGGGTTTCTCATGCTTCAGGTGTGCAAAATGAGGTACACAAAAGGAGCCTACTATATTTAATGAAATAACAGAAGCACTTAGTGGAGCACATAGACTGTAACAGATATCCCATAGGTGTAGGTGGTTGTCACTTTTTTTTTTGTTCACCCATTGCTCACTTAAGAAATTTCTGGCTCAGTAAGTTTATTAAATTAAGAGATGAAAAGCCAGACACTTGTCATGAATTTCTTTTCTATAAGGCTGACCAACCAGCTTGGTTACTGCTGTGCACTAGGGAGAGGAAGCAGAGAGGTAAGCAACCTGAAAATCATTGCAAGATTAAGTTCTGCACCTAAAGTCTTACAGTCTTTTGTGGAAGCAGAGTGTGATAGACACATCCTCATTTCCCCTCCCCAACCATGAATTACGTCTTCTCTTCTGTGTGAGGAGAGTTGTGACTTGTTTTCAACCTTAGTATGTGGCAAAAGCAATGGCATGTCACTCCCTAAATATGGGAGGCTGTCCCTCTTCTCCACAGTTAAGAACAGAAATATTTTCTAGGGAAATTCTAAGCCTGCTGGAAAGTCATTGTTCCCTTTTGCCATAGCATAATATGTTTCTGCCATTACTTGAGTCTGTAGTGAAGATCTGGGTTCTAGTATTTTTGAACTTTACTAGATTTGATTGGTGGAACTAATCAAGATGGTGGCAAGAGAGAAATAAGTTGACTGTACCCAATTTCGTTCCAACTTGTGACAAAGAATTATTCTTTGGCAGATGAGAATGAGACTTGTCAGACATGCCACAGTAAGGAGACTGTCACTTTGAGGGCTGTAGAGAAGATCCAAGTACTACAAAAAGTATACTGATGTGTACTCTCAGAAGTAACAGAAATTAAGAGGCAACCCTTAGAGAGGAGAAAAGAAAGGAGTCCTACAATAACTACTTTCCCAAAGAAAGACTAAGAACTTGCTTGGGATACCTGGGAAACCAAGGCACATGTGCGTGGGACACAAGCACACACAAACCATCAGACATATGCAATCATAGAAGCTTCCATAAGTAATTCAAGTTTTTGCAGTCAGAAAATCTTCTATTTTTAGCATAAGTGTGATTTTTTTCATTTTATCATTTATAAAAGAGGATAGGGAATAGTCACTGCCAACTTTGCTTTGGGTACCTAAATGTCTAGAGAGAGCTTGTCCAGGACACCCACCTATCAATGCTTGGGGACGCTCACTTTCTTGACTTTCCAAGACCCCTCCCAGCTCTAAAGATGGCAGTGGTACAAAAAAATAAATTCCTGCTCAGCCATCTGTTGTTCATCTCCATTTGGCTTCTGGAGAGATACATAGACTTGAGACCACAGTGAGTTGGAAGAATCATAAAGATCATCCAGCTCATCTCCATCTTTTGACAGAAGAGAAACCTGAATCCCTGAAGGAAGGAAGCGATGGATTCAAGGTAGAATGGTCACTTAGGTACAGAGAAAGGAGCAGCAGCCATGGCCTAGTCCTCTCTCCACCCCTTCCCTTTGCTTTTCTGCCTACATTGGAGGAAAGAGTTGGGTGGATGTTCAAGGAATGTAAACTCATGCTTCTGTTTGAATATTAAAATTTAATGTTGTGATTTTAGCCTAAAACAAAACTGAATTAAAAGGGCCCATCTGTTGCAAAAATAAGTAAATAAATAATACTTTTCTGGTCTCACAATGCATGATTCTGAATAATTTGCCCCTGTGGATCTATTCCTGGGAGCAGGGTTGGCCTAGGCAGAAAGGCAGCTAGTTTCATGCAATCCATCTCTCCTCCATTCCCCTCCTCAAAGCCTTCTGCTTCTGCACAGAGTACTCAGATTCCTTGTGCTCCTAAGGGCACCCCTTCCCCCACCCAAACCAACACTTCCCTTGGTTTGCTAGGAATGCCATAGCAAAATACCAGAAACAGAATGGCTTCAACAACAGAAATTTCTTTTCTCACTGTTCTGGAGGCTGGAAGTCAGAATCTAGGGTTTTTCCTTATGAGGGCTGCAAAGAAAGTATCTGCCCCAGACCTCTGCCCTTGGTTTGTAATGACTGTCTCCTGCCTGTGTCTTCACATCATCTTCCCTCTGTTGGGGTCTGTGTCCAAATTTTCTCTTCTTACAAGGACACCAGTTATATTAGGTTAGTACCCACTCACTGACTGAATTTTTACTCGATCATGTTCATGTAGACTATCTCCAAATAAGATCACATTCTGAGATCCTTGGGGTTAGGACCTTAGCACCTGTCAAAATGAAAGCCCATGGACAGGGAGCTGGCAAGAAGATAGGACTTGGCTCTGATGGCTTTCAGTCCACTACCATTCTCCTTTGTGAGCTTGGACCGGGCACCACACCTTGGTGAGTCTCTAACATGAGCAGAAATCACACATACTTTCGAGATGACAAATAAACAAGATAGTATCTGTAACAAGTCCTAGAACAGTATCAGAGACATCAAAGGCTCATTGTTTGGTTCCTTTTTCCACACAAAAGAATATTCACAGATCAGGACCTGTTTCACTTCTCAAGAAAAAAAACAGCACAAAACATATATATACACACATCTGTCCTCAGAAATGTTAGGCCTCAGCTTGACATCACTAATGTTATCTTAAACTCTGCTTGACCCTCCAGTTGTTTGGCTCTAGTAGACACGGTTCCCCAAAGGAAACATTTGTTTCTCAACACCTATACCAGAACACAAGACCT
The DNA here is from genome assembly GCF_047511655.1 of Castor canadensis. Lineage (NCBI taxonomy): Eukaryota > Metazoa > Chordata > Mammalia > Rodentia > Castoridae > Castor > Castor canadensis. The sequence goes on along the minus strand of NC_133388.1, from coordinate 184,399,802 downwards.
AGTTCCTTGAATGCCTCTAACAATGGACAATGGACGAGACACAATGAAAAAGTTTCTTGAGACACAATGAAAAAGTTTCTCTACCCTTTACCAGGTCCTTCCTCTTCTATAAATCCCCCAGTCTGAAGCAGCAGGTGCTCTAGCATCTGCTGGAGATCCCCTCTACAGGTTCCTTCTCCTGAATAAACCTTTGCTGACAGTGAGCCATCTCCTCATCTATCTCTGGTTTTTTTCAGTCTAACAAGAAACTTCTGTCAAAAAAAGAACCTCATATATGAAAGCAAAGCTACCAATAGGTAAAATAAAGGAAATAGAGTGGGGGACATGAAGATGGGGTCCCCACCCCTCTCTGGCTCCTCCACCATGACATAATTTCTTACATTATCTTTTCATTTAGGCAGGGTAAGTCCTTGTGCATTTCAATTTATATTAAAAATAATGTTAATATCATGTTGTTCTTTGTATAAAAGGAATATATGTACAGTACCACAAAATGCAACACAAAAGTCATAAGTCATATATATGTATATAATGTAATATAATATAATATAATATAATATAATATATGATGGTACCTAATATCTGGGAACATCATTCCTTACTTTTTTGGTAAAAACCTATTGTCATTATTTTTTGGTTTGTTTGTTGTAAAAAGTGAAATCATACAATGAGGGCCATTTCTAACATCTTCACATTCGCCATGATCACTTGCAACCTACCCACAGAGCTCTGCTCACAACAGTAAGGGGAGCTGTGCAAGCATTTGTAAGTACACCTGCCTTTGCCCCCATGGAATCAGTTCCTGACCTGTTCCTGAAAAAATTCTCCTAGCAGGATGTTCCAAAGGAATGAGGAGAGGAAATAGAATCTTCAGCATACAGAAGAAGCTGTACATGAGTGAACAGGAGTCTGGGGAGGACAAAGGATGGGAGGGGAAAATGTCTGTGCATCCTGTAGACTGTGGAGCCTGTGAAGCCCTCCTCCATCATGGAGCATAAAGAGGGCTCCCACCCCAAAAGTGGCCTGAGCATCAAAGGTTACCTTAAGTAAGGACGTGCTTGGCCATAATCTGTCTGTACTTTTGTGTTGGAGTGCAGGGGGCTGGAGCAAGTGGCCAGGATTTTAGTCCTGGAGTTTCTCTGATTTTGTTGTGCCAACTTAAGCAAGTCAGTTAGTTTCTGTGGGCTGAGCTTCTTAAATCTGTAAAATAAATATGGTTAGACAATGAGTAGCATCCTTCTCAGATTCTATTAAAGGAAATCTGAGTCTTCTAAGATTTCCCGGAGAAAGAAGGAACAACTGAGGTGAGGAGGTTAGAAGGACAGAGCCAGGGCTTTGCAGAACTTTATTAAGCATTTTCTCGCACCTTTATTATAATCCTATCACTCAGCTCTCCCTTCCGGGTCCTGTCAACTTACCATTCAGATCAACTGACTAATTCTGTCTGAAAAGGGAATGGGAACTCTCCATGTCATCTGATACACTTTGCTTTGATAAATGAGGCTGAAGTCGCAAGGAGAGTGTTAAGCAGCAAAATTCAGCTCTTTCAAACTAATTACAGCATGTCTGATTTATTTCCCTCCTTAATGCTGTTTATTTTGTTTTTATTCAAAATATAAAATTGCTCCCTGAGTTGGGAGATTAATGGCTTTTTTTCTTCTTTAGCAACAGATCATTGTGGGCCTGGGTTATAAATAGGAGGTTAGAATCCATGACTCATTGTTTTTCCCTGTTCATACAAGGTGTCCCCTGAGATTTCTTCTTTTTTTATGTTGGAGACATTAATGTCTAATTATTTGCTGGCTGTTATGTTAGAGGCTTTTGTTTTTAGGAAAATGTATGTTTTTCTTCTGTGCTTCATTGCTGGAAAATTTTGTATGTCCATAAACGAGAATTTTCAACATCATGGGCAATGCTGTGATTGATTGCACTTTTGATTGGTTTTTTTATTATGATTCAGTTAACAAACAGGCATTTCTCATGTGCTTACTCTGTAGGAGGGTTAGGGACATTTGGTTTTTTGGATGCAGTCACTCTGATTCTCAGGATGGGAGGAAGACAGAGGTGGGAACCTGCTTCCCGGGTCGATGTGTCTTGTGCTTGGAGTGTTATTCCTTTGTTTACTATCTATTCACTCACCAATCTATCCAACATCCACTGCTACTGTGCCCTACTGGGATTTTACAGAGCTGTGGTGCATTTGTTGTACATTCGTTTACTTATTATCAATACTGGTCACCAAACATAATCCTCCGACCTGACTATGGGATGTAGATGAAGACAGGAAAATAATAATGAAAGGCTTTGAACCAAGGAGACTTCACTTGATTTAGTATCTAGACTTTGTCTTTTTTTGCAACAAAATCTGTGCTTTATGCTACTTCCTAGCTGTTTACCTTGGACAAGTTACTTAACCACTCTGTGCCTTGGTTTCTTCTTGCACTAAATGATATATTCATCAGTGCCCAATGAAGAAAGTAGAAAGCCCACAGATATTTCTAGCAGAGTAGGGGTTTAATGCAGGTAAGTAGTTACAATCTTCAGAACTGCAAGGGAGAAGGAATGCCTCAGACCAGGGCACTCTTACCTGCAGAAGCACAGCTGGTGTATGCTGCTGAACTCCTAGAGCTGCTGCTGCTGCTACTGTTGCTGCTGCTGCCATGAGGAAATCTCTGCTACTGAGCAGGTCATCGTGTACCTCAGCATCTCCTGCCTCCACTGGGGGAGGGACCAGAGGAAAAACACAACAATGCAGAAACAAACATCTCTCTTCCTCCAGTCTTCCAGACTCTTTTTAGTGTCTCCCACTGGCGGAAGCTCACCAGAAAGCAGGTGACCCAGGAGCCTGGGAAATGTAGTTTGCAGGTTTCCACACACCCTGTGGTAGAAAGAGAACATAGGAAGGAAGCTGAAAGCTTGTAGACAAATAATCAGCAGAAGTGAGGACAGTAATGAACCTTGCCTGTGTACCTGCTCTGAGCTAATAAGTCAAGTAGGTGAAAATATTAAAACAAACCTGGGCTCATAACAAACTGTTGCTATTAGCTGTTATTCCTAATACATAATGACTTCCAAGAATCAGGGAAGTGTGTGTAGAGTAGTAACAATCAGATTTATGTTTGAGAATGCTCTATAAGGAGTGGAGGGGGATATGAGGGTGAATGAGTCATCTGAGAGGCAGGAAGCAGTTAGCAGGTGAATGGACTGTCAGTGAGAAAGAGATGGAGGAGGAGAAATTGCTTGCAGAGTTATTTAGGGGATAGAATTATCTAGACTTAGTGATTCATAGAGGGAAATGCCAAGATGCTTCCAAACTTTGGGGATGGGTAGTTGGATAGTAGACAGTCTCATTATTCATCATTACGTCCTTAGGGCAAGGATGGAGTGTGTCGTATTGACCGTTGACTCTCCACAAGTAAGATAGTGCCTGGTGTACTGTATATGCTTGATTCATAGTTACTGAACAAGCCAATAAATAAATGGTCTAATTCACTCACTTTATTAAGAAGAAATTGAGGCACAGAATCCATCCATCACATTCTCGGGGTTCTATTAGTAATAAGCAGCAAAGTCAAGCACCTGAGTTTTCTTATGTACCTTTTACTTTGCAAGGTCCACACAGACCCCATACAGGCAGCAAAATGCCATAAACACACAAATTCATTGGTCCCCAAATGCTGTGACCCCAGACGTCTAGTTTTAAGAGAGAAACTAGGGCAGTGAGTCAGACTGAATCCATCCAATAACCATGATGGCTGCTGACATTTGCAAAGAATACTTGTCAGTAAAGAAAAGGAGATTAGGTCCACTCATCAAAGACATGCGTGCTATCTACCTGACCAGTCTGTGCTGGGAGCTGCAATGTGCCTTATTCAAAGATGTGTCTTTTCCCTCCGTGAACTTTCAAAAAATGCATGCTTCTGGACCTTTTCTGGATTTGAGGAGGTGAGACTTTAGAAAATGAGAAGCCTGCCCTCCAGGGCCATGCCCACTTCGCATGTGTCAAAGCCCAGTCTGGATTGCAGAATGAGACCCTATCTCAAAAAAAAAAATTCTTCCCTAGAACAGCCTCCTTGCCTGGATTCCTAAAGGAAAAAAAAAACAAGGTAAATTAATGATTAAGAGACCTGCCTTGGGGTTAGTGGATATGGGGATCAAAACCAGCTCTGTTATTTGTTACTTTGTCTGGGACAAAGCATGAAGCAGATGCTGGGGCTTCTGGGATTCATTTGCAAATAGAACAGACCAGAGTCAGATGCATGGAGGCTAGCCTAGGCACCAGAACCGCATACTGCACGGTCTATGGGTGCTTCACATCCACTTGTGTCATCTGGGATGCTGGCTAAAGTTCTTGGGTCCAAGTGAATCAGAACCTCATGGGATAGTGCCTCCTGCAAGGACACACATGAGAAATGTTTATGGTGGCTTCACCCAGTCAGCACCTCACCTGTGAGCCAGCCTTTGCCCTGCCACTCACACTGCAAGGCAAGAGCACTCCCTCTGCTCCTTCAAGCCTGTTCCTTTCTCCTCTGTTGCACATATCTGTATCCTGTGTGTTTTTCTACCAGTCATTCTTCCCTTTGTGATGATGAGTCACTGTCAGATTGAAAACCCTATTTCCTTGAAGGACCGTGTTCAAGTTCCTGAATATGCTTTGCTCTTTCTTTCTGTATATCTAATGTGCACTTGACCCATTTCCCCCTTTCTTTGTTTTGCTGTCTGTACACATCTCTCTAAACACCTTAACATTCTCCTCAGGAACCTTTGCACATCTCTGGGATCCCAGTTCTTTGTGCTTTGAGTTCCTCTCTTCATAATTTAACTGGTTCTGTGTCTCTGTTTTTTTCTGCCCTTCTATCTCATAGCTGGTTCTGCACTGCTGAGAAGAGAGACAGTTGTGGTGCGTTCCCAATCCTCAGATTTTGGTCTGTGATGTACATTGAGTTAAATGACTGCAGAGTTGGCCAGCTAACTACAGATCATGTCCTGGCACATAAACTTGATCTTGTATTCTAGGGAAAGAGACAGATAAACTTTTGCACCCAGATCATGCTGCCAGCTTAACAAGACCTGCTACTCCCCAGTGATGTGTCCAAGGCAAATTGTTAGTGAGGAAATGCAAAGATGAACCTGTTTGGTTTTGTGCCTCTTTAGGTAGTTGTTCCTGTTTGAAGACAGATGTGGGGTACTTACCAGGGCTGAGTATCTTGTCCCTAAGAAGTGATAATACAGTTTTCTCTTCCTCTAAACACCGTGGAGGGCACGCTTCTCTACCTTTCTATTTCAGAACTAGAGGTCTGTCTCCAACACACTCAGTCATTTGTTTTCCAAGATCTGGAGCACAATTAATTAGCTTGGGAAAGCGCTGGGACAAAGCTAAGTATTATTAATGACACAGTTAACTGTTCCTTCCTGCTGGGGACGGGTGCTTCCTGGCTTCCTTGGCAGCTCTTTAAGACAGGCCCTATTCTTCCCATTCTCCCTTTGTTTAGTGACCTGGGACAATGCCTCAGCTCCTCCCTGGCAGAATTTTTCTCCTTTGCAAGAGGAGAAACTTCTGCAAAGCAGGAGGGCTGTGATTTCAGCACGTGCTAGGTTCCAAGAAATGTGCTTGGTGCTTTACACATTGACTCTTGCTTAATTTGGTCTTCACCACATGCCCATAAGATAGACATCCCTATCTTCATTGTACAGAGGAAGAAATGACAACTCCCAAAGTGTAAGTGCATTCTCCAAGGACTCTCTTAACAGCTATGGGTGACAGAACTCATACCCCGTTGGTTTGACTTTGAAATCACTAGTGTTCTACCAATAGGTGACCCTGGCATGGAGCATCGTACACGTGCTCTCCACAGACTTGATGGCATAAATGTGCCTTTTGGCAGGGTCTAGACCACCAGGGTTTATCACCATCCCCACCCTAAGCCCTGCCCATCCTTACTCTGGGCTTATTACCTAGCCCCATCATAGATCTAATGGCCCAAGCCTATCTCACTTGGTATCTTCTTGTTCATCAAGTCCTTACTAGGGAACTGTATGTGGTGGTGCATCCCTGTAATCCCAGCACTCAGGAGGTGGAAGCTGAAGGACATGTGTTTAAGCAAAACCTGGATTGCAGAATGAGACCCCATCTCAAAAAAAAATTCTTCCCTAGAATGGCCTCCTTGCCTGGATTCCTAAAGCAAAAGAAAGACAAGGTGAATTAATGATTAAGAGACCTCCCTTGGAGTTAGTGGATATGGGGATCAAAACCAGCTCTGTTACTTGTTAACTTTTTATTTTGGGAAATGAATTTAATGTTCCTTCATCTCTAAATTGGAGATAATGATATTTCACTCAAATGGTCACTGTCCCCTAGAATCCCTGCTCTTCTGTCACCTCTGTAGCTGTGTCTGGAGTCAGCAACTACAAGGGGCCTTAGATAACCTGTTACATTGAATTCAAAGCTCTCTGTGCTCTGATAATGCTTCCTTGAACTGTTACACCCACTACAGTATGTCGTAAGAACCTATTGCACTTAACTAGACTACATTTTTAAGAAGAGGGATCCCCAATAACTGACACAGGCCCTGCCTTATGCTGAGTTAGGATTTGTTGAAAAAGTGAACGAATGGAGTGATCCTTGAGTTGAATTTTGAAAGTAGAGTAAAATTAGCAAGTGAATAGGAGGCGAAGGACAGAAGGAAAGTAAGGGCAATCTGAACACAGGGCCTGAAAGAGCAGAGGATGGAGACACAAAGCACTTCTGGGTCTTGGGGAGGGGAGGGGGCCTGAGAGCATCTGGGATATCTAGGATTCTGTGTGTAAGTGGGGAGGCAGGGCACCTTTGAGTAAGGGCCCTTCCTTCCCCTTCTGGGATCAACACTTCAGGCCATCAGTCTCCCGTTCCACTGAGGCTTGAAGGGAACAAAATATTGGTTCAGCTCTGAGGATGTATTATTGTTGTGGTTTGTTCCAGTTGAGTCCCTTCAGATAATGCATTGATCTGGTCACACTCCAAAGCCATCCGCCAGGGCATATTTGTACAAATCAAAACAAAACCCAAATACTTTAAGGCAGCTTTTCTCAACTCCTTCTGTTGTCGGGACTCACTTGGCAAGGGTGAGATGGCTGAAGTACCTGCTCACACCTGCTGGGAACCTGGCAGAGGTGACTGGGGACTAAGAAGCAACTTGATGGAAAGACACAGAAGAAAGAGGTCTTGAGAAGTGTGATCTAGGAGGCGGTCCTTCACCCCTCCACACTCGGGAGCCAGCCCAGAGTCCATCCACTTGCAGGACACAGGATGTCAACCCTGATAGCACAGCTCCACCTCCCTACCTCATTCAGGGGCCCAAGACACACTTTATTTATTTAAGTCACTTTTTCATGACCCATCCATAGTTTGGATTCACCAGACTCTCATAAGACACAAGGTCTTTCTTAATATTTATTAACTTCTGGGAGCAACAAGAGCAAGGCCTCCTGCCATGAGCCTGGCCTTCACTGCAGCATGAGGGATGGGAGCCTGGTCAGTATTCCCAATTCTTTTCAAGGACACCATTGCATCTTGAGTCCATAGCTGGATCATCTCCCTGGACAAATATGACAAAAGAGAACTGGGGTGTGGTGAGGGGCCCTGGTTCCTCCTCCCCGATACCCTTCTTCAGGAAGGAAGAGGCTTTGTCAGTGACCAGCCACCACCCTCTACCTGTTCCATCTTCAGATGCTGCACCCAACACTCTGCCTCAGGGCCTTTCCACACTGGGCTGTAACTAGGCAGCTAGCTAACCTATAGGCCAGGAGGCTGAACCCAGCCATAGCACCTAGGAACCCTCACAGGCCACCAGGAGCTCACAGGGTCACTGCCGTCTGACAGGAACTCACCGGGCCACCAGGAGCCATGGTGGCAGCTGTAGTTGCAAGCGTGCTGGGTCCCCACGAAGGCTACCACCAGGTTGGCTGAAGTGCTTAGTGTGCTATGCATGGTCATGGGTACCTTCTCACCCTCACGCAGCAGCTCAAAGGTGACCTCAGGCTTGTGGCCTAAGCAGCACAGTACAGCGTCATGGACCTCTGGGACAGGCCTAGTTAACAGGGTCCGGAGCTGTGGCCAGGGTGGTGGTGGTCAGGCCCTGGCCACTCCTGCCTGTCTTGACTGGTCCTCTGCTACCTGCCCACCATGTCTACCCTTCCTGCTATCCTGAGCCCCTGGCACCTGTGCTGTCATGTCAGTGTCTCATCTTTGTGTCATCTCTCAAGAGTGAAAGAGCAAGCATGCATACACACAGACTGTGGAGTCCTGAGGCCACCACCTGCCCAAGGTTTTGTGGGGCCCCTAGAGTGTTGAAAGGGCAAAGAAAAGATTCAGAAAGGTTGTAAGTGGAGACACGCCAAAGGTATGAAGGCAGGACCCCACTGCTCCAAGTGGGATCTGTCTCGTGGCCTCTGCCCTTTATAATAAATGCAGAGTAACAAACAGACCTCAGGGAGTGAGAACTACACACATCCCCACCTGTGGAGACTGGCATAGGCAGGACCAGGGGGCCATCAATATGACTACAACTGACAAGCACAGGGAAACTGAGGCAAGGCAGGTGGAAAGCCAGTGAGGATGTGAATAGGAAATCTTCCAGCCCCACGTCCTTGACCATAAAGCCACCCACAGCCTTTGGGCTCTCGCCTTGGGAAACAAGCCACAGCTCCAGGCATCTTGGGAACCTCAGCCTCAGACCTCGAAGCCGGGTACCTCTTCTCAGCACAGAAAGGATGCTCACAATGTCGCAGCTCGGGAACTCCCGCCCCTATTGGCGCTTGGGCCACCCGCGCTCCCGCTGGCTCTCACAGTCCATAAGTAGCTGCAAGAGCTAGCTGGGCAGGGCGCCCGCAGAGGGCGGCACCAGGTCGACATAGACGCAACTGTAGTTGCCTGAATCCAAGATCCAGACCTTGCACAGCTTGGAAGACCGCTCCTGACTTCCCTGGCCTCAGCACGCGGAGCAGACGGCGCTGGTTCGAACCCGCTCTCTGTAGCGCGAAGCGCAGTCCGGCCTGGAGTACTGTGCACCGCAGCTGCATGAGTGATTCGGGCGTGGGGTGCAGATTAGGACACGGGGTGCAGATTAGAACACGGGGTGCAGATTAGGACACGGGGTGCAGGTTCGGACGCGGGGTGCAGATCCGCATGCGGGGTGCAGATCTGCTGACTCCACGTTGAGCACCGGTGCGGGCAGCGCCTCTGCGGAGGGGAAGGCGGGCTGAACCAGGCCAAGAGGACCGTTCGTGTCTCACGCACTACCCAGTTTAAGGCCTGTGGCCTGGCTGAGCCTTCTGCCTGAAATGGCCTGCCAGTTCTTCCCTGGCTTGCTCCAGGAGGCCCTCCATGACCATCTTGCTTAAAACCGCACCTACCACTGGACCTCCAGAGCAGATCACATCATTCCCCATATACTGTTTCTTATTAGTCTGTCTATAAACACAGGTGGCGAAGAAATCAGAGGTGCTGAGGCGATTTGTCCATGAATTGGTGCTTCATGCATGACTGCCACTCCATCGTGGATTCGTCCCACGAGCGTCTGTTGGGTACCCCCGATTGCTGGGCGCCTGTGAATTTACTGGCGTATGGCTTGAAGTTTAGCGACCAGTGTTTGTAGAACTGGCCCTCCAGGCCAGGGCGTGAGGACGGAGGGCTCTGTCCAGCCCCTGGCAAGCAATGAAGCCCCTAGCCCGCCACCCAGGGCAGGCAGGTCTCTGGCCCAACCGGATCCCCGGGTAGGTGGCACCAGAAAGGCCTGTGCCAGACCTGCCTCCTTACCCATTGTCCCATTTCAGCTGGGGAAACTGAGGCCGGGCGCGTGAGTCCTGCGTCTGCTCCTTCTCCTGCTGTCCTCAGGCTGCAGTCCTCACCCTCGGGCTTGCACTCAGCACCCTAATCCCACGCCCGGCGCCAGGCTCACCATTGCTCAGCACCAGCTCCACGGGCTCGCTGTCCTCCTTGGCCTCCTAGGTGCACAGCCTGTAGTGACAAGTGAAGGGGCCCCCATTCCCCAGGGCTGCCACGATCTGGTCAAAGGTCACGCGGTGAGGGCTGGTGCTGCTCCTGGGGACCAGCAGCTGGAACTCCACGTCATGCAGAGATGCCACGCAGACTAGAGTCCTGGCAGCGACAGGGCAAAAGACCTTGGGGTACCCTCCCCCAAAAGCCAGCACGGGGGCAGCAGAGTGACTGCAAGACAGGAAGGGTTTCTGGGGCACAAGTCCTGGATAGCCAACAGTGCATGGACTCCTACAAGGGCCGCTGCAGGGACAAGGCGGGGTGGGGGGTACTTCTGCCCTCTCCCTTCCTTTGGCATTCGTGGCAGAGGTTCTCAGCACTGGGGGGACACCACTCACCCAGTTCCTCGATGGTCACAGTGGCACTAGATTCAGAAGGGTCACCTGCTGTGTGGGTCCTGTAGCTGTAGCTGTAGTTGCCAGGTCTATGGACAGAGACCATGGCCTCTCCGTCTTTTCCAGCCTCATCCATCTCCAAAAATTCATTGTGCCTGTCCCCCATGGTACAGCAAGGTGGTGTTCAGGCTTGGTGTGATCCAGGACACTGAGAGCTGGGGTAGGGATAAGGATTCTATGGATAGAGCAGGGCTGTTGAATAGTTCTTCATGACCCAGGAGGCAGGGGTGATTTGCTGAACATGAATCCCACACCCATGCAAATGTGAGGAAGGCAGAGAGAAGGAGAGCATTGGTGGTAACCGGGAGGCAGGGAGGGACAGTGGAGAAAGGGGCCTAGAGCAAGAAGAAGGGGAGAGTCCTGCTGTGTACCAGACCTGTCCAAAGCACTCTCTGGGACGCATTCCTACAACCCTCTGGGGTCAGCACAAGCACAGTCCCCATTTGACAGACGGGAAAACCAAGCCTCAGAGATGTCAAGTGACTTGGAAGGAGGCTTCCTCATCAGCCTTCTCCCCACTGCCTTTTGGCCCCATTATGTCCCTACTTACTTGCCCTGTCACCTCCAGGAGGTTACTCAGCTCAGTCCATCTGTCTTGATTACCCCAGTGAGAACTGCAGCAGTAGAGGCCCCTGGTGTCACTTGTCACTGCTCCCAGTGGGAACTAATGCTGTATGGCAGGAACACCAAGGTCATGTGCTCCTGGACCATGACATCCTTGAGCAGCTGGAAGAGCAGGGTCCCAAGGTGGGGCGGGGGTGGGGGCACTTGAGCATCACATTGGTCCAGGGTGCCAGCAGGGATTCCGATTCTGCCCACGGGCTGAATTGGGTCTTGAATACTGAGATGGAGGGAGCTGGGGTCAGCTTGGTGCTGCAGGGGCTCCCCACAGCCTGTGGCCCCCTGTCCCAGGGCCTATGTCCTGGACTCACCAGTATCTGCCTCAGTCGCTGGGCCCAGGATGAGACCTGCAGAGACAGAGCCTGTGAGGCCCCATTTTCACCCCTCCTGCCAGAGGGCCCCAGGCTTCTGCACAGGTCAACAGGAAGGTTTCCAGCACAGACATGGTGGGAACACTCATTCTAGCTGCAGAGGAGTATCTGGGGTGTGTCTGCAGTGGCAGGGTGGCCTGTGGGCACTGACCTCATTTCTCCCTTCCTGGAAGGTGGGGGTAGTGACTATATGGTGTGGGGACAAAGGGTGAACCTTTAAGGCCGCCCCAGGGAGCTTCAGCCACAAGGATAATCAATAATAATAAATAATTAACAAGCTAAATTAACAACAATAATAAATTCTTCTCATCCTTAGATTTAAAGAAAAGGAAAAAATAAAAACATTTTGTCACAGTTCAGGAAGAAGGTTGTATTTCCTCAATTCAAAGGAGTACAAATTCTGGACCAACCTGGGGTGTATCAAAAAAAAAAAAAGAGGAATACCAAAACTCATGTCCCTGTTTTAGGGTCCATGTTCATACATCCTTTCCCTCTGCACAATTCTGGGGCTCCTTGCATGTGAATTTCTTCCCCGGTGGAAATACATGAAGGGGATGACTGTTTTCCTCTACTTTCCTGGCTCTCCCCTTCCCAGGGAAGAAAAAATGCTTTAATGGATGGGGGCAAGAATTTGTCTTCCACAGTTTTTCAAACTGTCACCAATTAGGGGTCATGAAATCAATAAAGGTTGGGATCTAAATATAATGTAAAATAAAATAAGATAGAGCATTGTAAATATTGTTTCTGAAAATGTACATGGGTGTGAGTGTGTATGTGTGCATGTGTGTTGAGTCATGGATATAAAATGTTATTTATTGTGGGTCTTGGCCAAAACTTCTAAAACTGCTGCATCAGTTGGCATCTCTTGACTGGATGGACCTTCACAGCCACTGTTTCTGGGACATCTGGGTCCTTTTCAAAGGCAGAGTCCCCTAGCTTACCTGGTTCTGGTTAGGTTTAGTGGGTCAGAGCCAGGCTGAGATGCTCCATGCTGACTAAGGAAGGAGGCCCTGCTAGGTAGGATGGCTGTGAAGAATTGAGTGGTTTGTGTGCCAACAAAAGGACCAGTCAGTCATGAGGACCAGCAGGAACTGAAAAGCAGTCTTCAGTTGATATGCCAAGCCACCCACCCATGTGGCATCTCTCACCAGAAAGGGTATCCTGTCTATTGCATTCAAAGGTTCCAGAGAGGTTGGTGGGGACCCAAATGCTTTATGGACTCCATTCAAGGAAGGGTGGAGGTCTGGACTGGAGGAACAGAATGAACGTGTGCAAGGCCTCCTGTTAGGCAGTGGATCCCAGCAGATCTGCTGGGGTTTCCAGTCTAGCCTCCTCAATGAGGAAGTGAGCATTCTGTCTCTTAGCTGGCACTGATATCTCATCCCAAAGGGTCCAGACTGAGACAAGAAAGACAAGAAGGCCATAATTATGACTTCCATGTGGGATTAGGTCCCCGCTGCCACGGACGTATATTTTTAAATCAAGGTGTTTCTTACACACTTGTAATAGACATGTAAGACATGATATGGTGCTTGGCTTAGACCCACTTTTTGCTATAGGGTTTTCCAGACTGGACTTGCTTTTTCTTTCTGTTCTCCACTGTTGTGTCAACACAGAGCTGGAGGTACTGCATTTTTGAGATTTTTTTTCTGACTTCTTGTCCTTCTTTGCTTTAAAATTGTTCTTTTCTTTTTCTTCCTCTCCCTTCTTTATTCTCTCTTGTTAGTTTCTCCTTTTTTTCCCTCTAGCATTTAGTGAATATGGTTAACTTTGGTCTATCCATGTCTTTATCCCATGAGGGTCACACCGATAGCACACATAGAGCAAACAACAGATGCAAAGCAATCCAGTCCCTGCTTCTTTTCAGCTCACACAGGGAGCTTGTTATAGAAAGGAGCAGAGCTTAGAAACAGATACACAGGCACTGAAATATATTTTCTCCCATTGTGCAGTGGTTTGCCTTTCTGAGGCACAGTTAGAATAAGTTGGAAAGACTTTCTAGAGGCTGATTTATTTTTTTCTCTTTCCATTGAAGCTGCCAAAAATGTTTCAGAACAGGTGGGGGTAAAAGGTCATCTTTGATGTTTAGGGCTTTTGTGAGGCAGGCAGGTGTACATCAGATGGTTCCACCCCGAGGGAAAGGTGAATCGGAAATTATATTTCTGCTACGTCACTCTATGTGGAGTGGTGCCAGCTATTCCTTCTATGCAAACTCTAGCAAGACCGCACAGCCAAGCAGTGCAAGGGGCACAGGTGGTATTCTGAGTTAGAAGAGACGGATGCCTCCCCAATCCCTTCTCAAAGAACCCAAGAGCTACTTGGTAGACAAAACTGCTGTGACCTGTTCTGAGGTAGTCACAGTACTGTGGACTTGACCCTCTCCCAAACCTTCTATTTAGCAACCAGTGCTCTTTCCTTCCCAGTGTTTATGGCTTGTTTCCTTCAAAGCTTTTATTAGTATTTGCTCATTTCAATCTTCCTATAATCCCTTTGAGGTGGGTTCTATTGACATCCCCACTAATTAGAGCTAGGTTCTAATGGGTCAGTCTCCACAAACCCTCCCCAAAAGAAGTCTGAGTGCTTCTACTTTTCAATGCAAAGTCCACTCCAGACAGGGAGCCTGGGGCTTGGCAGAAAAAGCACTGTGGATCTCCAAACATTTAGTTTGTTATCCCCATAATGCCTGACCAGGTCAGCAGGGGACACAGTAGTCTATTTTATCCATGGTCTCCCTCTCAGGGACCTCCATACTCAAGTCTTCCTCTCCCTAGTTGCCCCCATCCCTTCCCCCAGTGGATCTTGCTAAGTCATATGTGCATGTGTGTGTTTATTTTTCTCTTTATAGCATCATGAACCTGAGGATGGGGTTACCAAGCTAACCAGGAACATTACAAAGACATCTTCATGGAGACACCTGCTTCTAATTAATTGGATGAATTGTGTGTTCTTGATTGTCTCCATTCTTGTGATAGGAAGAATGAAAAGTTTTCTTAAAGTTCTGTTGATTTCTTCTCTCAGTTTTATATAGTTCTCACAAGGTCTCATTGACCTCCAAACATTTTTTAGAATTTACTAACAACCCAATTTTTTCTGCCGTCTGAACTTGAAAGCTGCCTAAGCTTCAATAAAATAGATGCCTCTTTAGAGCCACACTTCCCCTCACTATTAGGCACCTGGGGATTCCTACAGGTCCATGATGAAGAAGAGTTAGTGCCTTAGCAGGGAATAGATCAGATATTTATTTGGTCTTCCTGTTATCCCACTGTACAATATGAGAAATTACTTGGTGACATTACCTATAACTCAAAAGCAAAGAGGGACATTCTACTTTAAAATGATAATATTCACCTTCTACTATCCTGATGATTAAGAGAGAAGATGCCCTTAATTTTCCTGAGTTAATCTTCCTTCTCCCATATCATCCTTTCCTTTAATATCTATACATATGGGCTAGGTCCCCATACTCTATAGCAGAGGGAATCCAATTTTCTGCCCAAGATTTCTGATAATTCTTAAAGAATGGCAGTCCTTTAAGGACTCCTTTAAGGAGATGACAGTCTCCTGCCATCCTCTGGCTTTCAATACTAGCTTCTTAGCATTTCTTAATTTTCATCTTCTTTTCCATTCTCTGAAGTACACCATCATAAGGCTATTTTTTAATGAGTTTTTTAAAAAAAAACAGCACTGTCAGGTGATGGCCCCAAAGAATGAAACACATTTGTTAAAGTGAGTATGGCATCAGGCATCACTCTATAAATTTCCTTGGCCATTCTCAAGGATGGAATATTTTACAGTCTCATTATCCTTAGGTCCCAGCCTGCTGGTACTTCCTGGGAACTGACCCCTTCCTATAGTGATTCTCCTCTATATCTCCTTTTATCCAATTACAAGGACTCAATCCAGGAAATTCAGTCCCCTGGGCTATAGGTTAGAAAACTGGGGTGGGATGAAAAGTCCCTTTATTTTCAGAACACAGGTTCTCCCCTTTGTTTAGGTTTTTTCTCCTACAACTCAGCTTTTCTTTCCTTACCAAGAGACATCAGAGTGTTCTCTGAAATGTATGAGCCATTTATCATATATACTCACTTTTAGCAAGGTAGAGATTTTGAGGCTAACCTTCCTAAAATTTTCTCATCACCCATTCTTAAAAATTGGTTCAAGGTAGCTTCTCTATTTTTTGCAGCACCTGCCAGTAGAAGGAGAAGAAGGTGATGGAAAGAATGTACTCTCTGCTGTCCAGAGAAAACCCAAGGGTCCACGGGCTTTAGCATCATAATTTTTTTTTTTATTTCACATGAAGCACATAGGGGATGATTGGGATAAGTCAATAAATACTGGCTCTCCCCACGTTCTGTTCTTTCTCTCAGCTCTCTGCAAACATGGTCAATGCAGTCAAGTGGCTGGGCCTGGGGCTAAGCCTCCATCCAATCATGACACTTAACTAAAACTGAACTAAAACTGGTACCCTTCTAAAGATGGAGCCCAACCGTGCCACCAGAAAATTTCAGGGAGAACTTGGACACTTTTAGCAACCATCCAGAATGTCTGGCACCAGATCACCATTATTAATATCAGCATTTCTGCAAAGCTTGTGGGAGCAATTTATGCTTCTTTCCAACTACTCTTCATTCTCCCTTCCCAGTGTTTCCTCTCCCTTGTTTGAGACCATCATTTTGCTGGAGGAGTCCATCTCATTTATCACCATCTTCCAGGTTCAGCAGGTATTAAGGTGACCAGTAACCGAACTCTCCATGGGAGACATGGGTGGTCATGAGAGAGAAGTCAGATCATCTCCATTCTTTTTAAGATAATGACTTCATCGGCATATAATGCACATATCATAAAATTTGACCCTTTAAAGTGTACAACCCTGTAGATTTTAGCTAATTTTTAGTTGTGCAGCCATTAGCACAATATAATTTTAGAGCATTATGTTACCCCAAAAAGAAAATCTCACGCCCATCAGTGTCACTACCTGATCCTCCCAACCTCACTCCTTGGCAACTGTGAATTACACTGCCATGAGTTTCTCCTCTCTTTCTAAAATTTCATTCTGTTTTTATTAGTGATCTGTGAATGTGGCTTAAAGAGTCAAATAGCTCTCCGAGGCTTAGTGAAACAAACCCTGAAAGCTGTTTTCCCATTTTTTTAAGTCCCCAGAGACAACCATTTAAAACTTCAAAGTCTTTTTTCTTCTTGAAATATTCCTTACAGGCCTCTAAATACTACTTTTTCATTTCTCAGTTACAGGTTTTAATTATTTGCTATACACTGCAGAAAATGAGGGGTTAGATCTCTTTCCCTCTCCTTCTCAAACCCTTACTACCAGACATGTAGCAAACTGAATTTTTCCTTCTTCCTGTTTCCTAACAGGTTTTATACAATTATCATAAGATATTCAGTGTTTAATTATTCAAAATGTGTGAATGTTTGTTGGCTTACTCGTGCATTTAAATATTTACTTGTAAATGTGTACAGTAACGTGTCACTTGATGGGGATACACTCTGAGAAATGCGTCATTAGTCAGTTTCATAGTGGAAACACCATAGTGTGCATACACAAACCTAGATGGTAGAACTTGCTGTACACCTAGGCTGCAAACCTGTACAATGTGTTACTTTCCTGAATACTGTGAGCAATTGCAACACAATGGCGTTTGCATGATCTCAACATATCACAACATGGAAAAGGTACAATGATTATACTAGGTGATAGGAATTTTTCAGCCCCATTAGAATCTTATGGAATCACTATCCTGCATGTGGTTTGTCATTAACTGAAACACCATTAGGTGGAATGTCACTGTGCATATAAGCTATGGAGTATATCAGCATTCCAGTTCCTTTCTTTCATGGCTTTTTTGCCTTGTTTGTTTCCTTTGTTATGCATCGCAGTAAGTAATCCCAAAAGCCTCCCTACTTGCTGTAGGGCACAGGAGGGGACCGTTCACCTTTATCTTTGTGAAGGAGGAGGAGGTAGATGAGGACAGCAATAAGAAAAGGAGGAGGGGGTCATCTTAGATTCTCTTTTTCTCTAGGGCACAGCAATCCTACTTTCTCCATTATCCTGAGGTCTCACACCCTTTTCTATTAGATTTCTTTCATTCCTGCAACTCTTGAATCTCTTGGTATATTTTCTTCTTTTTATGGAACTTATCCTCTAGTAAATGCCAGTGGAAAAGGTGCACAGGAGTTAACATTTTTAGACATTGTGTCTGAAAACATCTACACTTATACTTTGTTTTGATCTGAATGTTTGTGTTGCCTCCAAATTACCAATGGGGTAGTGTTAGGAGGTAGAGAGGTAAGTAGGTCATGATAAATGCCCTTGTCCAGAGGCCTCAGAGATCTGCCTGACCCCTTCCACCAGGGGAGGACACAGAAGTTGCCATCTTTGAGCTAGATAGCAGCGCCCTCATTAGATGAGAATTTGTTGGTGCTTTGATCTTCAACTTCCCAGATTCCACAACTATGAGAAAGAAATTTCTGTCATTTACAAGCCAGCCCATTTATAGTATTTTGTTACAGCCCAAACAGATTAAGGCACATAATTCGCTTTAATTTAGACTTGTGCAGAGCATAAAACATTAAGAATCATTTAATTTTCTCAAAATTTTGAACTCATTCCTTCTAGCCTCTTTTGTTAAAGCTTTAGTATGCAAACCCATTTTAATTCTTGATCCTTTGCAGAAAAACTGCTCTCATCTTTCTCAGGAAATTTGTGATATTTTACCTGCTCTTTAAAAAATTGATTTGAGTGGCTTGAGCCTTTACAAAATCAATTTTCTAAATACTAATTGGTGTGAAATATTACTTAGGTGGCTGTTTTACTCTGAGTACTCACACATTCCATTCTGGGGACATATTTCAAATGTTTGATGTTTTGGCCTTTCTATTTTTCTACTTTCTCTTTATAGAGCTGTTGTCAAATTAGATCTCTAGGATTTAAACTCAGGGTGTTTTGGGGAAGTGTGTTTGGTTTATTTTATATTTATCTCTCATTTTTATATTTTTTTGTTTTTTTTCTCCATTGCCTCAAATTTACCCTCAAGTCTTTTGGTTATTCTTGATAATAACTATTATTGCTTGCATCCTGTTAATTTCCAAGAGCTTTCTATGTTTCACTGGTATTTTTGTGCTTCTTCTTTAGTTCCTGGTTACAATATCTTATCTTGAAAGATGCAGCCTCTTTGTTTTGCATTGAACTGTTCATGTGAAAATCTTCTCGAGGATGTGAGCTGTAGTTGGGTGCCTGATATTTAAATGTGTAGCTTTACAAAGCTGACTGGAAGCCTGAGTACATGCACCAGGCTCCTCAGCCATGGGCTCCACGGTAGGAAGGACGGAAAGACTGGTTGCTTTGGATCATGGGGAAAATGCTAATATTATGTTTAGATTTTCATTGTTCTGCGCGTAATTGTGGTTTCCCTGGAAGCAAACACTAAGTGAAAACTGGGGTGCAAGATGTTTGTGAGAGACCAACACTGATGGTGAGAGGGAAGAGGCAGCATTGGACATCAAACTGTGATGCCAGCCGCTGTGGCAGGAAGCACTGGAGGGAGTGTTGCCCATCAAACTGTCCCATAATGGGCTGGAGAGGTTGCATCTCTGTTCCTACTTGGTCAATGACTATCTCATGACTAACCCAATGGCTACTGGATATGGGCAACCAGGGAGGGCATGACCTTGGGCAAGTGTCTCTCCACAGCTGAACCAGACACATGAAGAAGCTGGCATGGCTACCTCCAAACATACAGCCACCTGTTCCTTGAAGGGGAATCTGATGGTGTATCTCTGTGTTTATCACTAACCCAGCCAGACTCTCCACAAAGGCATCCCCAGTCTCCTGTCTTTCTGCAGAATATAAGCAAGTTCTGAGAGTCCGTTCGGGAGATGGTGTCTCAAATCAGTCTACAAACCATCTTCTATGGTGTGGGTGCTCCATCTCTGTGTCTGGTATTCCATAGGCCAAAGACCCTTTAATTTCCCCCTTCCAAAGAACAAACCTCCAGGTTGTGATTCACAGAGAAATAAGGTGGAGTTTAACTGCTTCTTCATCCTGCTTACTTTCCCCTCTTAATCTCCCTGTTTTCCCATTTCTAGAAGTAAACAGTACCACCAGTTTCTGATGTTTTGGAGACATGTGTGGCATTGGTCATCTTGCCCACCTGGCTTTCCCAGTACAAGCTTGGGGTCAGCATCCTTGCAGTTACTATGCCATATCAATTCCCCAACATGTTACTACAGTTATTTCTTCTGCTTGCTTTGCCCTTGACAGTTTGTATTTAAAAGAATTCTCATTCTCTTTTTATACTGAGTTTGCTTTATTGAAGAGATATATGAAGATATATCACCACCCATAACTTGATTTTGTCCTTAAAGAGACACACACAGTCTGTAATTTTTCTCCCCAACTAATTATAAAAATTCCTTGGCACAAATTAGAGAAGCAGCAAAGAACTGTAAAAGCAGTAAGGCCTTAAAGCTAGAGACTCACCTGATTACTGAAGTCTCTACATACCTGAGTCTCATGAATGACCAAATGGTATTCTGAGTATCTCTCTGCAAGCTATGTGAGATCAAATATATAAATCATCTGGCTTGCAGTAAATAGCTACTACATTTATTTCTTAGTTCTCTTTGGACCCTCCAATGAATGTGGTTTGTAATTAAAACATGACCAGGTCAAATAAAACACTTGAAGTTAGAGTATAGATGTGCTGGTTTATTATCTGTTTCCTGGATGTTTTCTGAGTGTCAGCTCTCAATGTTGTTTAGATGATCACAAATCAAAAGGTGGCAGAGACCTAGGTCTCTGGCTCCCCATCTTTGGTTTACTGGCAGGGCCCTGGTTTCCTGGCATTTCTTTTTTTGTTTTCTTTCTTTTTTGTCTCATAGCTCATTTGTTTTTATGCCCATTCTTGACCTGTGTACCAGGCTAATAAGAGACATATAAATCCACTACTACCATAAACTCTGGAGCTTCAGTTCTGTGGTTTCACAGTGACTGTAAGAAATGACAAATAAACCACAGTTGGGTGGCTAAGTGGTATGTATTGCTTGTTTTTGGCTCCATATTAAGTCTGAGAGTGCGACATTCTTTAGGCTGTCCCAAAGCTGCTTTCTGGGAACACTTGCACACAGGTCTGGCTTCCTCTTGTTTCACTATCATGTACTGTTTCTGCTGTTTCTTAACATTTTACTTCACCCCAACTTCTCTACATCAGAGAAACACATACATACAAATGCATAACCTGTACAGTCTCCCAAAGTTCAGCCTCTTGACAAACAGTTATCAGAAAAACCAGATTTGCATACTTAAAATAGTGAATAATATAAAAATATATTGCATCAGTGTGTGAAGATGGCATAACAAAATGCACTGAAAGCTGCTGAATAATGGAGGAGCAGAGAGATGGAGAAAGAGTAAGTCAGGGTTAATCTGATTAAACAATGATATATACATGTGTGAAATACCAAGATAAAAACCCCATAAACAGTCAATATACACTAAAAAAAGTGAAAGACAGGAAGGAAAAGCAGGTCCTATCATGCAGTAGGTGCCAGTGGGAGGTGGAGAGGGTTTTGCAGAAGGTAAATATGGTCAATGTACTTTGTAAACATGTATGAAAATAGAACAACGAAACGTATTGAAATTGTTCCCAGTTGGAGGGGGATGAGGGAGAAGATGGAGGGGGTAAATCTAATTAAGATGTATTATAAGAATATATGTAAATGTCATAATGAACCCCCTTTACAACTAATATATATGCTAATAGGTACAAAAATAGAGATTCATGTCAATAAAAAGTACACTTTATGTGTTATGAACCTCTTTGGGCTTTAGAGTCTCTTCTCACAATTTTTTAAATGTATTCAATTAAACACATAGTATTAAAAAAGGAAACAAACTGTGCTGTTTTCTATCTCCATAACTATTCATTTTCTGATGCAGTTATGTGCATCACTATTGATAACACAGAAGATTGCAAGATTTAGCATTGAATTTAATAGCATTTATTTCTTCTGCATAAATATGATTTTGAAATATCTGCCACGGGTAATGTGTCATCAAATATTTGTGATTTCGATTGGTGACGTTACATATGCTATGAATATTACCTAATCTGCTGCCTACTCTCACACTGCTAAACCTCAGTTAGAGTTCAGTTAGTGGAAATAAAATTGTAGATTACATTTGAGTTTAGGGACTTCCTGAGTTCTACTTAATCAATTATGAAGCAAAGTTGATGGGAGGGAGGTCATTGCTTCAGACTGAGCTCTGACACTAGGCCCCAGCAAACCAGTCCAGACCAAAATGGAATCACTCCTACTAAGTGTCATGTAATCAAAATTTTCAGAAAGAAGGTATATTCCTAAAAAAGACAAGTTTTCCTGTGAACAGAAGGGGAATGGCAGCCAATCAGCCAGAGTCCATCCTACCAGCTTCTCCATAATGAAGAAGTCTTCCTACTTTGACCCTTGCAAGAAAAGTAATCTGCATAAGCCAGGCATGGTGTACACAACTGTAATCCCAGCACTCTGGAGGCAGAGGCAGGAGTATTGTGAGTTGGAGGGCAGCCTGGGTGACAAAGTGAGACTGTCTCAAAAAAGAACAACAAAAATTAAATTTAAAAAAGGAAAAATTACCTGCAGTAACCTGATGTTAACCAATCCATTTTGTAAAATTATCCTGTTTCCTCATTTCCACCTTATAAAACCCTTCTGAAATGCTCAGAAAGCCAATTAGATTTTCTCGTTTGTTTTTATTTTGCCTTTTGAGAAAACTAAGTTTTAAAAACATACTCCTCTTAATCTATTTATTGGAGTTTCTGGGATGAGGCCTAAGAATCCACATTTTTGGTAAACTTCCAGACAGACCAGTAACCAATGAAACATTTCCCCAAAACTCTGTGAACTTGTGAGCCTGGGTCTTGGTTTGTAGGGTCCTTGAATGTAGTGGGCCTTATTTGGCTAGCTGAAGTTTAGTCAAGTCTTTTCTGGTAGTTTTCTTTATCCCCTCCATCCCATGCCTGGGCAGATTGTTGGCTTTTATCTGGGTTCTTTTCTCTGGAATGCACTCATTGCTATGGATAAGATATACCTCAGGTCTGTTCCTTGCTCCACCCCATCATGGAAGAGAAGGAGGCCAGAATGTGTTATCAAAGTGATAGCAGGAAAAAACCCAAAGAGAACACAAAGTTGTGAGCAGTATATTTCACCTTCCTGTTGATATAGCCCAAGCAACAGGGATTCCTCAACATGACTCCATTTTGGAGTAGTTTTTTTAGATAATTAAACTTGTTTCTGAGCTCTATTTTGTGAGTTTGTAGGGATCATACTAGGATTTCCAAGCACATTCTTTGTTTATCTCCATCATCTGCAGAAGCTTGGGCCCTTCCCTACTAATCTTCTTCCCTCTCAAATCAACACCCTTAGCTGATTAAGTCTTTTATTTCCCTTGTCCCATCTTTAAGTCAGGTCCTTTCTTCATTATCAGTTCTCTTATCACTTTGGTTCCCCAGGTGGAGAGGGTCTAGCAGGGCCTTCACATTCTGAAGACAGAACAGGGAAAGAGAAACCATGAACTCAACAGCATTCAAGAGTCTCCAAGTGGGTTATATTAAAAATAGCAATACTAATTGAATCTTTATTCCACAAAGACTGCCTCCTGCAGAGGTTCTATAACCCCTTATGCTCCATTGGGCCTATCTCCTTCCTCGGTTTAAGTTACACTATCAGAGTCACACAGCTCCAGGAAAGGGAGGGAGTGGAGGAATGGTCTCAGGAGAAAACCCCATGGAGTCATTTCTTTAGGTCCTGATCTATCCTGTTCTGTGAGACTGTTTTATAAAAAGTGATTTTTTTCTTTCTGTCAGGAAATTTAAGCTCTTTAAGTTATTCAATTATAATATTCAATTCAGTTAAAATAAGTATGCTCTCAGTTATATTATAGAGAGCATTTCACTCAGTGTGGCATGCGTAGTAAATGTTCAATAAAGAAGAGCTTTTGTTATTATTTTATTTATTATTTTTCTCTTATTTCCAACAGCCAGCAGAGTGTTGGCATATGACAGGTGCTCAGTAAATGCTTAAGAACCTGAAGTGCAAGAAAGAGATGAAATCTGAGAATGAAGAAATGTAGATCCATATCCTCCCTGTTTTAACTCGCTTTTTGATCTTAGGCAAGTCTCTGTCCTTCCTAGAGTTAGTGCCTCAGTCCTCCACAGAAAAGATGGGTCAAATTGCTTTAAAAGTAGTGATTTCAAAGTTTCAGAATCAACTGGGATCTTAACAATAGTAATAGTAGTATAAAGTAATAGTATTTCAGACTCCCACCCTAAGATTATGCAAGGCAACGCATATTTTAACTTTTAAATGCAATTTTGATCATTATTCATTTGGAAGCTTTAGGGTCCTATTATCGCGATCATTGAAAGATCGTATTTTAGAATAGCACAAAGAATTGGACAAAAGGCCTTAACAGGAAAATAGAATGTGGAATAATTTTAATACACTGAATTTTTATATCATAAGACTATCATTTGTTTCTGTAGGTCCTATCTCCTCATTGATTCAGTAAATACCTGTTTCTAGCCTACCATGTTCCAGGAGCTATAAAAAAATATATATATAGGGTCCCAGATGCAACAGGTCTTTCCTTGGAGGAACTCAGAAAGAGGGGTGAGTGACAGGAAAGACCAGATTCAGTGCTGTCAATGCAGTAGTCCCTGCCATGATGACAAGATGCACTGGGACCTAGGAACACAGAATTCAGTGCTGGGTATTTAGGGATGACCTCCTGGAAGAAGTCACATCTAGCTGCCTTCTCTCTTCCCTTTCCAAACCCAAAGGGAAGCCTTCCTTCAAGTATTAAGGCTTCTTAACAGCAAGCACACTAAGTTGAACCAATCTACAAATTGGTTAAATATCCAGAACTCTCCTCTGTGCAGTAGCAAAATGTAATTTGATCTTCAATGTTATTAAATCAGAGGGAAAATATTTCTTTCTTTCCCCCTAAGTAGCAGCTGAGTCAACTTTCTAAGCATGAAGCAAGTTCTCATTGAATTCTCAAGCCAAACTTAGTATTGGCTTGCTAAGGGATAGGAATTTGCCCTGGAGTTTCCAGTTCCATCACTGGGCAGCCTGGGCAGCAGAGAGAATCTTTTGCCTGACTATATCATTAAAATTTCCCTTGTATGCACAAAAAAGTTATCAATTTACTGATGGAAAAGACTTAAATATTATTAAAAAGTTTTGACTCTCATAATTCTTAATGGTGCAAAAATCAACTTTGGACTCTCTTTTTGAGATTACATTTTCAAAGGACTCTGTTCTGGAAGTTTCAATAACTTAATTACCATATTTATTATCAGATTCAGTTTTGTGATCCCAAATGACTTTGTCTGATATATTTATGTGCTGTTCCTTTCTTTCTTTGGCCATGGGGGCCAAGATGGGCTTGTTGCAACATAAATTGGAGAGCCTTTTGGACATTAGGAAGGAGCCTGGGCAGGGGTGGCCCTAAAACGCACCCTGTGCCAAAGCTAGGCAAAGAGAGGAAACTGTGGCTGGCTGCCAGGTAATCATTACCAGCATCAGAGACACCATACTGTGGTTGTAATGCATATGAATTAAGTTACATAAATAATTTTGTTCCTACCTGATTAAATGACCCACATCAGGAGCCCTGTTGAATCCTGCTCAGATCCAGAGAGGAGCTGCTCTTCTTTGTTTTCTCCTAACTGACTCTTAGTTACAAGTTCCTGACTTTGAAGAAAACAAAGTAAATATAATCACATTTAGGCCTCTGTGGTTCTATCCAATGTTAAGAAGGGTCATTGACTCCAGACTTAAAAAAGACTACAACTTGCTTTATGGATGCCAAATTTGAACTTCATAAATCCAGTGGACACAAGGATTTGTTATTGTTTTTTGTCTTTTTGTGTGTGTGTGGAGACGGGACACATTAAAACAACCACAATCTCACTTTAGCTTATTTCAAACATTGTTTGTGTCACCATGCTCTGAAAAAATGCCGTAGTGGGCTAAGATGAGCAGAACTTATTTTATTTGACTTCTTCTCATTAAGTGAAGATAAAAGAAAACATACATACAAACATAACTAAACAATAAAATAGAAAAGCAGTTCTTGAAAATGCCTTTTAATGAGTATCTAGTATCTAGAAATGCTCTGTATTTCCATGCTGATATGGCTGGATAGTTTTAGTATGTTTCTGAATTAAATATTCTTAATTTTTTTCTAAATTATTACAATATTTTCTTATGTCCCTTTTTCTTCCATCTAGGTTAAAAAGTGTCTTTAATGGCTGAGTGTTTTTCATATGTCATTTTAAAGTAAGATATTCTTAGCTACTTTCTGCCTAAATTCTTGCAATATGTTCCTATGTTTCTTTCTTTACACTTTTAGGTTAAAGACAATCTTTTTCCATTTGTGTCTTTTATTTTTCAAGAGACCCCATTGTCATATTCCCAAATGGAAGCCACACTCAGCACTTAACCTGGGTGAGGGTGCTCTTTGCTTATAACACTGCAAGTGTAGACTCACTTCCTGACATGTACTACAACCCAATGATAAAATGGCATGCCTAGGAAAAAGCACAGGCAAAAATGGAGCTGAGTACTTCTCAGATGTGCCCAAGTGCAACTGTAAACCAACATGTAAATAATGATGTCTTAAGCCACAGAAGCTAAACTACAGCCTTTATGTTAGAAGATGAAGGGAGGAAAATTTTAATTTTTTTCTGAGCACACACAAAGTCCAGTAAATGAGCTCTGCATTTTCCCTGTGTTTTCTTATTTATTCATCTCAAGAATCTTGCAGGAGAGGGCTTCCTATCCCAATTAGATACATGTTCAATTATTGATTCATTTCTAATTTGTACTTTATAGTGGAATAAGAAATAAATTTGGTTTGGGGCATAGAGCTGCTAAAATGCTTTCAACTGCCTGGTTATAAGGGCAACAGGAATATCTTCAGTTATATTTTATTTTTGTAAAGAACTCCAAAAACCCTTGAATTTTCCTACATGACAAGAGTGCCTTTGATTACCGGTAACAAGAATTGGATGATACCTGAGTTTGTACTAGTTAAATGACTAGGATGACATCCCTACTTAGCCTAAGAATGGGTGGTCACCTGAAAGACCAAGTGATTAGAAGGTTGAAACTTTCAGCCTCATCCACTGACTTTGGAATGGGGAGGAGGAAGTTCTATAAAAACTCTTGAACAGTGACATTAGACAAAATTCCAGGTTAGTGAAAACACTGAGATTCTGAGAAGGTGGTGCCCCCAGAGAGGGCAGAGAAACTTCTGGAGCCATGTTCATACATTATACCTGTCCCTCTGCATCTCTTCCATTTGTCTGTTCCTCTATTGTAGCCTTTATAATAAAAGTAAATCAAGTCTTTCCCTGAGTTCTGTGGGCTAATACAGGAAATCATCAAACATGGGGACAGGGTTATGGAAACCATCAGAATTTACACTGTGTCAATCAGAAGTCCTAATAGCCCAGGGACTTGTGACTGGAATCTGAAATGGGGATAGTCTTACAGGACTTAGCCCTTAATTTATAGAATTTGATAATGCTAATTCCAACTAGTTAATATTGAAAATGAATTACATTTTAGTATATCCAGATTTGTGTGGAGAATTAGAGTTTTTTGTTAGCGATGGAAAATACTTCAGATAGTTACAGACACACTTAAGATACTTAACACCTGCTAGGTTCTATTGTGCAACATGGGTCAAAGTTGTCTTTGATGAGGGGCTATAGTTTAATGGGGTGGGTGGAGGTAAGTGTGGAAGTTGGCAAAGGTAAATCCCCAAATACCCAGTACTACTACAGAGATACAAATAAAATGTTGATGAAGCTAAGAGCAAGACCTGGAGTCCCCGAGAGATCAAGGAACTTTCTCTCCCCTCCTTTCCCTAGATAGAAACTATGGAGAACAGGGCCTTTGGCTAACGAATTTAATTGAATCTTTGCTAGGGCAGCAATCGCTCTGATTTTCTTCTAGTAATGAAGGAAGCAGCTCTCTCCGTGAGCTCTGCTCTTTTCCCTGCAAGCTCTTGAAGGCCCAATTTGAGAGGCTGGGAGGTTGAAAGTCTGCTTTTTGTGGGCTAATGTGATTTACAGACCCAGTAAGTAGAAACAGACGTTTCCAATTGTAAGGCACTTCCAAAATTAATTTCTTCCTTCTTGTGGCTTAGACTATGCCTCCTCAGCTTTGTCCCAGGCAGTGGCATGTGGGGTGTGGTTGACCTCATAATGCATGCTGCATTCTCATTAGTGGGAGGTTGTCAGGGGCTGGGGTTTGGAGAGCCCAAGGGGGCTTGGACCACGTCAGTAAATCTTTTCCATCCTGTGAATTCTCAATGGATAGCCATGACTGTGCTTGTTCGACATTTTCTGATACCATGTCTGACCCCAGGCATGTGTTCTTCTCTACTTCACTTTTCCTATTCTCTGCCCCTCAGTAGGTGTCTAACAATTCAATTTCATCCTGACTCTGACTGCCAAAGTTAATGCAGACCCTCACGACTGACCATCCTACAGATGGGCTTCCTAGACTACCCACACTTCTTCCTGGCCATCTATAAATTCAAAAGCTACCACAATCACTGCTCACACTTGATTATTTGTTAAAAGGACTCATAAAACTCAGAAAAACACTATCCTTATGTTTACCAGTTTATAATAAAAGATATAACTTGGAAACAGCCAAATGAAAGTGATACACAGGGTGAAAGATGGAGATATAAGTGGCACAGAGCTCCCACGCCCTCGGGGTGTGCCATCCTCCCAGCACATCAATGGGTCAACCCACCTGGAAGCTCTCTGACTCTGAATCTCTTTATCTAAGAGTCCTTTTTTTTTGGTCTGTGGTCCTACCTATGCCTCTCGTGTAGCTGAGATGAGGTCTCTTGAACTGTGATCGTTCAGGTCTCTGCCTTGAGCAGTTGAGATTATAGGTGTGTACTGCCACCATACCCAGTCCCAATCTCTATCTGTGTCCTCTCATCATCAAGGACTGGGAATCTGTGATCATGTGTTTGGTCTTTCTGGGGACCAGCCCCAGTTGTGAAACTCTTTAGCGGCTCCATTCTGAACTATCAGTATAAACTCAGTTTGATTGAAAGGGGTTTATAATGAATAATAAGAGACATTCCTATTACTCAAGAAATTCCAAGAGTTTTAGGAATACTGTTTGAGGAACAGGGGACAAAACCCTAAATACTTGTTCCATTATAACACAGTTGTACAACAGTTGTTTAGGAAAGGGATATTAACCCAAGTTTCCAATTTCAAAGTCCTTCTTATGACTCCATATCATTTCCCTGTGTGGTGGCATCTGGCCATTACTATAATTGCTGTACCTTTAAAGAAGATCCAAAACGCCAATAGTATTTTGTACTAGAAGCACACAGGTTGGTTGATAGCCCCAAGTCCCCCAGCTAGCATCTTGTGATTACAGGGAAGGGCTCCAGGTTGCGGATGTGAAGGACAGATATGCACGTGGCCAGGGATGCTATGTACAGTGTCTCAAGTTGTTCACTTAAGTTGTTTACAGGTGGAGACCAGGGAAACTGAAGCCCAGTTTGTGTTCTATTCAACCAACAGCAGACTCTGGTGTGGGGTAGCTTTGTTGGCTTGGAACAAGGATAGTCTTTCTCTAATTCACTCAAAGTTGCTATTTGGGTTTGGTATGTCCTGTATACATCTAAATGAGAGTTATGATGATTATCTAATAATATAGAAAAATGTTTTAGCAAATTTGGGTGAAAATTGAAGTATGTAAAATTGTTGAACAATATAAATATATCATGATTACAACTCTAAAAAAGCATGGCAATTCTTCAAAAAATTAGAAATAGAAGTGCCACATGATCTAGTAATTCCACTACTGGGTATATATCCAAAGGAAGATATCTGCACTGCCATGTTTATTGGAGCACTATTCACAATAGTCACGATATGGAATTGTTGTTGAATGAATAAACCAATTATGACATCCATATACATACTGAAAAATATTATTCAAATATAAAAGATTGAAATTCTTTTTCCCCCTTAATCCTGGTAATTGATTCCAGAGCTTCTTACATGCTAAGCAAGTGTTCTACCACTTGAGCTTCACCTCCAACCCTGAAATCCTGTTGTTTGCAGGAATATTGAAAATGCAAGACCATTCTGTGCTACATACAGAGCCTGTTTCAAAAAAAAAAAAAAAAAACTTCCTTTACAACAGAAAGAAGCATAGTTTCATGTAAAGAGCCAGACAGTAAATATTTTAGAATTGTAGTCCAGGAGTCAAAATTGAGGATATTGTATAGATTCTTATATAAAAAAGAGAGAAAACTAACTTCTACAATGTTATTTTTCATAAAACTCAAAAAGTTATTTATGGGTATTTAAATTTGAATTCATCTAGTTTTCATGTGTCACAAAATATTATTGTTCTTTTGATTTACTTTCAATCATTTAAAATGACAAAAACATTCTTAGCTTGGAAGCTGTAAAAAGAACAAAGGCGAGTGGGGGGAGTGTAGCAGGTTGCTGGCAGCCATTGCAGGTGGGTGTCTTGGGAAGAGAGTCATAGATGGGTGTGGAGAAGAGGTGTCACCAGCCATAACAGGGAAATTGGGGGCCTAGGTCTATGGATAAGGAAATGTAAAGGATACAGAATTCCAAGAAGAAAAACTCCAGTTATGTTATTTAGCTGACTCTTTTATGACACAGCCAGAAACCAATCCACCTTGGCCTTGAGTGGTGAGATCCCCATTTTGAATTTAGCAATGTAAGAAATTTTTCATAGAAAGTGGACTGAATACTTGAAATTGGAACTTGTCTAAAAAATGTAATATATGTTTGTTTAGCTATAGGTTAGGTTGAGATGTTATATTGTGCTTGGAAGTCTGTGCACTTCTATCTCTCTTACTGTAACCTACTTGCTTGTGCAGAGGGAAGAGAAAGAAGAAAAAATTACAAAAGAAGGACAAAGAAGACGTGGAAGAAGTATTGTATTTATGCTCCATATTTTTCTTATTTTCTCTTTAGGAACTGTAAGAGTCCATCTTGTTTTTGACAAATTAATGTACTTACACACTATTCTGGAATTCAGCCAACTCTTGCAAAGGCTGAGGGATGGGCAGAAAGGACCCTGGGAGGAGACTCAGGACCTTGATCTCACTCCCATCTGGTCCTGTGATGTCAGCAGGAGATTAACCTTCAGTTGATTTTGGTCACCAACTGTAAAAAGGAAGAGGTCAAAACATTTTTTTTCTTTTTTTTCTTGGTAGTAATTGGGGCCTTGTGATTGCTAGGCAAACACTTGATCACTTGAGCAATGCCCCCAATCCTTTGTGCTTTAGTTACTTTTCAAATATGGTCTTGTATTTTTTATCTGAGGCTGGCCTAGGACAGTGATCCTCCTACCCATGCCTCCTGTATAGCCAGGATTATAGACATATATCACCATGCCTGACTTGTTAGTTGAAATGAGGTCTTGGCTAAGTTTTTGCCTAGGCTGGCCTTGAACCATGAGCTTTCCAATTTCTATCTCCTGAGTAGGTGGGATTACAGGCTTGCACCACCAAGAAAGACATTAAAAGTTGACAGTCCTTATGAGCTGGACTGTTGGTTACATCCAAGTTAGCCCTAGCAATAGCTTCTTTGGAAAAAGTACTAGAAGCAGAGAGTGCTAATGATGCAAATGATTTGTCTCCCAAAATAATCACACCATTAGACTGTTTGTGAAGGAGGCAAGCCTTTGGAGTCCCTTGGAAACCCAGCATCAGAGTTTAGAAAAGAGTATGGGTCTTATCTTTAAGGTTCAATGCCAAGTATATTCACTAAATCAGACCTCTGCAGTGGTAACAGCTCAGCTTAGAGAAAGGGGGAGCTAATGTTGAGTTACTAAGAGGTTTACACACCTCACCAAGTAGCAGACAGACCCATATAGTTTCAGGTTCCTAGAATATCTGCACTAAAGTAGAAAAGGACATAGCCTAGGGCCAAGTCTTAGCTCCTCCTTACTAGCTGTGTGCTCTCAGGGAAGTTAGGTAATATTTATTTGAGTGTTAGGAAGATCAGATTCGTTCATCAAATCATCTATTCAAAGAGCACTTATTAAGTTCCTCTGTGTGCCAGATCCTAGGGATAAAAATATACTATACATGATCATGTACCTTTAAGAAGCTTTTGGACCAGAGACATTGGGAGAACAGCATCCCCAATGCAGGGAGTGGGAGAGGGAGGCTTGTGGAACACCGTAGGGACGCTGTGCCTACATGATGCAAGGAGAGTCTGGGGGAAATGATAGAAGGGAAGTCAGAAGTGAATATTGATGAGTGAGAGGGGACTGAGTAACGAGTGAAGAAAGTGTGCTGCGGGCGGAGGAAGATGTGGTATACAAAGGTCATATCTGACCTTTGGTGATATCTGCCACAGACGTAAGAAATTTTGTCTCTTTAATTTAGTTCCATCTTTGTAAAATCTGTTTCAGTTCCACTAACTGGTGTACGATCATACTGAATTGTTTCGAAGTGAGAAACTAAATGCAGTCTATATTCGAGGGCGCTGTTGTATGTGTACATGTGCGTATGCATGAAATGTATGTACATGTATGTACACACGTACACATATGGCATGTGAGTACACACATACCCAAACATTCCTCATGCCTTGAGTACGGGCTGTGATTTGTGACACTTAGAAGGGGGAAAATGTAACTTTACCTTGGGGAAATCTGACCCGAGTAAGCAAGCTTAATATCATTAGTGATATTAATAATATTAGTGATATTAATATTAGTGATATTAATATCATTAATATCATGAGTCATGTTGAGAGCATGCACCCTTGAAACGATGTGAGAAGAATGGCACTTCCGCTCTGTGGTCTTCCTCTACAAACCCAGAACCCCAGCCTAACTGAGAGAAAGATATAATATGAACCCAATTGAAGCTGATATATGAAATCTCTCACCTACATAGCTCTCAAAATTGTCAGTTAGAAAAAATAAAGAAAGACTTAGGATATCACATCCCAGAGAAGGCTAAGGAGTCCTGATAACATAAGCAATGTGGTTTCCTACATGAGATCCAGGAACAAGAAAAGGACATTAAGGAAATATTAGTGAAGTCCAAATAAAGGAGTTTAATTAATACTAATTACCAGTCTTGGCTCCTTACTCGTGACAAATGTACGGTGGTAATATAAGATGTTAATTACAAGGGAAGGTGGGTGAGGGAACTTTCTGTATTATCTTCGCAACAACAAAACTCCTAAAGCTATTCTAACATCAGACATTTATCTAAAAATGTAAGATTCTGTCCCTTAAACTATTGACTAGAAAATGTAAATATATTGCCAAAGAACTCTCCGTTTTACAATTTCGTGACTATCTGGGAGGGATCTCCAGCGTCCTTCGAGTATAAGCTATGCTGAGAAAAATGAATATTTCTGAGATCATCTTACATTAAAGTTTATTTGAAGTTCAAGATTTCAAAGAGAAATGTCAAGATAGGAGGAGGTTCTTGGATTTAAGCCTTGTGGGCAATCTTTTCATCTGACACTTATTTTGGTGTTGGAATCCTTCCTGTGATAACTTGGAATCCTGGAGAAGGAAGGCTAATAGAGTCCATCCTTTTTCAGTGAGCTCATTAAATCCCAGTCCTGTGTGTAGGGAAAATGTTCTCCCGTACAACTGAGGAAGAAGAATCATTTGCAGCAGACAAGCTCTAGGTAGCACAGTGGGGTATAAGACCCAGATGTGAAAAGGACCTGGCCTGAGTTCTAGGCATGTCTTGGGCAAGCAACTGCTCTGTGTCCTTATAATAAAATGAGAACTTTGGAATGGTTTATTTTTTCTTTTTAGCTCTAATAGCCTAGGATTCATTTTCTAAAAGCTGACAACATGTTCAGAGGCATAGCATCTCTTCACAAGATGGAATATTTGCAGAGCCAAGAAGAATTTCTAAATACTGATTTAACACGATTATATTTTGAAAGGCAATTTACTTTTCAAACTAATGAGTTTGGATGGATCAGAATTATACTTTTCACAGAATTGTCTGCTCTGGTCATCTCTTCTTTTGGTTCTACTTGCATCAACTGAGTTAGTTGTAAGGAAAAGATGCTTCTTTCTTTAATTTCCAGAGTTTACCTCTGAAGTGTGCATTGCTCAGACATGCAGTTGCCTCCTCTGCCAGGCCTCCCCTGCCTCTTTCTTCTAAGAAGGGAGGGCAGTAACTTCTCTCACTTTCTCATGCTGACAGTCACTTCCTTAATCACTGATTCCTTTGTTCACATACTCAAATACATGGAGATAATTATATTTAACTAGCTACTAGAAACTTATACGTAAGTAGAAAAAGCAAAGAAAAAGATATAACTCAGTGGAATACAATAAAAGTATTAAGAAGCCTAGAGGTGGAATAGCTAATCCCACCTGCGATGCCAAGCTGTTCCTGCTCCAGGGCCTTGGTACCTGCTCTTCCTGTGGTCTGAGACACTCTTCCCCAGAGTCATGGTTTGACCTGCAGCTTAGATCAGTTTTTTGCTCAAATATCCTCCTTGAACAAAGCCTTCTGTTCTACCCAATTGCTCTCTTACTGCATGCATTTTTCTTTAGTGGCATCATATTTATTTGTTTATCAACTGTCTGCCTGTTGGATGTTAAACTCCAGGAGGGTAGAAGTTTCCACTGTGTTGACCAGGATATTCCAAGTTCCTATGTCTGTGTTTCATGAGTGTTTGTTGCATGCTGAATAAAAGAATGAATGAATGAACAAATGAATGAGTGGATGCAAAGTGACACATGAAAACTTCCTGGAGGAGATGGCAATGTGACTGAACAACTGAGAACATGAATAGCACAGACACAACAAAGCAGGAATTCTAGGTAGAAAAAGCCTATGAACAGAAGCTTAGAGGGAAGAGAAAGCTTGAGTGCAAGTAAGTTGGTGGCACTGACACTTGGGGAGTGATGGTGATGGGAGTGGGCAGCCATGGAGAAGTCGACACTGCCAATCATACAGAGATGTGTGCCAGCCAAAGTGGAAATTGCTAGTAGTTGGAGATGAAGGGCCATTGAAAAACACCAGTCAGATGTGGGGACCGGAAATCTCATCTTCTCAAACTTTATCTTCAAATTCCCAGCAACTCAAAGCTCCTTCTGCTCTTGTTTCTCTAAGCTGGGGTCTTTCAAACACTTTTGAGTATGACTCACAGTAAGAAATCGTTAAACATCGTGTCCAACTCGTAGATAGGTTAACAGATGATAAATAGATATAATCTATTATATCTACAAATAGGTACTACATGCAATGTGCTATATATCCCATTCTATCATTCTGTTCTGTTCTGTTCTGTTCTGCTCTGCTCCTCTCCAATCCATTCCTTTCCAATAAATTTTTAAGAGTGCTGGTTGTTCTCACTGAACTGATTTCTCTACCCACTGTTTTCAAACACAACTATGACTGGGTCATGATGTAAATGCCTCTTTATTTAAATTGAGGATTGCACTTTTTTAAAGTGCATAATATTTGTCTATAGCCCAAGGCCCAGTCCCAGACAGTTCTACACCACAGAGCACACTCCAAGCCAATGGGCCTTGACCTTAAGATCACTCTGGGAGACTTCTGTGGTCAAGAACATGGCAGCCAGTTAACGGCCCTTGCCTTCAGCATCCAATGCATGAGGAGTGGGCTGCTTTCTGCCAGTGTGCTTCTGAGCATGCCAGTAGCAGTAGCCTTTCAAAGTATAGCTGTACTAAATGAGTTCTTAAAATGACCTGGATTCCAGGAAGGGAGCCCCAGGGAATGTGTGTGAATTCTTGTGAAGATCATGCTTGCTGATACCAGTCATCTTAGAAAAATGCACTTAACAGACTTGCATTTGTTTGGGTGTGGTTGAAGTCTGCCTGGTTTATGGGTTGTTAATACTAATTTGCAGGAGGGAAAATGGAATTTTGAAATAAATCTTTGCCCAAAGCAACCAGAAGCCCTCTCCATCACCTTTAGTGTGGGAAAAGGCAGTGGGTTGATGGGAAATAACCCAGAGCTGGGAGTTAGAAGACAAGGAATAGGATCTACAACTCAACGTGTGTGACCATGACCAAGTCATTTCATTTGTCACTTTCCTCTCAAATGAAACAGGTAACAATACCCTATCTTGACCTCACAGAGACATAAAAATAATGTATGCAAAGATGCATTGAAATGCCCTAAAGTCTAATAGAAATGATCTCAGTTTATATTGAAAGTGATTAATGGTAGTTACTAAGTGCTTGCACGCAATAATAAAACTACCACCTTATAGTTGAGAAAACATCCCCAGAGAGACTTAAAAAAAAAAAATCTGACAAAGGAAGCAGAGCAATAAATTAGGAAGCTAGAATTCAAACCCAGGCCACACTGCTTTTAAGGCCTTTGCTGTACCCGCAGTGCTGTGTCTCAGCATCTGAAGTGCTGGAAGGAGCAGCATTCTTCTGTCTCTTTGTGTTCATCAGGGCTGGCACAGAGAGCATATGCAGATCTGTGTCCCTTGCAGATCTGTTCTCACTTGTCCTCCTCTTCTGCTTTCTTTTGGGGACTCTTAAATTGTTGTGACTTAAAAAAACAATATTATTAAATTTACTCCGTCGCCTAGGTTAGCTCACTTTACCACTTGGAGTAGCAATAAGCAAGCAACTGTATTCAGGAATATAAGGTGTTCAGGCTGAAAAATACATGGGTAGACCAATGTCTATTTTGTTTATTCTCAAATGTGGGCACCTTCAAGGCACCAAGGTCACCAAGACAGGCCTGTACTACCATGGTACCTGTTAAAATGCATCTGAAGACTGAGATTGGGATCCTGCTCTGTTGAGTCACATCTGGCTCAATTTGAGATGGGTATATTTGGAGTTTCTTGCCTCTTCTGAGGAGGTCTTGGCCTGGCCCCAGAAAGACAGAGATCACAGACTTCTAATCCAGGGCCTCCAGATTCATGATGCTTATAGCCTGGGGAAAGTTAGAGCATGAATTTGCTAGGGCTGCTATAGTCAAGTGACACAGTCTGGGTGGCATCAACAGCACAAATTTGTTTTCTCATGATTCTGGATCACAGTCAAGGGTCAAAGTATCTTCAGGTTGTTTTTCCTAAGTTCTATCTCCTTGGCTTTGCTCTCTGTCTTCACATTGGTCTCCCCTCTATGTATCTGTGTCCTAATCTCTTGTTATAAAGACCCTGGGTGTATTGCTTTGGGCCTACCTTGATGAACTTATTTAACCTTAATTACTTCTTTAAAGACCCTCTCTCTAAATAGAACTGCACTCTGAGTTACATGGGATAGGGGACACAATTCAGCTTACAACAGGCATAAAGTGAGAGCAAATTAAAATGACAATGATATCTATAAGTGGCACTCCAGCTTTCATAAATTCTTTGGACCTAGAAATGAAAGGCGAGATAACACCAGAATTCTCTAGGCTTTACTGTCAGAAAAGAAATGTATCCCAATTCCTTTTCATGCTTCTGTTGTCAAACCAAAAAAAAAATTCTTTCACATTTGAAAATAGCATGATATTTACAAAGGAAAGTCACTATTTGATGACATCAGGTACTTTATTTGTTCTGTAAGAAATGCTCATTTTATATACACATATATTTCCTCACTGTGGAAGAGGAAGACAAATATTTTTCTGTCACAGGGAAAACTACCAGAGGCCAGGTTTATTTTGTGTTCTTCTAGAGTCAATAAGGTGGTAGAACTGAAGGCAATCCCTGTGGTAGCTTCTGATACAGCTCAAGCTTCTGGGTGAGGCCTGTACCCAAACCATTGCTATGGCCACAAGTTTGTCCAGACTCCATTGTCTAAAGACTTATCAGACTATTCTCTGTACAGGTTTTCGCCAGTCTGGATTCTGCCTGGATTTTTAGGTCCCCCAAAATTGTCCTTTTTCCTTTCTTTTTTAAAACCTAGGCTTACTGTATAACAAAATTCACCCCTTGTTTTAGGTGTAGAGTTTGAAGACTCCTGAAAAAGATGTAGTCATGTAGCTGGCACCACAGTCAAGATACAGATCATTTACATCCACCCCACAAAGATCCCTCCTGCTCCCTTAGAGTCAATATTGCCCCTTGTTCTCAACTCCTGACAATCACCAACCCGATTTCTGTACATGCATTTTTGTCTTTTCAAGAATTTCATATAAATAGAATAATGTATGGCAAATGAATTTCCCAATGCTTTTGAGATCTATCCATTTTATTTAATTTTATTTTAATGCTGAGTAATATTCCATAATATATACTTCCAATTTGCTTATTTAGCTATCAGCTGATGAACATTTGGGATGTTTTCATAATTTTGATATATTCAAATCTTCCATAAGCTTTTGCAATGCAAGTCTGTAGGCGAGTTTACATTTTGGGAGTAAGTGCTTCTGAGTTAATGTGAGTCTTTTAAGAAGTAGATGCAAAGACTGGATTAGAGATTCAAGACAGTGAGTGAAATGCTCATGAAATAAAAAGAATAGAGAACAAGGAGAGGGCAGGCGAGCCTTCAAATCATAATGCAGGTGTGAAAGCTGTGGAGGAGGAGAAGGAAGAGGGAATAAGCAAGAAGACACAGATGAGAGCAGGTCCTAACACAGGCTCTGCCAGAACCTTTGCTAATCTTGTCTTTGGAGCAGTCCAGAGGAAAGCACTTGATTAGTATATTCCTGGGGCTCTGAGCAAGAGCTGGGAGTGGTCCACAGGAAGTTCATCTGTACTGGTAGGTTTGTGTTGATGGGGCTGCACTGGTGGGTCCAAAGAGACAGTCACTGGGCCATGTCAGTTATGCTCCTGCTGGAGGGGAGCTGAGTGGCTTATAGTCAGAGGTACTGCAAACTATGATTGAGATCCTGGGTCCTATAGCAGATGTGTGTTTAACTACAAGAAACTCCTGAATGTATCCCAAGTAGTTGCATCATTTTGCATTTACACTAGCATTGTACAAGGAGTCTAGTTTCTCTGTATCTTCACCAACACTGTGTATTTTCTGCTTTTCTTGTTTGTTTTAATTTTAGCCATTCAAGTAAATATATACTAGTAGATCTTGGGAGTTTTAATTTTCCTTTCCCTAAAGAATGAACTTGTTAATATTTTTTTATGGGCTGACTTGAAATCTGGGGAAATGACTGTTAACTTCTTTTGCCCATTTTTAAAGTAGGATTGTTGTGTTCTTTTTGAGTTATAAGAGTTCTTCAGCATGAAAATGGAAAAATGAGACCTGTTGAAACTATTCCAGGAATGGGGGTGAGGGATAAGGAAGAATGATGGAAGTGGTAAATCCAACTATGATATATTGTAAGAAGTTCTGTAAATGCCACCAGTACAACAGTAAAATAATGAAACGCGTAAAAAAAAAAGTATTAAAAAAAAGAAAGTCACAAGCGCAGAACGGGACCTGCCTGAAACTGAGGAGGGGAGGGAGGAGAGGTTGGGGGAGGGGGGCAGGGTGGAGAAATGACCCAAACAATGTATGCACATGTGAATAAATGAACAAAAATAAATAAATAAAAAAAGAATGAGTTCTTTATATGTTCTAGATACAAATTAGTCACTAGATGAGCATGTTGTAGATATTTCTTCTAGTCTATGGCTTTTATTTTTATTGCTTTTAAGAGTCAGAGAGCAGAAAATTTTACATTCTGATGACGTTCAATTTATTTAATTTTTTTAATGGTTCATGTACCTTACCTAAGAAATCTTTGCTTAGTCAGATCATAAAGATTTTCTCCTAAGTTTTTTTATGGAAGTTTTAGTTTAGGTTTTACATTTGGTCTGTAATCTCTTTCACATTGACCTTCATACATGGTGGGAGGCATCGGTGAAGGTTCTGTTTTTACCCTAAGGATATCCAAGTACGCCAGCACCAGTTATTAGAAATAACGTCCTCTCTTATTGTCTTAGAATTTGTATCAAAAATCAATCTGCCACGTATATGTAAGTATATCCCTTGCCTTTCTGTTCTATTAATTTATATTTTTATCATCTCATCATGCCAGTACCATATTGTTTTGATTAGTGTGGCTGTAAAGTCCTGAAGTCAGATGAATTTGTTCTCTAACTTTGCTTTTTTTCCCCCCCCAAATAATTGTTTTGAAATTCTAGGGTTTTTGTTTGTTTGGTTTTGCTTTTTCTTATAAGTTTAGAATCAGCTTGATAATTTCTTCCAAAAAATTCTACTGGGATTTTGCTTACAGTTATGCTAACCCTATGGATCGATTTAGACACTATTGCTACCTCAACATAATTGAGTAAGACTTATATACATATAATTGGAGCCATATTTCTCCAATTAAAGTATCCAATTCAATTTTTTTTTTTTTTTAGTATATTCACCTGCATGTACATTCACAAAACCAGTCAATTTTAGGGTATTTTTTATCACTTTGGAAAGAAATTCCATGTTCTTCTTCTTTTTTTTTCTTTTTTTTGGTGGTACTGGGATTTGACCTCAAGGCCTCATGCTTACTAGGCAGGAGCTCTATCACTTGAGCCACTCTACCAGGTAGAAATTCCATGTTCTTTAGGTTTTACCCCTATTCCTTTATCCCCTCTAACCCTGAGAGACCACAAAGCTATTTTATCTCTCTATAATGTGGGCTATTTTAGACATTTATATCAA
Source organism: Castor canadensis (assembly GCF_047511655.1). NCBI lineage: Eukaryota > Metazoa > Chordata > Mammalia > Rodentia > Castoridae > Castor > Castor canadensis. The sequence goes on along the minus strand of NC_133388.1, from coordinate 184,359,696 downwards.
TAGAAACAAGTAACATGTAGCCTTTTGTGACTGGTTTCTTTCATTTAGCGTGCTTTCGAGGTTTAGAAATGTTGCGGTATTTTTCAATACTTTATTCTTTTGTGTATTCAAGCAACATGTCATTGTATGAATCTATCACAAGGCTAATTCATTCTTTTGTTTATCCATTTATCAGTTTGCATTTTTCTCTCTTGGCTCTTATGAATAATGTGACATACTACATTTGTGTGTAGACATGTTTTTACCTCTCTTGGGTACATGTGTACATGAATTGCTGGGTGATGTGGTAACTGTGTTTAACTGCATGAAAACTACATTTTAATGTGTCTGCATGATTTTACATTCCCACCACGCATATGTGATAGTTTGGTTTCTCTGCATCTTTGCCAACACTTGTTATTATTTGACATTTTGGTTCTCTTGGTGTGAAGTACTGTCTGACTGTGGTTTTGATTTGCATTTTCCTGATGACTAATGACATTGAGCATCTTTTTTTTTTTTGGTGTGGTAGTGCAGGGGTTTGAACTCAGGACGTCATGCCCACTAGGCAGGCGCTACCACTTGAGCCACTCTGCTTAGTCCCACATGAAGCATCTTTTAAGGTACTTATTGACCATATGTATATCTCTTTGGAAAAATATCAGTTCAGATCATTTTCCTATTTTTTTAACTTGGGTTATTTGTCATTTGTAATTGAATTAAGGGCTTTGAAAATCTATTCTAAATACGAGTCTCTCATTAGACTTACTTCTTACAGGTGTTCTCTCCCATTCTGTGTATTGTCTTTTATTTCTTTCATGGTATCTTCTGAAACACAAAATTTTTTAATTTTTATGAAGTCCGACCTTTTTATTTTTAGCTTGTTGTTTATGATTTTGATTTCACATCTAAGGATTGTTTGTCAAACTGAGATCATGCTGATTTACCCCTGTGAATTCTTCTAAGAGCTTTATAGTGCTAACTCTCACATTTAGGGCTTTCATCCACTTTGAGTCAATTTGTGTATATGATATAAGAGCCCAAGTTCACTCTTTTGCATGTGGTTATTTGATTTTCCTAGCACCATTTGTTGCTGACAATTTCTCACAAAATTGTATAAACACTCTTGTCATGAATAAACCTACAGACACATGGCTTTATTTCTGGACTCTTAATTTTACCCCATTGGTCTATGTGACTATCATTAATGCAACCAACACTGTTTTGATTACTACCAATTTGTAGTTAAGTCTTGAAATTGAAAAGTGTGAATCCTCCTACTTTCTTCTTCTTTTTCAAGATTATTTTAGCTATTCTAGATCTCTTGCCATTCCATATGAATTTTGGAATAAGCTTATCAATTTCTATAAAGAAGTCAGCTGGGATTCTGAAAGGGATTGTGCTGAATCTGTAGAAGAGTCTGCATAAATATAACATTTAGCAGTGTTAAGTCTCCTCATCCATGAAAATGAGAATTTTGCCTATTGATTTAGATCTTCTTTAATTTCTTTCAATAATTTAATTTTTAAAATATATTTTGTACTTACATTCCCACATAAAGTATGGTATATTGGTTTTGTGTATAGTATGCTATCTTACCACTAAATCTTCTGCCAATTGTTCCCCAGGGCAGAACAGATTGCTGTTGCTTTAGCTGAGCACCAGATGAAGTAATTGGCTTGCATTTAGGCATCCATGTTGAATGAAAATTATGCTTTTCTCTATTTTTTGGCCAAGCTTGTATAGTTGAATTTGGCCTGATTAAATCAATATATGCTTGATACAACCCTACCATAGGATACTCGCTTGAACAGTTTTATATGAGCCAACAAGAATAGACAAGAATAAAAATAACCACCAGTGCCAAGCTACAGATTTCCTCATCAGTGACACATTTATAAGAAGTTAAAATGTATACATAGAGATGGCAGAAGATGGTATATTCTGAGGTCTGAGCAAAAAACAATTTAACACGGCAACATGAGTTAATGAGTTAGTGGGATTCAATGTGTTAACATTTCCAAGCTTGAGTGTTTGCCTCACAGTTTTTAAAATAATTTAATTTTAACAATTAAATTTGTATCAAATCTTAAGTTTGCAAATAATAGTTTGGTTGTTTCTGTGATTTATTCTAGATATAGACAACAGCACAACAACAATAATAAAACAGCCCACCCATCATAACTTACAGGTTTTGAGTACTTACTATGTAGTAAGCACTAGTCTATGTGTTTTAGACATATTAATTCATTTAACATTCATTTAATAAATGCTTACTTAGAATTTGCTGTATGTTAGACATTATTTTAGAACTGTGATAATCATTGGGGAGAGAGGCACATCTTAGTCTCCATGTCTACGGTTTGCCTTGACACTAGCTCTTGGAGAGAGAAATTCTCTGCATTGAAGCACTGTCTTAAGGTAAATATTTTTATGCAGCAGATATTGAACTTTAAACTGTTATCTCTGTCACCTTTTCCTTGATGAATTTGACACACTGGAATTCTTAGGTGGTGGGGGTCCTTGTTCTGCACTTAGATAGAAATCAAAGGCAGGAACTCAAGCAAAGATCAAAGGAATTTTATTTGCAGAGAAGTGATAGAAAAGGCTGCATGGAGAAGCTTGCAGCAGGACCCGGAATGCAGTAGGCCCCCAAGTGAGGTTGGACATTGGGTTTTATAGGTTTTTTTGTTGCCGGTGGGAGGAGTATGTTCTGGCACAAAGATTTTGGTACCAACAGGTGTCTCTTGGAAAGGAGATGGGGCATATCCTTCCCTGGCTAATCACTATCTTTGGGGAACACGTGGGCCTCCCACAGTCTGCCCTTCAAGTCCTGCCTCAGTGATCAGCTGTTAGGAACAGGGCCTACAAGGTCTATTCAATGAGTACTTCCTGCTGAAAAGGTTCAGCGAAGGGGCCCGAGGTGTTAGGGCTGACAATGGAGGGTTATGGAGAGGACTACAGTTGTGGGTCGTCTCCATGTCTATCAGCACCTGTAGTTTGATGAATTCTAGGCAAGAGGAAACAATCTTGACGAGTAAGTCCAGAATTCAAGGTCCAAACACAAGTCAAAGAATAATGGCAGCTATAGGACCCAGAAGGGGTAGGAACTATAACATAGAGGGGAGCCAGGATTTTATTTGATCCCATACCTGTGTGGATACCTGAGTTTCAAGGAACTGTTTCTGGAGCCACTTAGCCCGATGGAGAATGTAGCATGCACGTTTCTCTACAATGCCTGAGTATTTATATGTGTAACAGGAGGTATAGGCAACTGTATGTACTCATCCCCGTTAGCCAAAAGAACATCTAAGGCTGTGGTCCACAGTCTAAGGAAAACCCACAGCTTAAGTCCAAAACTAAAAACAGCACCTTTAAACATCACAGGACATGTCTGGAGCCAGTGGAAATACTCACTCTAGCTCTATATAGCAGAAGACCCGTATAAAAGTACGAGCTTGTGCCCAGAAGGGCTTTAGTGCCAGACAGCCTCACATGCATAAGGACCATGTCTTCAGCCCGCTTCACTTTGAGTCATTTTTTGAGAAGTCTGGCACGCGTGACTCCACTTGAGCTTTGCCGGCATTCCCTCCTTGTCTCCACACTGTTTGTCCCTGACCAGTGGGCTTCTAGATAATGACAATACAAAACAAAATCTAAAACTAACTTGGTTGAAAGACAGGTACTTGGTAGAGTCATTTTTTTTATGGACTTGGTTGTGAATGTTCCAGAAGGATCAGAACTGCAATGACAAAAACTTAAAAGAACCACAATTCCGATGGACAATTTAGCAACTAACAGAACAGTATGTCAGAACCACTAACTTTTTTGTCACAGTGTTGATCTAAATTTTGTATTTTAGAAGGCCCGATATACGTGGAAAATGCAAGTGTATTTAATATACAGGAGCTAGCAACAGCCATCACAGCTCTCTAGAGGTTATACAAACATATTAGTTGTTACCCTTGGAGTAAAACCTTCGATTTCCCATCAGTTAAGGGGGCAGTGTCAGTCTAATCACAGGCACATACTGGGTACTAACTGAATTAGAATCACCAAAGACAATAGTTGTTTCACCACAGTTAAGAGGTCATCTAGAAGATTTTACATAAACCAACTCTTAAATGAATTTTTTTTCTTTTATTATTCGTATGTGCATACAAGGCTTGGTTCATTTCTCCCCCCTGCCCCCACCCCCTCCCTTACCCCCAATCCGCCCCCTCCCTCTCCCCCCCAATACCCAGCAGAAACTATTTTGCCCTTATTTCTAATTTTGTTGTAGAGAGAGTATAAGCAATAATAGGAAGGAACAAGGGTTTTTGCTGGTTGAGATAAGGATAGCTATACAGGGCATTGACTCACATTGATTTCCTGTGCGTGGGTGTTACCTTCTAGGTTAATTCTTTTTGATCTCACCTTTTCTCTAGTTCCTGTTCCCCTTTTCCTATTGGCCTCAGTTGCTTTAAGGTATCTGCTTTAGTTTAAATGAATTTTTATTTAGTTATGATTCCGTTATCTCAGTAGTTAAAACCCTGACAAAAATTAGCACAGAACACAAGTAAATATTCATGAGGACTAAGAGTACAGTTAGGAAACCCAATGGCTGACATTAACAGATGGCTTATGACATACAGCAGGATTCTGCAGACCTGTGGCCAGTGGATCCCCCCATAATGAACAGGCTCAATCTGACCATCCCAGGCCAAGAATTTCCTCCACCTGACATGTGGAAGGAGTTGATAATGTGCTTGAGACTTAATGACACACAATTCATTTTTTTGTTTTTTTAGAACTGACTTTTTTTAAGTCCTTTTTTATTCTGTCTGGAGGATGTACTTTGGCTTTGTTTTTATTTTGTTTTACAGAAGCAGATTTGTCCCAATCTACATGTCAGTGTAGCAGCACTCCCTGTGTTCAGCTGCCTGTTGCCTCTCTATGTCCTAATAAACTTGTCTTGGTAATTTCTTGGAGCACCAAAGATTCCTGACAGTTATCTTGATAGAACAAAAACCTTTTTTTAAGACAGTTATTTTGTAAATGTTATCAAGAACAGAACAATATTTTTAAGACAGCCTTGTTGCTATGAGCTTAGAGTTTTAGTTTAACATCAGTACATTAAATTTTAATCTTATAAAGCCTTTAATGTTACTCTCAGATTTTAGTTAACTCAGTCACTTTTGTAAGCATTTGTAAGTTCTATCTTCTTATGACAACTTACTCTGTACCCCCTGCGGGAGTTTGTCCTTATCCTTTTCACCATTTTGAGACAATTTTGAGAACAAACCCTTTTTTACCTAATCCTTTCTTTCCTATTTTAAAACATTTTAACTTGTTATTTTAAAAAACCATATCCTTAATATCTTTTATATTTCTTTGCTACTTGTTGAAAATAACTCCTAAAGCCTTTCAAATTTAGAGTCTTATATTTGCCTGAAAAAACCAGAAAGAAATCAACCTTAAAATTCCTTTTTATAAAAATAATTTGTAGAAAGTCCAGTTGTTGATAGACCCACTTACTATAAGGAGGATTAAATCCCAAATATTATTTACAACAGAATGAAACAGGCTAAAGTCATTTCTTTAAGTACACAAATTCTAAGATTTCTGTTGCAGGCTTGCAGCCAAGGTAAAAATGGTATGTTTTTTTTTTTCCTCTGCTCTGAGCTGGAATGTTAACCCTTAAAAACCTGCATCTTAGTGAGATCTGATTGAAATAAATTTGAAAACTGGTTTTCCTTAAAGTAGCAATAGGATAGAGTAGAATTTTTTACATTAACTCAACAATAAGAACCATCTCAAGATGTTTACATTTTTATATATAAAAAACCAAGCAGTTTACCATAGAGATCATCAATGTAAATCCTGTGAGATTTTGTTACCTTATAACTGCCATTTTTCTCTCTCTTTTCCATTTTTTAAAGTTTTTTTTTAGGAACTGAAGCCTGCAAGACAGCTAATGACACCACATCTGTATAACTTTTTTTTTTTTTAACAAAGTTTAGGTTTTTTCCTCATTTCTGTAGAATAAGTCTAGTTGTAGGACAGTGTTATAATCAGTGCTTTTCTGGCCAGCACTTCTGGTCTCCCAAAGGATATTTAGGCCAAGCCTGGGTGCAGTCAAAAATGAGGATCTTTTTCCTTAGGCTCTCAGGGTTAAGATTCTTCCAGTGCCTTATTAATAAGCAAATGAGGGCGAGATCCGTCAAGAATTTGGGAATATTGCACCCCCATCTAAAAGAGGAAGGGAGGGTCTCATGTGCCTGAGTGTCTCCAGGGCCAGAGACCTGGTTCCCCCACTGGGAACCATATTCCTTTGGGGAGAAAGCATCCCTCTCTCCAATCTCCTTCCACCACTACCACCTGTGGGCGGGGTCATAGGGAAGACATTTGGGTCTGTCTGGATTGTAACCACCTTCATCAGTGTAATCTTGACCAGGTCTTCACCAGGTCTTTTTGCTTTATAACCTGTATATCTTGCCATTTTCCAATTATTAAGAGTCTCTAGTTTAAGCAAGATTTTATTGATAAAGGGTCTCAAGATGTCCAGCAGGGTTAGCATAGATAGGGGAAGACCACAGGAACACATTCTCCCCAGTGCTGTATATGGCGCCCACCATGTTACTATGTCCTTTTGCATTTTTTGTGGAGCCTTCTTGAGGATTTCTCCTTCTTTCTAGCCAGAAGGCTGGAATTTCAACTCTAAGAGAGAGAAACCCTGCTCCCATTTGTTCCTGGTGGGGGGTCATTAGTCATGCACCTGAAGTTCCTAAAACAACCAGATGTGGGTCGGGCAGAAATATTATTATTTTTTCCTGGAGTATGGTAATTAATCTACAGCAAATGGGTGGCTTTTTTGTGTTTGTTAGGGCCATTAATTAAGCCCCTTTCACCAAGAAGTAAAACTGAAAAATGCCTAAAAATGCCTAATTCTTTTTTTTTTATTTCCCTCCCTTTGCAATGACATGTAAATAGAGGAAGAAGAAGGCAGAGGGTGGTGAGGGGTCCTTAGGGAGTGAAGTGACACATCCTAGCAAAGCCTCACACCCAGCTCCTTTAGACTGGCAGCTCATACTATTTACATATAACTGGCTGGCAGGTGCCCGTTTTTTGATATTCAATAGAGGTCTTTGGTTAAGCCCCAAGAGGGCTTGGATTGAGAGAGGGAGAATGTGAGCTGGGTTGTTCCTAGATAATGTCTGCCTAGGAAATATTGCTGATAAACAATATTGGGTTTTGACCTAAATCTGAAGGAAATAAAGGAAGTCCACTGTTGCCTAGGGCAGAAGGGAAGGGCACTCATCCTGATCTACTTGGGAAAGAGAAAGGAAGGGAACCAAAAATTGAGAGAAAAGCCTCTGTGCACTGAGATTTCAGCTCTGCTGGTGTAGCATTGGCAGTCTGTATAAGCCCCTGGCTGACCCCTGATCTCTCGGGTTGCCTGCCTAACAACTGTAGTGGGCTTGAGCTTTTCCCCCAGATTCCTGAGGGAGAAGCCCTGCTTAACAAGAGAGAAAGGTTGGCCTGAGAGTTCCACCATAGCTAAGCCATCGGGGGAGGGACTCTCCTGGAGGGCAGACTCCATCAGAGTGCTGGCCAATCATGGCCACTTCCTAGGTACTCCTCTCCAGCTTGGTGCAACCTGTACCAACCTCAGGTGAAGAAGGGTGCCTTCATGGAGAGAAGCAATAGAAAAGGCCACACGGAGAGGCATGTGGCGCGACCCAGAATCCGGTAGTCCCCAAGTTGGGTTGAATGTCAAGTTTTATAGTTTTTTGTTGTTGTTGCCAGTGGGAGGAGTAGGTTTCAGTGTGAAGATTTTGGTGCAAACAAGCATCTCTTGGGAAGGAGATGGGGTGTTTCCTTCCCTGACTAATTACCATCTTTGCAGAACATGTGGACCTCCCACAGTTTACCCTTCAACTTGTTCTACATCTCACCACAATCTCCCCTAATGTAAACATGAGGATTCCTCAGTTATAGAAAGCTTAGAAAACGGTCACTTATTGAACATCTATAAAAGATATACACATTACAATTACCTATTGGACACTCACATTTGAGATACTAGAGACCCTCGCCAACAGAACTGCAAGGAAAGCCAGCCTCCCTCCCTCACTGGGCATGGTATACAAGCACCAAGACTCAATTATTCTGTTTTGAGCAAATGAGGTAACACATGAGAAGATTGTTTATATGACTTGTCTAATCATCCCAATGGCTATTTCACCCTCTGGCTTAATAGCCTTTATGGGAAGGAGTTGTTAATTAATGAGTACTGCATTTCAAGTCTGGGTAATGAAAAGTTCTAGAGATGGATGGTGGTGAAGGCTTTGCAACAATGTGAATGTACTAGACTTCACTGAATATGACACTTAAATATGGTTAAAATAGTAAGTTTTATACTGTTATGTTTTACCACAATTTCAAACAAAACAACAACAAAAGGAGACTTCTTGTGACTTTCTCTGAGGTGGGTGGAGTTGAGAATGAGTGAGACCCAGAGTCAGGAATGAGAGGAGAAAGTTACTCACCTACCTAATCAGCTCAGTGAAGCAGTCTGTTCTCCACAGTCTGCTCAGAAGCCTTCCCTGAGGCCTTGCTTGCTGGAAGACGTTCACAATTGCAAATAGAGGAGGAGAAAGACAAAGATTTTGTCCATTTTGTACAGACATCCTCTGCCACACAGCACTGCTCATAGCACTTTAGTGACATAATAGCATTCGCTGCATAAGCCCCGTCCCTAGATCTCCCACAGATCCACTTCCCCTAAAATGAGTATAAAGAGTCAGTTTCCTATTTTGGCCATAACAAATTCCCATAAACTTAGTGATTTAGAATAACACAAATTTATTATCTTATAATCCTATGTGTCAGAAATCTGGCCAGGTTAGCTCAGCTGGTTTCTTTGCTCCAAGTTTCCCAAGACCAAAAATCAGTGTTTCCGCAAGGCTGTGTCTTTCTGGAGGCTCTCCCAGGAACGCATCTCCAGGCTTATTCACTTGCAGCCAAGTGAAGTTCTTTGTGTTTGGGAACCGAGGTCACTATTTCTATGTTGGCTGTCAGCCAGGGCAGTTCTTTTGCTCACATAGCCTGATTACACTTCTTCTCATGCTTTTTTTGTGGATTCCCTCCAGAAACAGTGGGTGGAGTCTCTCCCAGGTTTTATTTTTAATTGTACAAAGGGGTTTCATTGTGATATTTCCACCCATATACCTTAATCAAATTTACCCCTTTTATACCTCTCCCTCATACCATCTCTCACATTCTTAAAATAATTTCAACAGGTTTCATAGTTATATTTTCATACATGAGTATAGAGGACTTTGACTGCATTCACCCCTCCCCCCCATCCTCTCCTTTCACCCTTCCCCTTTCCTGCTGATACCCATCCCCAAACAGGACAGGTTTATGGTTCTGTTCTCTCCCAGGCTGACTCTTCTTCCTTTCTCTTCATCTTTTACTGGCTCTTTTGATTAGATCAAGCCAATCAGATAACAGGATAATCTATTTTAAGGGCAGCTGATTAGAAACCTTAATTACACCTGCAAAGTCCTTTCCCACTTGATTGGATAGCCAAGAGAAAGAGACTTGGGAGGACATCTTCAGACTAAGTTTGCTTCCCATACTTCTCACTGAAGATGCTCCTCACCCCACCTTTGCAGCAGGACGCACTCCCTTCCTCTTCCATGCATTATTTTTTAAAATGGTTTATGTAAGACTCAGTACATTATTCTGGGTTTGCTGTGATTTTTGCTTATTGGGTGGCCTCCTCACTAGAATGTCTCCTTCCTGAAAAAAGGAGTTTTGTCTGTTTGCTGTTCAGGACAGTGTTGGGCATACAGTAGGTGCTCAATGAATAGCTTTTGAAGGAATAAATGAATAGTCCTCACTGTAATTCTTCCTAGGATTATTTTTAATCTCTTTTTTCTACAGATATGGAAACTGAGGCTTGACAGAAATGAAGCATGGTACCTGGCGCTGCCCGGGACTAGGCAACAGGTCCTGGCACATGATGCTGGACTATGGAGTTAAGGAGTCTGGAAAGTCTGCCACTGGGCAAGTCAGCATGGGGAGAGTCCAGCAGTGCAGTGCATGGTTCTGGAGGCAGACTTCCTGCGATCAACACCCAGCTTGGCTCTTTGACTTTGGCAAAGTACTTGAGCTTCAGTGTCATCATTCTCCCAGTTGAGGTAACAATACAACTTCCCCAGGAGCTGTCTGTGAGAATTAAATGAAGTAATAGAAGAAAGGTGCTTAGAACACTAGCAAATGCATATTACATATTATTATATTTTATTCTTTCTTTGAGTTGGTATCCATATGTGCTTGCTCCCATCATCCATCTCTACTATAGTCTAGGCATTTTGCATTTTTCAAATGTGCCCAAACTTTAATAGTATATTTATTTTCGTATGTATTTAGCTAGTGTATGTGTGTGTATTTATGTGTGTGTGAAATTACCCATTATATAAATAGCTTTGGTTTAATAAGCAGAATATGTCAGGGTATGGTTCATATAAGAAATTGTTTTGTGCAACTTGGAAAACAGAAGAATCATAAAAGATCCTCTGGAGAGATAATGTGATGAAAGTGTAACCAATATACTTGCAGGTTTTTATTTTTGAGTAATAACCAACCACCAATGGCCCAGAGCAGAACATTGATTTATCCACAGCAAGGTGGGCTGCATTTCTCTGCTACACACACTGCCAGTGTGAAGCTGCCTCACTTCAATCCAGTATCTGTCAATGTGGCTTTCAAGAGGAAGCTTCAAAAGCAGTGAGCAGGCTTTGTCATTCTTGTGGAGTGGGGCTGGGATTGGGACTGGGAGAGTTTCTCATGATTTCTTTGGTAGGAGCCATTTGCTTTTTGCTGAGTTAGAATCTAGCCTGCTATGACGCATTGTGAAGTCAAATTCCTTGGCAGACTTGTAAGACTCTCACATTCTTTCAAAGACAAGGCCCTTGGACCTGGCTCTTTCTTACATGCAGCTGGTGCCTTGGGCAGAATTCCTCTTTGATCTTTGCATATCTCCCTCAAATCTGAAAGTACTGGCTTTCTGTGCAGAGTGAGGACAGTTTTATTCAGTGAAAGTAGATCATAGTGGAACAAATCCCCAAGGAAACTTAAAAATAAAATGCCAAAAAGGCAAAATCAAAACCAAAATCTTACCATTGAGCATCCCCCAACATCTTTTCCCCCAAACTGAGGTCGGTATGCAGACATCGGTGGTGATTATTAATTAAGCCTAAGTGAAAAATTCTTCTACTCATTCATTCATTTCTTCATCCAACATTATTTACTGGGGATGTACTAAGCCTAGGTATTTTTGTAGGCCATAGAGTGATGATGTAAGTATGCAACTATTGACTAAGACAAAAATACTTTCATTAGGATTGCATTTATGAAAGCTAAGATTTCAAAATAAATGTCCTAAATTAAGCCTCACATCTTTGTGTACCAAACCCACATTTTTCTAGAGAATGTGCTAGGCACTGAGAGTTTATAACTGTGTTCATCAAATATTAATGAGCTGAGGGATTTATCTCAAATAGACACAATGTATCTATCCAAACCTCCTTCTGAGGGGTTCATCATGATTTTCATGCCCCCTCCCTCAGGTCGCCAGCTCTAATATCTGAACTGTGAATAAGATGTTTATCACACTCATGATTACCTTACATTTCATGACAGAAGTTAAGAAGGTGAATATGGTTGATGTACTTTCTATACAAGAATGAATATAGAATTTTTAAAGGTGTTGAAATCACCATAGGAAGGGGACTAAGGTAGAAAGGAGAAAAACAGAGACTATGAGCCAATTTGGGTTATAATACATACATACATGGAAATGTCACAATAAAACTCCCTGTATGACTATCTTAAACAAAAATGTCTTTTTTCAAAAATGGACAACAGGAAGGTAAAATAGGTCCTGTCTGGGTGTAGTACCAGTGGGAAGGGGGAGGATATAAGGAAGGGTATAGGAGGTGAATATAATGGAAATACTATGCTGCTCATGTATGGAAATGGAAAAAGGAGACCTGTTGAAACTGTTCCAGGAATGAGCGGGGGGGGGAGATAAAGGAGAATGAGAGGGGGTGAATTCAACTACGACATACTGTAAGAGCTTTGGTAAATGTCATAGTATACTCCCAGTACAACAATAATATGATCATAAACAATGTAAAAAAATTTTAAAAGCTGATATACATGCATGTAAAAAATATTTTACAGTTTAATTAAGGTTACTAATCAGTTGACTAAAATCACCAAATGACTAAAAGTGTTTATTCTGATGGAGCCAAACCACTTTCAAAGTGGAGTTTCTCTAGCTGGTAGGAGAAGATGAAGTGAGAAAGGGAGGCGGTGATGTGAAGCAGGTTTTTGACTGTTGAGATGCAGGGAGCTATGGGGCAAAGACCTGAGGGCAGTCTACAGATGCTAAGAGTGGGACATAGCTGCCAGCCAGCAAGACAATGTGGACCTCAGTCCTACCACCCAAGGGATTGAATTCTGCCAACTACCTGGGAGAGTGTGGAAACAGATTATTCTCCAGAATAATCAGAGAGAAATCCAGCCATCTTGACACTTTGATTCAGCATTGTGGTCCTAAAGCAAGAACCCAGTTGAGCCTGCCTGGACTTCTGATCTTCAGAACTGTGAGATTATAAATGAGTGCTAGATTTAAGCACTTGGTTACTTAGGAGTGGAAAAAAAAAAAAAAAACCCTACATCATCCTTGATTATTCTGCATTTGCTTATACTTAAGATGCCTTAAAACTTGAGTGGATCCTAACTGACCCACCTGGTTCTTTACAATTGATAATAAAACTATCTCCTGGTACTAGTACAATCCAATTACATAAAATGTATGATTTTTAAAACTCATTTCTGGTTAAAGATACAGAACTGAGGAGGTGACATGCTATGACTTTGTCAAGTGATTATCGCAGTACATGGTGGGAGAAGGATTTGAATTGAGACCTGACAGTGCCGCCTTACTGAGATACATTCATGATAAGCTGGCAGCTGGTCCCAGTAGGCTGTTTTTCTATCTTGCTTTCTCTTTGTTACTTCTAACATCACTATCATTGTCATAGTCAGTATTCAGGGCATTTTCTTCCTGCTGTTTGTTTACTAAATGCTCATGAACTAAAAAAGGCAGTTAAAACAATATTTTTTAAAAAGTCAAAACGCTTACTGAATGCTCATTAAATGCTATAGCACTTGTTATGTCCAATGTGACAACATGACAAGTGTCCTCTTAGTTTCCAGCCTTAGTTTAGGAACTCAGAAATATACTAAGAGGATGTGGAATATGTGCAGAACAGAATTACTCTTCTCTTTCTATAGCTGGCTCACAAAATGAGGCAATCCAGCAAACTTTTGTTTGTCTCTCTGTAAAGTTATTCATTTATTCATTTCTGTGTAACTTTGCCCTTTTCTCTGTGAAAAAGTTGTTTGGGGAATTATTCACATTTCCAGATTATTCTAGAAAAATGGTTAGGGCAATTTAACCAGTGTTGGAGAGATTAGACAGCATAATATCCCAGGTGTATAATCTTAAACCTAAACCAAGAAGATCAGTCAGAACTCCTCCTAACCTTCAAGCCTTTTAGAATGGTGGGACTATGAACAAGACTTGGGAAGGCCGACAGAACCTGTGCTCTCTCTCACACAAATCTTTTCCCTATGAATCACTACAACTCTGCAAGGAGCCTGTCCTGTTAAGACCAAAGGCCAAGACATGGTCAACATGGAATAGAATACCATTCCTCTAAGTCATGGTTCCTTGCTGTGTTTCCTTAAGATTGTGAAGGGTAGAAGTAAGTCAAGAACCAGTATGAATTAAAAGTGAAGTTTGTACTGAGCAGCTCCCCAGCCACACCCATGATCATCTAATCAAGCAAGTTAGGGTTAATGTAGTAGGGCCTAACTCTGTTCTCAGTGTCTGATGAGATCTGCCTTAGGACAACTGTCATTATGGAAATAGAAGCATATGGAGGTGGATGTCCCCTTCCCCTAAGGACACCCTGAGCCTAGTTGACACCCTAAAGATGTCTATCTGCAGTTACAGGAGGTCTTGGAAAGGACATTTTGTGACCAGCGTTGGCTCTGGAAGCCCTGTTTAGGAGGGTTTGATGGGCTGCAATCTGTTGGGACCTATCCTGAAGCCAGGTTTCATGACATACCCACTGTTTTCATTTGTATCACAGCACTGTCTGGGGTAGGTGAGAGCAACTGCTCCTCACAGTCCCTGCACAGCCTTCACTGTATACATAGTTGCTGGAAGTCATGGCCACAAGGTCTGCAGGTTTGAGAATACTCTTATGATGTATACTTCCCACTACTGCTCTATTGAGCCAGATGAAAAGGACACAGGGCCAGTAATTTCAGGTTTTTTTGGTTGATGAGAAAAGCAAGGCTCAGTCAACCAGGGAATCCTACATCCAGAAGGAAACACTGACAGAAACAAGAAGAGAGGACTGAAGGATCTTCTTTGTTGTGTATGCATGCGATAAGGGAGAAAAAAAAATAAAGCCCACATCCAGAAAAGAAAAAAATGCATTATATCTATTTCTCTTCTATCAAGAACAGATTTAACAATCAAAGTCCCATCTGCTCTGTGTCAACATTGTAGATCGTACATTTTGTTTTATCAAAGGCAGGTTTGCCATGACGGCAGGGCTTCTATTTTGGCTGCATGCTTGGAAACTTAGAGCTGCTGAAATAGAGTTCAGCCCTTCAGGCCCTTTCCTATTGCCTATGTTTGTGGTGCCCCCAGCAGTTGATGCTTTTAACTGATTTTCCTGAACAGAGGATGCCCAACATGATGAGCAGATAAGGGCAGCTACTTGGGCCTCTGGACCCAGCACAGGAAAGGGCTCAAGATTGTCAGCACCACAGAGCAGTCATGTCAGATGAATGAAGACCAAACCCACACTAGCCCTGCCATTTCACAAGGACACATTCGAGGGCTCCTGACGTTATCTTCATGAGTTATGCCAGGGGAGAAGCCAGGCTTGGAGCCTCCTTTCTGTTCTCCTCATCTGCTCCCAGAGTCACTCAGTTACCCTCTGTTGGCAAGCAGAGGTGAGCTTGCTCCTAATTGCTTGGCTTCCAAACTAGAGAGAGAGGGGTAGTCAAAGCCCTCTACCCCTATGTTCTTGCTGCTTTCCCACCCTTCCCTGATCAATGTGTTCAAGGTCAATTCCATGTCACTCCACTAACCCTAAAGATGAAGCATGCCTCTATGTAATGATCCAAAGCAAAAGGATCTCAGCCCATCCACACCCTTCAACAGTCACTGCTTTCTAGATGCATATTGCTGCTACCAGGTTTGCTGCTATGAGGATGAAATGGGTGTTCCTAAACAATAATGACAGCCTGTTCTTGAACTGGAGGCAGCAATGTCACAAGTCTAAAGGAGATCTCTGTCCAATGGAGAGTCCTCAAATGACACCCTCAGCTGCACAGGTTTAGAAGGAATAGGGATCCGTTAGGAGTAGCTGAGAGGGTATTGATTACAGAGACACAAGGAAGGAATGTTGATTTCTAGGGAGGAAAAGGAAGACTAGTTTGCAGTAAGAGCCCAAGTTCAAAAAAGAAGCCTGGGAGCTATGAAGCTTGAGAGATGGGTCAGGAAGCAAGGTGGGTCACCCGAAACTTTATTAGAGAAGATCAGAAAGACTCCCCAAAGTGTAGCTCAGGTAGATGGGCCAGGCTTAGGGAAACACTTTATATGGCAGGAGATAGCTCTTGGCTTAATTCTGGTAGAAGCTGGACATAGGCAGACTGGTTAAGTTTTGGAACCAACTTGGTTAAGCTTGTCCTACTCTTATCAATTAACTAGATTAAACAGCTAGTAGTGGACAAGAATCAAATATCGATTTATGTGGGGCCAGTCTGACAGTGGCAGAACGTGGCAATGAGAAGAAATAGTGATTGGCAGATAACACACTACTTCTTTCTCTTCTTGCTGTTTAGGAACAGAAGCCGCCCCTTTAGGTGGAATGGATCTGTTCTTCCACAGAAACTGCTGGGTAGTCTCAGGTCTTTGTCTTTCTGCTAATAGACTAAGTGGGTATTCTTGTGATTATTCAGAAAAATGAACGCACTATAACCATATTTGGAAGTCATGCAGAACCCGGCCTATTTTACAGCTTCACCTCACATACTCTGAGCCTGACAGTAAAATCTGTAGCTGAATTTTAAGTTATTTTAGGAAGAAAACTCCATCTTTTGCCTTTTCTGATCACAATCTCATCTGCCTTATCCTCCAAGTATTTTTCCCAGAGAAAGTACATTCTGAGATTCTGACCCCAAAGAGAATAGGTGCAGAAATCTAAGCCATATTTTTCTCTCAAAGACATTTTTGTTAGGATTAATTAAAAAACTCTAGTTGTCCTGTAAAGAATGTACTCACCATTGCTACATTCCTGAAATTCCTCAAGAGACTTGAGCTGCAGGCCCTCTACCAGCAAGTACAGTTCTCCTGTCAGACACCATCCTCCTAGAAGAAAATCCCTTCTGGGGATTAAAGGGACCCCAATCAAGTTTGCATTAGTGAAAGTGATTTACTTGAGGTCATATTTAATCAGGCCACCATTGCTAAATGAGTGTAATGGAATTTGCCTTGGTGACTCTCCAGGGTAGCATCAGGGGTAGGAGTTGAGAGGGTGGGGGATGGGTAGAGCTATATAGTCCACACTATAGTTTAGGATCAATGAACTTTTGATGTGTTCATGTTGGAACTAGGACTGCAGCTAGTAGTAGTTGGAAAATGGGTTCTTTGGGCTGTAATTATTGGTTCTTTAGGAAAACAACAATGTCTTTTTTATTATGATTTTCAACCCCTAGCACTTAGCATTGTGTTTATTGAATGAAAAAGAGAAGGAATGTGTATTGATTATGCAGCCAGGAGACCCGGATTTCAATCCAAACTCCACCATATTGACTTTAGTCACTCCTAAGATAGGACATCTTATAATTTTATTGCTACGAAGTGTGATGATCTAATTTTCATGCCAATTTTTCAAAATTGGCCTGTGAGGTCCTTAAGGAAAAGGAGGATTACATCTGCTTTCTATTCAGCTCTACAGCTTATTGTTTAACACGGCCATATTTTTATTGCTTTTAGGTAAGAATGTGAATTCTAGAGTTAGATTACCTAGGGTCATATCCTTACTCCTCTATTTCTTAGCTGTGTGATCTCAGGCAAAGAGCTTAACCCCTCTGTCTCCGAATAACACTAGGTAATAATGTCACCAACCTCACAGAGTTGTGTGAGAATACAACAATGAATATATCTGAAATGCTTGGAACAGTGACATGACACATGTTCAGCAAATATTAACAAGCCCTATTTTCTTTATTGTCATTGTTGAGGGACATATGTGTCCATAAAAATACTGACACTTTTCTCACTGAACCAGTTTTGTCTACAATAAGGGGCTTTAATTTAATAATAACAGTAATAAACTGAAGGGCCATTGTGAGGATCAAATAAGACAATGACTAAACTCAAAATACCTTTTTGAAAACCATAATGCATTTCACAAGTCATTTCTAATACCAACTGCAGCTCTGAAATAAGCAATTTGCTCATAATTGCACACTGTGAATGAGGCAGAGCTGGACTGGCATGTTCTTGGTGCTTCCCTAGGTACCCAAAGTCCTGCTTAGCTTAAGTGTCAAAGCCCCTGGGATCCTGGGCCTTTTTCAGTATTTACCTTTAAGTATAGCCACCTGTGTCTTCCAGCAATGCACTATGTTTTAATTGAAGCTTGGATTTACTGTCTCCATCTTTACTGCCAAAAGTCTAACACAGTTGTCTCTGGTCTCTGAGTTGTGTGATATCAGCATCCCATTCTATAAGAGCAGACTTGATGCTCATGCATAGATTTTGTTAGGTGCTATAGAGAACTCAAAAGAAGTAGGGAAAAGCTTGATGAGGAGTTGGAACATATGTGATGGAGGCTTCATATTTACCCTTCACAAATTTTGGTGACCTTCAAAAGCCACATTAATTATTTGGGATTCAGTTTTCATACCTACAAAATAGAAGCAAGGAGTTTATTTCTAAGAATTGGATGGAGAGGTGAGTCCTGTATTCCAATACTTTTGCCACGCTCGTAGACCATGGCCTTGGTCCAGTCTCAACCTTTCTTTGATCCATAATGCCCTCATCTGTACAGGGTTATTTCCTTGGTCAATTTTTGTGCTTTTTGTGATGTCAGTTACTGCACCATTAATAACAATACTCACATACACACTCACACAGACAGATACATGTCTGCCAATGTTCGTTGTGTGAAGAGACATGGCTCAGCGCTTTGTGGGCATTTAGAAAGGCAATCTTTATAACAACTTTACAAAGAAAGCATTTTCATCCGTATTTTCAAGACAAGAGAACTAAGGCTAAGGCAGTAGAAGCAAATTACACAATGACACTCCACCAATAAATGGCATAGCTAAGGTTTGAATCCATCTGACCTGACTCTACCTAGCCATTATGCTATATGGTCACCTAAAAAACATGAGGAAAGTATCATGTTTACCCTAGAGAATATCACTTTTTACTTAAGGCTATGTAACTAGTGGATATGTGGAGAACATTCATTCCCAGGGTGTCTAGAATTTCACTTGTAACACATGAGCTAACTGGATCCACGGTGAGCTGGAAGATGACTCTTGTTTAGTGGAGATTCTGCCACTGAATCCAACAGATCCAGCAGCAGTCTGAAGGGTCCTGTCCTCTTCTTTGTTAACATGAGTGAGAGTGTAGACTGAACAAATTGACCGTGACATGCCTTCAGAAGAGCTGGCAAATAGACCAAGTGATGGAATCAAAATGGGAAAAGATGCAACTTTACGTGGATTATCACATTTTAAATGTCTTAACTCTGAGCAGAACTGTTATTATCCCCATTTTTATGGATGAGGAGATCCAAGCTTAGGGAGGTGACTATTTAAAGATGACACAGTTTGTGAATTGAATTCCCACCCCCTCCATGGTTTACTTTTAAATTTTAAAATAATTTTATGTTCATAGAAAACTTGCAAAGATATCACCCAGAATTTTGCTATAAACCTCATTCAGTTTACCTACTGTTAACATCTTAGATCTTGGTGGTAGGTTAGTCAAATTAAAAAACCAAAATCAGTACATTATTATTTCAAAACTCCAGCCTTTATCTGGATTTCACCAGATTGTTTCCATTAATGTCCTTAAATAGATTTCTGGGTCTACCATAAAAATATACCTCAGGATGGATAGTTCTGGAAGCTAAAAATCTAAAATCAAGTTGCCCGGAGGATCAGGCTCCCTCTGAAGTTTCCAGGAAAGTTTTGCATTTCTTCTTCTACCTTTTGGTGATTGCCTGCAAATGTGCCTTCGTTTGCAGATGCATCACTACAAAAATTACCTTCATCTTCCCTTGACATTCTTCCCTGTGTTGGTGTTCCTATGTATAAACTTTTCTCTTTTTATAAGTACACAAGTCATACTGACTTTATGGCCCACTGGGTTAACCAATATGAACTCATCTTAACTTGTTTTCATCTGCAAAGAACTTTTTCCAAATAAAGTCACATTCACAGGCTCTTGGTAGACATAATTTTTTGGGGGGCACTACCCAATCAAGTCCAGTCCTCTTTCTACTTCAGCAGCCAGTCCAGCATACCACATTACATGTATTTATTATATCTCCTCGTTCTATTCTGGTCTCTTATAACTTCTTAGTTTTTCCTTGTTCATGTGACCTTGACACTCTTGAGGAGTTCTGGGCAGGTACACTACAGATTGTCTGCACTTGTCCAACATTTTTCCCATCCAGAGCCCAGGTTTTACTTCTAGATGAAACATGTCTTAGAACAGCTGTTAGCTTATTCTTTTGCCTTTCTCCTTGGTGGCTTGCATGGCCCTAGGCACATAGCTAGATCTCAATAAATTGATTGATGCAAGACCTGCTGCTTCCATGCCCCTATCACAAATTTTTGTTCCCTAACATGGTACTGAAATCTTTCCTCTCTATTCTGCTCACATTGTTAATATTAATTTACATTTTTAATATCCAACAATATGTCAAGTGCTATTGCAAACACTGAGTTGGGCTTGACTCCTGCCTGGTGGGCTTGACAATCCAAATGGCAGGAAAACAGAGGTCATCTGCAGGAGTTGAACTACATATGAAGATTGTTTAGCTTGTCAGGTTCCTGGTGAATTGGCAGAACAGAAAACTAGAACCTGCTCTTCTTTTGTAAAAGGTGGATTATGTGAATTTAAATCTTTCATTGAATATTAATAATCAAACAAAGAAAGTCCTCTTATTAAGTATGCCTGAGACTTCAATTCAATTTAGTTGTGAAGAGAGAGTACATATAAATTGGTGGATTACAATTCTGGAATTCTAGCTTACTCATATATTTGCCTGCCTGTTTGTTTATATATTTGCTCACATATTAATATATTCATCTGGCAAGTTAGCAGACTGATGAACCATGGGATAGCTAGAAAGAATATGCCATTTGGAATGAGCAGGATTTTCCTTAAATTATTGGACATCTTTAAGGCTAACTCTCAGTTTCCCCAACCTTAATATCAAGATGACACATCTCTTCGTAATGCTATTTTCTCCTGCTCGGTATTTACTTCTTCCTTGAAACAGATCCTTGATCTCTCTTCAGGGCGCCATCAACCCTGCTACAGTTTAAAATGTATCCCCTGAGGTTCATCTGTTGGAAACTCAATTCCCAGTGCAATACATGTGAAGAGGTGGGAACATTAAGATATGGTTAGGTCATGAGTACTCAGCTCTCGTAACAGGTAAATGTTGCAATATCAGGAGTGGGTTCATGTCACAAGACTGGGTTTGTTATAAAAGCGAGTTTGGCCCTTTCTTGAAGTCTATTGCCCATATGTCTTCTGCCAGGTTAGGATGAAGCAAAGGCCCTCACTAGATGGTACACCTTGGTCTTAGACTTCCTAGCCTGCACAACCATGAGCCAAATAAGCATCTATTGTTCATAAATTACCCAGTCTGTGGTTTTCTGTTATAACAGTGGAAATGAACGAAGACACATGCTAGTGGATGCAGCCTTTGTCCCAAGGGTTCTGAGCTCCCTAAGCTAAGGAGTGGACACATGCCTCAAGCTAGCCCTTAGACAACCTGTTTTAGGAATGTGAGTCTCTGGGATATGTTGGAATGGCAGACATGACCAGAATGAATTTGTTTTGGAAGAGACATCGTGAGGAGTCTCTCCATTCGTTCCTGCTAACCAGACCCCTTGGAAGGGCTTCTGTTTATATCTTATACAATTCAGGTTCTTTTCCTTACATTTTATGAGTCTGCACCTATCCTTCCCACATTTTTTTTTTTTTTATCTGCTTACACAGCTAGAGTTGGTCTCTTTGCCTGTGGGCAAGAATCCTGACAGACATTCTTTAGCTTCCTTACAGCCCTGCCACATTCCAGGAGATAATTCCACCCTCCTTCCAATTTCCATACTGATAATTCATTCCTGCCTTATACTTAGTTTCCTCCATTCTGTTATTTGTGTTCCAGTCTTATCTCGACATTAACAAGACAGCATAGTGATGGAAATGGGATGAATTGTGTCCACTCTACCCACTCTGTATTTAAATTTTGAAATCCTAAACCCTACAACTTCAGAATGTGACTATTTTTGGAAATGGGGTCTTTAAAGATATAATTAAGATTCAATGATATCATTAGGCATGATCCTAATGATGATTGTGTCTGTGTAAGAAAAGACTAACATACATATACACACATATGCACCCCACAACCATGTGAAGACATTGGAAGAAGATGGCCTTAACAGAAATCAACACTACTAACATCTTGATTTCAGATTTGTACCTTCCAGAAATGTGAGAAAATAAATTCTTGTTTAAGTAGTCCAGACTATACTACCTTGTTATGGCAACCCTAGAAGACTAAGACAGTGGCCAAAGATGCAGACCCTGGGGTGAGATGACCTGCTCTAAATGTCCATGGACAAGATAACATTTGTGGTGGGGAAGGGATGCAGGGACGGAGCAGTAGGTGTGCCGTGAGACTCATCAAGTCCAAGAGGATGAGAAAGGAAGGGATGAGGTAGACAAATATGTCTGTCCTATTGCTATTACCTCAAGTCATTCCTCCTCATTTGCAGGGAAAGTACCCCTGTGCTTGTATTTTGCTAGTGGAATTTCCTCCCCTTAAAATTAGACATCAGGAGTGAAAAAGAAGTTCCCCTTTTTCCAAGATAATGCTTAAGAACAAAAAAAAGGGGCTAATGAAGAAATTCAAGGGCTGGGGCTGTAACTCTGTGGTAGAGCACTTGCATGTGTCCCTGAGTTCTATCCTGAGCACTGGGAAAGAAAAGAAAATTCCATTTGGATGCCTGAGCAAGTCACCTAATCTCCCTATGTCCTCCTGTTCCCTAATCTCTAAAATGGGGGATAGCAAGCATTGTTAGGAGTAACCTACATGAGGGAATGCATCTAACTTGTAAATTCTCCACCAGTGTACAAATTCCTTGATGGCAGGCATTCTGCTTTTATTTTTCACCTTTTTATTCCTTCCTTTTAACTCAGGCAGGCTATGTGGCATGCAGTCTGCTTGCATTGTTGGATGACTAAGTGATGGCTATTATTACTGAGGAGACAGTAAACAGATGGACAATTGCTCAGAGCTGAGGTTGCTGCTAGTTTTATGCTCTAGTCCCAGGCCACTGTGCATAATGGCAGAGTATCATTTAAAGTTCAGAATAGAGCACACTGATGGAGCAAATGCCGAGAAAGAAAGAAACACATAGTTTCCTAAATTTAGTTTTTCTGCTTGAATGTTTACTTCCAGTGTACATGGAAATTTGTAAATCAGCTTCAATGAATTAGTTGTACATGGTGGTGTGTCTGTGCATTTGTAGTTTTCGCACCTGCCAATCAATACACACACACACACACACACACACACACACACACTAGCCCATCTACCACATCATAACAAAGGTGATCGTGGTAAGATACAACCATCTATGAATAATTATTCTGCTGAAGTTTACTCATTGTCTTCCTGTTTCCTATGAGGCAAATTTCAACATCCTTAGGCGCACACACACACACACACACACACACACAATTGTTCATTCCTTTTTCTTTTTTCTTGTGTTCCTGAGGATCGAACCCAGGGTGTAGTGTATGCTAGTCAAATACTCTACCACTGAGCTATATTCCAGACCTCACTCTTGTTCATCTCATCTTCTCCCTCCTTCTTCCTGTCACCCCGCCCCCACCAGAACTATTTGTTCAGCCTTAACCTATCTGTGTATGCTTTGCCTTCTGCCTGGGTTCCCTTTTCCACATGTGTGCCTGGAATTGCCTGCTCCCTTGCCACACTCAGCAGCTCTGGCATGGCCTCCTTCAGAGCAGAGATGGGCTATTCCAGGGAGCATTGTCCCCATCAAAGCCATTGTATCAGACTATTGTTGCTCCATTATACACAGCCCATGTCATCCAAGCATTCCAGATTTTCAGACTCAAAGTGCTTCCTCTTTTATTACCAGAATAATCTGGGAATGTTAGGGCCATTCCTCTCTTGTCTCTCACACTGAACCATGAGCTTTCAGAGAAGGGTCTGACATCTTCGTCTTTGCAACTATAGGAAATTTCACCCAACTTGTTGAGAAGTGAGTGACTGTCTTACAGCTTCTGTAAGTAATTGAAGGTTTAATTTATCCAAGTACTTTGGTAAAAAGAGGCAGACTCATACATTGCTCTCATATCTCATTTAGCCTGCTGATGTGAGGAAATGAAGCTAAGAGAAGCTAAGCCACTTGCCCAAATCCTTCCAAGGATTAAATATGAGAGGCAGGACTTGAACTCAGGACTCAGCAACTAATTTTGTCATGTGTGAAACATTTAATAACATCTACTGTGTTCAGAATGAATCATTACAGTGTCTGCTGGGTCTAGCACAAAGTGTTTTAAAAAATAGCTTCTTTTAAGATAGCAAGACCAAGGGAGGAGAGGTGACATAACTTCCATTCATAAAGTCAGTAATCCAAGGCAAAGGCAGTAGTAGAGAAGTGGAAAAAGGACAGACTGATCCTAATGAAAGAATTCTTGGCATTCATTCCTATAGACAAAGGAGTGTCTTTAACATTCCCAGAAGACTATTCTGAGCAATAAAAGAGGAAGCACTTTGACCCTGGAGGTCTGGAATGTGTGGATGAGGTGGGCTGTGTTTGCCTCTGATGTTTATTGCCTGTATTTCCTTGCTCCAAATTTTCTAAGTCCATGGGAAACATGGCTGTAAACATTCTTCCCATCTACAAATACATTTTTGATCATAGCAGCCAATACATAGTAGGATTGATCCCAAAACCATTCTACCACACTTCCCTTTGTATAGGCTGCTGCCCTTGTCTGGAAGCCCTTTTCTTTCTCATCCCCCTAGCTAACTGCTCACATCCCTCCAAGCTCATGGCTCTCCTCCTCCTGTGGGAAGGCTTCTGGAATCTTAGGCTCAAGGATGGCATTTTCCCATCCATTGTATGTATATTCATCATGTTTAAGAATTATCTATTTATCTATCTATCTATCTATCTACATTTACTCTCACAGGTGGCTTGACCTTGAACTAAGGATTCCTGAGCCTCAGGGTCCACCTCATTTGTGTCCCTTTGAACTTTAGGTATCACTGAGTAACTCAGTGTTATAAGTTGTGAAGAGAAGGCAGGGAGAAATCAAAAAGAGTGACGTGTACTTTTCTGGTAATTTGCCCACAGACATCTCAGGAAAAAGAAACTTGTATCTCAAAAGCTCCAGAAATCTGTTGTGATTTATTTTTTCATTCTAAACAAAACTCCACTCATTTAATTATGTGATTTTATTTTGATGTGCTTTTCAAGAGGATCTTATTCACTTCTATAAGCTTTAGGTCCATACTTCTGGATCCCCCCCATTATTCTGTGCTGCAATTCACTCTGTCTACTCACTTGTCTTCTTCGCTCACATGAGATTCTACTTGATGGGCATCTCACTTTCCTGTGTGTTTTCAGAGCATGGTGACTCACAGGCTTGTTGTTCTAAAGAGATAACTGAGATAAGGAATGAGAAGTACATACCTAGAATACAGAAAGTTGCCAATAAAGTGCTGCCTAACATTTGATGTTAAACTTTTTATTTTGGAATTTGAAAAAGAGTTGCAAAGGTAGTACAGAAAGTTCCTACATACCATTCTGTCAAGCTTTTCCTAATAATATCATAATATATGACCATGGTACATTTGTCAAAACTCACTATTGTTATTATTTTTTCTTTCTTTTTTTTAGTGGTACTGGGGTTTGAACTCAGAGTCTCACTCTTGCTAGGCAGGTACTCTACCACTTGAGCTACTTCACCAGCCCTGTCAAAACTAACTAGACTAGCATTTAACATTGGTACAATGCTATTAACTAGTGACTTTAATAAATATCTGTTTTCCCATTAATGTCTTTTTTATTGGTTTCATGATTCCACACTGCATTTGATTATCATTAGTATTATTATTACAAATTGCATGACTCGAAAAACTCATGCTACCTATGCAGGCTCAAGGTTTTTCATCTGTCTCAGAAAACTCTGGGGCCATGATAAAGGTTTTAGTTTTCTGACTTCATGGTATGATTGTTCTATATTTATAAGAAAAGAAGACTCTTACAGCACTAGCTTGATCAAGTGACAAACTGCTAGACTAAATTGGAGAAAAGAAGTGTAGTAGAAAAAGTAGATCCAGTGTAATCTCTCAACAGTTAATCAACCACTAACTTAGTGTCCCGCATTTTGTTGATTCTAAGATATTCTTTTCACATTTCATCATCTCCGAAATAGACTTTGTTTTACAATTAACATTATTTATAGCATATTTGACAATATCTTTTCTTTAAGCGGCAATAATGATGTATCTTGCTGTCCAAATACTTTTTTTTTTTTTTTTTTGAGACAGGCTAACCATGGGCTCATGATCCTCTGCCTCTGCCTCCCAAGTACTGGAATTACAGTAATGTGCCTCCACTACTGGCTTTCAAAGACTCTTAATTTTGCAAGTTAAGTGGCATCGGTGTGTTTGGGGGGCATGTAGGCAGCATGCCGAGCGAGCAGATGTCACATTTCTGATCATGACAAGGGAAACAGGACATCAAGAAGAAGAGCACCATGCCACCACCAGGTCATTTCATTTGTCAGCAAATAAATGTCCCTCTCAGGCTCTCCACCTGACTATTCTACATAATTTTAATAGTCACAAGTATCCTTAAAAGAGCAAATAGGCTGATGCTAAGTCATTAAAAAGAAGAAGTTATGAATTAAGAAAGGATAAGTTATGTTAAAAAGGGGTAAGTTATCTGTTTAAGATCAAAGATAAATGTGTTGTCAAAAAATATCCTTAAAATTCCCAAAACAGCTCTACTGGCAAGCTTGGCAAGTTATCTTTGATATGTGGAGATTTCTTCATACTTCAAAAAATTCTAAGTGTAAAAATTCTAAGTGTAAATTCTACCACTGATAAGCTCAGTGGTAGGCTGCTTGCCTGGCATGCAGGAGACCCTGGGTTTGATATCCAGCACTGCAAATAAATAATAAACAATGCTTACATACATACATACATACATGCTGAGTGGAAGTTAGTCATGGTATGTGCTCTGGTCTCTTCTTTCAAGGAACACTTAAACCTCTTGAAGAAATGCTCTGATACCTTCTTTGTTTCCTAATAATCACTTCTGCCTTAAGAAGGAATTTACACATACCTGTATATATTTGTCACTTATATGGGACTATGTGTGAAGGGCTGTTTTAAATACCTACATATTTAATCTTCATAAAAACTCTTTGATGTGGTAATGCAGCCCAAGTCTACAGATGAGGCACTGAAGCAAAAGGAGTTTTAAGTAACTCTCTTAAGACCTCAGCCTTAGAAAGTGGCAGGGTTTGGATTTGGGCATTTTGCTTCCTGTTGCTTGCATGCACTCTGTTGAAGTATGACAGTAGTGTCAGATAACCAGCTGATGAACATGATGAGCTCTCTAGGAAAGGTGCTGTCTCCTAGCTTTGCATCTCTGGGGGTTTTGCCCAGTGGGGTGGGGACAGAAGGCTCAGCAGGTGGCCTGAAGCCCAAGCCATGTCATTCAGGATTCATTATGTTCCTGAGCAGAAGATCAAACACATACTGTCCAGTCTTTAGCGCAGACACAGGTGCCATGCCAGTCACCAGTCACTCTTTTTATACCTGTGAAATTTGAACAGTGCCTTGTGTCCTCTCCTATCCAGGACTATTGTCAGAGTGAACTTTGAAGGGAATAAAGTATGTCACTGCTATAAGGCATTTTAATAATAAGCAAAGCTCTAAGTGCATAAAAAGCTGCATCACAACATCAAAAACTTAAAAATGACACACAAACTAATTAAAGAGTAAACCAATTTGTGTGTAGCATGCAAATATCTTTCTTCTTTAATTTATCCTTTGTTCTGCTTCTAGCTTAACCTCCCTTTTAAGGCAAAAAACTATAACAATCTTCTCTTTATCTAGGAAAGAAAATACAATTAATATTTAATGAGAACCTCTTTTGTAGCTGACACTGCTGGCTGCTGTGGCTCTAAGTACAATGACAGCTCTTGGTATAATTTCAGCCAAATTACTTAACCTCCATGAGCCTTGGTTTCCTCATCTGTAAAGTGAGAAACAAGAGCGTCTACAAGCCTACCGTGTGCAAATTATACAGCATACAAAGGCACTACATCCAAGGGGACATTATTTATGTCATAGACTGGAGAGATTTGTGGATTACCAAAACTTCCCAACACATGCTAGCATAGTGTGTCATTGTAATGTGAGTAGTATATTATAACAATTTTCCAATGCATCAAAATAAAGTGACTTAAAAATGGGGAGCCATTTATGCTTCTCACAGGCTTCAAATAGAGAAGGGACAATTCCATGTACTTAACTCATCTGGTCATTTTGAGAACTGATGTAACATGTAGAAAATACACAGAACTCTGCTAGAACAAACAAAAGAAAAATCCTAAAGTAGTGATTTTTTTTTTGGTACTAGGACTTGAACTCAGGGCATCACCTTGAGCCACCCTACCAGCCCAATTTTTGTGAAGGGTTTTTCAAGATAGGGTCTCACAATCTATTTGCCCAGGTTGGCTTTGAACTGTGATGCTCCTGATCTCTGCCTCTTGAGCAGCTAGGATTATAGGTGTGAACCACCAGCACCTGGCCCAAGGTAGTAGTAATTATAGTTTATTTGCATTTTCTGTATAATTTCTTTCATTTTTCATTACAACCTTAAAAGGGCATACCGTTTTAAGATTTATTGAGGTATAATTGATATAATCACACACATTCAATGTGTACAGTTTGATAAGTTTGGACATAAATGTGAATTCCTATGAAACCATCCCCACAATCAAGGTAATATATCAGTTTGTCACTTCTGAAATTTTTCTGTGTTCTTTCATTTTTTGTTTGTGTGTATATGTGTGTGCCTATTTTGTGGCAAGAAAATACTACTTTCAATTCTTGCAAATTAATTCCTTACAAATTAAGAAATGCGGTTCAAAGAGATGAATACTTTAAAAGTCAGCTAGGCAGTGAGTTACTGAGTGTGGGATCTGAATGGAGGCCTTTCTGCTTGAGACTGTGCTGTTGACCTCTACACTGTGCTATCTTCCAAGCAAATTCTATCCCATCCATTGACCTGAGGTGAAGCCACTCCATTTAGAGTCACAGCTTGTGAATACCACATGAAAGGCAGTGCCGCCAAATTCACCCTCTATTGCTTCCTTGGCTTTCGTCTAATCTCTCCTCCTACCCCAGTGACCTAATCCCAGTGTGTTCTTCTACCAGTTGACAGGTTAGACAGTTTTCTAGGACTTCTCCTTGTCTGAATTCTCACTGGATCTACTTAGTTCCTGTTCTACCTTCCAAGGGCAGGGATAGACAAAGGGGACTGGAAACTTAGGGGTCTTGGGATCTTCCTCTCAAGCCTTGCCCTTTCTATTGCCTTGTCACATGAGAGGGAAGAATATGGAGAGAAGAGAAATCCTTGGATAAAATCTCTGAGGGGAGCACTCACTTCCTTCTGATTCTTTCTACACCCCTTAGTCCTTGAGCTGAATCTCTACTCATTCCCTTCTTTCTCTCCCACCACACAATATCACTGAGTCCTTTACCTACATGGCCTCTTGATCTGTAGTAAGATGCTTTTGCGCTTGGGCAGGAGCCCAGACAAGGGAGGTGGCTTTAGTCTCCTTGTCTGGAGATAAGGCGGGAATGGCAACTGAGGCTGGCTCTGGAAACCAGGTCTACTGTCACGCAGGTGAGCATCATGAAAGCATACCTCTATATGCTCTGGCTGACCACTGGCAAAGGCCAAAGTAGTAGAGAGGTGCTTTAAGCTTTATTTAATATTTTATATCTTATATTAAAAATCTAAGAGAATTTTCTAGTGCCTTGCAAATTGCTGTTTTTCTTAATATGGCTGTTTCAAATTTCTAACCAAAGAATAAGATTGATGGACCAGGAAGACATACAATCCCAATACTTTATGTATAATCTGTGTGAAGGTTAATTTTATGTGTTAATATAGCTAGGCTATGGAGCCTAGTGATTTGGACAAACAGTAATCTAGATGCTTCTATGAAAGTAGTTTTTAGGTGTGACTGACATTTGTAATCAATAAACTTTCATGTGACCTGATTACTTTCCATAATGTGGATAGGGCTCATCCAATCAGTCCAAAACTTTAAGATCAAAACTGACATTTCTCAAGGATCAAGGGATTCTGCTTCTAGAATGCAGCATAGAAATTCTGCCTGAGTCTCTAGTCTGTGGACTCGACATTGCAATATCAACTATTATCTGAACCTTTATACTGCTAGCCTTCCCTAAAGATTAGGGGTCTACATGTATGTAGGAGACTTGACAGCCTCTACATGTATGTAAACAAATTCTTTAAAATCTCTTTCTCCTATTGATTCTCTAGAGAATCAGGACTAATACTACCTGGCACTGATACCTCCTGAGTTTATTCTAGTTTCTGCCTAGACTGTACTATTGACAAGAGAAAAGCCACATGTATTAGTCACTATAGCTGGCTATGCTGCAGTAACAAGTAAGTTTCAAAGTCTTAGTGGCACAGCACTACACAAGCTTATTTCTCTCTCATGTCACACTTCATCACTGGGGATGAAATCCCAAATGACTACAGGGTCCAGACAGGTGAAGTAAGTTGTCGATTGAGTCTGTGGGGATTGCACCAAACTGGAGAACAAAGGCTTTATTCTAAATTAGGAAGCTGTTGTTACCTTGTAGAAAAAGGAGTGTCTGCATGCTCATTTCCCAACCTTTCAGTAGATAAGAGAAGTTGGGATTTTAAAATATGAAATGCATAGCTTTGATATTTTGGTAACACATTTTAATTAAAAGAAACAAAATAATATGTAGGCTAGACAAAGTCTTTCTGCTTATTGCAATAGGCCCTGGGGCCTCCAGCTGGTATCTTCTGTTTGAAAGTGACTATCCACAAATACTCATTCTTGTTTATCTTGAGCTCAGGCTCAGTATGATCAAAAGCAGAGTTCCAAGAAGAGGAGGTGAAGTCCTGTATGAATTACAAAGTCCTTCATCTGTTAGCACCATGTGGAAACCAAGAAATTCTAATGATGAGAACACAAAACCGGCTTGCACAGATACTTGTAATAAGTATATAAACCAAGAGTGAACATATCAGGAAACAAATAGAGCTTTCAAAAGATCACTTAATTACTTGCATAGGTTGGCACTCACATTTGTTTAAAGTCTTTGCCAGAGACATCTGAATTGGAGTCGATTACCAGTACAATATTTTCAAATTGGTTTAATGATATTATCCTAATTATTTTTGGAGAAGGGTTATGGAATTCCAGAGAGACAAGTTGTCAAAATGAACTCCTAGGAGAGGAAGGAGAGAGAGTGATGCCATGCATGTTAAGGCAACAAGAATGAATTAATCATGGTTTCCATGTTTTACATGATGGCCAGAATCCCACTGTGATCCTCAGAAATCATTTTCAAAGCAGACTTCATTACTTAGGTCCAGCTAAGTAACAGAAAGCACTTGAAGTATTTTCAGCAGAGGAAATTTGCTACATAGAATGGATTATGCAAGGAGTGAAAGAGACTGGTAAACCAAATGAGAGTGAAAGAACCCAGAAGTTAGTTCCCCAGAAAAAGCAAGAAGCCACTGCCGCCTATGGCCAGGAGGAACAGAGGGACAAGGCTGATAGTGTCCCCCTACTGGCATGTAAACTCATGGAAGACCTCATGCATTTGCTTCCTGCCCTATTGCCCATGCTTACAATAGTGGTCCTGAGTGTGTTCTTAGTCTATTCAGGCTGCCAATAACAAAATATCACAGACTGGGCAGCCCAAACAACAGACATTAATTTCCACAGTTCTGGAGGCTACAAGTCCATGATCAAGGTGCTTTAGGGTTGGTTTCTGGTGAGGCCTCTCTTTCTTGATATGGAGGCTGCCTTCTTGTAGTTTCCTCCATATTGTACATGTGGAGAGAGATAGAGATCTCTGTCCTTTCTTCCTCTTCTTATAAGGACACTAGCCCTATAGAAGCAAGGCCCCAAACTTATGCCTCCTTCTAAGCCCTATCTCCAAATCTAGTCTCACTGGGGAGTTAGAGCTTCAGCATAGAAATTTGGGGGGACACAATTCAGTCCATAACATTGGTACAGAGCAGATTCTGAATATTAATGGGACATAATTACATTCCTTCTATATTGCTCCATGCCATATCTTCTGCTTGGGTTTTAAGCACTTTGCTATCTTGCAGAAAATTGACATAAGAGCTATGTTCTACTTTACAGTGAGATGGAATTATTGCAAAACCAAGGGGGGCTTTATTTTGGGTGTCCATTCATTAGCTTCTCTAAGCTTCTGGGGCCTTGGAGGAACAAGGCACATTCTTCTAAAGCAGAAGTTAAAAAAAGTTAATGTCCAGCATTACTGGACTATTTTAGACATTACTGCCTAAAGTAGAAGTTAAAACAAGTTAATGAGAGCAGGGAAGAAAGAGGAAAATGGGCAGAATGAGAAGAGAGGGGAGAAGGGCTAAAGGAAGAGACAAGGAGAGAAGAAGAGACATTTTCTTACTATCAGAAACCTGCAGGGTCACCCGGAAGGTTGAGTGTGAGGGAAGTGAGATGCTACATGGTCCGCACACAGAATACTGAGTAGAAGGGGCCTTTGGGAATTTGTGTTGAGCAACTGAAAATGTATGTTTGGGAGTAAGTGTATATGGACAGAAGTAAGAAAATACAAAATTGAGAAAATATAAATTAGAATTTCTCTGGTAAGTTCAAAAGTCAAATCTATGTGTTTGGGCATAAATGTAGCAGGTGTAAGTGGAGGTGTGCGTATGTGCATGTGTGGTGTAGGTTGAATGGGTGGGATGTACACTTGTATGTGCAGTGAAGGGAAGAGTGTATGTATGCACTTTGATGGCAGGATATAGGACTATGTGGGTGTAAGGAATCAGGGAAGGCCTCCTGAAAGAGTTAATATTGAAGCTTAAAATGAAAGGATAAGTAAGAGTCAGCCAGGTGCACTGTTAAAAGGGATAGAAATGATGCTCCCACAGGAGAGAATTGCATGCAAAGGCCAGGAAATGACTTACAAAATGTCCTGACTAGACTCTAAAGGGATAGAGAACTGGCAGGATGAGGGCATGCCTCGGAGAAGAAACTCAGGAGAGGATGGAGGACCCTGAGTGACATGGACAGAAACTTGGACTTTGTCCAAAAGAAAAGAAGACAAAGGATCATTCACAGACAAGCCGGGAAAAACTTAGGTGGTACAGAACAAAGACTGCACAATGACAACAGAAAGCATTGTGAAACTATCAAATTGCCTGCAAAGCAATGGTAGTAGCTTCTATATTTCTTTGGGACTTCCCAAATACTTGTTCCAAAGCAGGGGAGGAAAGAGGCTGCTGCTGCATCTCACCAGTCAGATGGAGCTCTTTTGAGTTACTGAAGCCCAGAATTCCCACCTGAGGGCCTGTAGAGTTCCTTAGGGGGCCTCGGAGCCTGTTCTCATGGCCCCTCCCGCCCACCCAGTCAAAGGCTGAAGCCTGAAAGGGAGTGGAATCCCTTGATTGGTGCCATTCATTCGTTTCTCTTTAGGAGCATAACCATCAATCCGAAAAGAGTTCCCACCATTGAAACACATGACAATGATGCTGGGGATAGAAGGAAGAATGAAAGCTGGGAAGAGAGAGGAAGATGGGCCGTAATGAGAAGAGAGAGGAGAAGGACTAAAGGAAAAGACAAGGAGAGGAGAAGAAACAAGTGGAGTGTTAAAGATAGAGGGTAAGCAGGAGAGTAGGGCTGTGTGAGAGAAACTGACTGTGCACCATACAATCGTGGAATACTTTAAGACCTGGGAGGAAGGCAGAAGAGAGAATCTATCTGTGGGAAATAATATTGCTACAGCAAGACTACAAAAACCCTTCCATTTGCTGACAAATGTAGAGTCAGTCTCCAGTGGGAAGGGTCTAAGCATCTCGGTCACCTTGCTAATGTTCCTTTCACTTTGTCCTGAGTTAAACCCTAGGACATCTCCCCACCCTATTTGAAAGCAGACCTATTCACAGCCCTTGGGCATTTGATGCTGCTGCTCTGACATTTTTTTTTTCCATGGGTTTTTCCATCTGCTCCAACCATCACAAATTCAATTTCATATTTGGAATAAAGTAAATCAGTTTCAAGAAATATCTTGTCATCATCCAAATCAAAATGCCACATTCAAAATGCTCAATGCCAGCTACAAATTGTCAAAAGGGGGTGAAGAAAGAGGAAAAGAATTTGCTCTAGACAGGAGGGATGAAAAACACATGGTGTAATGTAACATACTCGCTCTTTGGTATATAAATCATTCAAATGAAGCTGGAAAAAAATTTAAAGTTCCACCAATCTGTTCTGTGTTAACCCTGTTTCCCTCCATCCTCCTTCTCATCTCCTGTTCAGGGAACTTCTAACCATTTCTGAGGGTGAACTTGTTCATTTCTTCTGAGGATGTGAAGCAGATTTTCCTGGAGTCACTTGGGCTGCTCCAGCAGCTGTGCTTGTTTCTGGGGAGACCAGATGGACTCCCAGCAGCCTGGAGCTGTCAGCATGTCTTCCTCATGAAGTAGCCTATAGTGCTCTGAGGAGGTAGCTGTACCTCCCGTCAAAGATGGCCTAGACTTTATTATTTCTATCTGTGTTTGAGTATTACAAGTAAATCAAATGTTTTCAAAAGATTAAAGAGATGGCTAACCCACTGTATACATGCCTCAAGCGATCACAATGTACTCCATAAATTCAACTAAAATAAAATCTAAAAGATAAACTAACAACCCAAGCCAGGTGCAAAAAGCACAAAGCTTGGAAGTACGAATGAGTGGTCTGCATCTGATCTCTTAACATAAGCTGCATCTTCTCCTGGGTCACCTTAAACATCCTGGAGTTCATTTATAAATTATTTAGAGACTTAGTCTGGTAGTTGTCTGGAAGATCCTGTGCATTAGAAGTTGCCAAAGAGAAATTTTGTCTGCTTTCTTAAGAGGCAGAGCAGAGAAGCAGCACACAGAAGAGGGATGAGTTAAGTTTTGAAAGGAAATGAGAGGGTAGGAAAAAAAAAAAAAGAGAGAAGGAGGCAGGGTGGGTGGTAAGGGAGGGGTGGGGTCAGGGGGAGAAATGACCCAAGCTTTGTATGCACATATGAATAATAAAACAATATAAATAAATAAATAAATAAATAACAAAATAGGTACAGTAAGAGGCTAATTGCAATAAACAATAATAAAACAGAGAAGGTATAATAATATAGTATAATAAAGGTTACATGAATGCGATCTTTCTCTTGCTCTCAAAGTATCTTATTGAACTATACATCTTAGCAACCTCACCATATGATGCTTTTCTTTTAAGAACACTCACTTAGGATGTGGCTGTAACTCAGTGATGGAGTACTTGCCTGTCATGTACAAGGCCCTGGGTTCAAACTCCAGCAATGCAAAAAAAAAAAAAACCCAAAAACTTCCATTTCACTGAAAGGAAGCCATGGCTTCTCTGTGGCACATCTGAATTGCCAGCACCATACTCTTGTGCTTTGGGGCCATTGTTAAGTAAATTAAGGTTTTCCTGAACACAAACACTGCAATACTATGACAGTCAATCAGATAACAAATATGCAGTGAGTCATGTGCAGGTAGCAAATGCAGCGTGAGTATGTTGGACAAAGGAATTATTCATGTCCTGGGAAGGACAGAGTGGGATGGTATGAAATTTCATCATACTGTCTAGAATGACAAATACAAAATTATTTCCAGAAATTCCAGACAGTGCTTGGCACTTGCATGGTGTCAGGGTCCATTTGAGCTACTATAACAAAATACTTTAGACTGGATAGCTTAAAAACAACAAAAACTTAATTCTTACAGTTCTGAAATCTGGAAAAACTAAGGTCAAGTTTCTGGTAGATTCAGAGTTTGGGGAGAACCTACTTTCTGGTTCACATCTGTCTCTTTCTATGTCTTCATATGGTGGAAGGGTCAAGGGAGGTCTTCGGGATCCTCTTATAAGGACAGTAATTCTCATTTGCCAACTCCTATAAATCATTCTGTATGGTTAAGTCTCTTACTCCTTGCTCAGTCTCAGCTGTCCTATGCTATATCTGTTACCTGTCTTTGTTTTGATGAAAGAACCTCTTATAATGACTCTCTGTTCTTCACTACAGTGTGTGCTCCTTAAAAATGTAGAAATTATGTCTTTTTTATCTTTATACTTTAAGTATGTATGTATTGATGTTCAATATATATTTGAAAAGGTATGGATGAATACATGAATGACTTTAACAAACTGACATAGCCTAAATGATAAAGGATTATTAGATCAGCTGAAAAACTGGAAATTCCCCAAAATTTAAATGGTAAAACCCTGAATTCCACCTCAGAGCCGTTAGTCAAGGTTCTGATTTTGCTATGGAATACATTCATTTTTCGCATAGCCAAAGAACTGGAGATGGGGTACAGAGTAGCCACTAAGTAAGATTTGGTACTAGTGAATGCTATGTGGACCTTCTTATCTTTTCATAAGAAGCTTTACTGGTCACATTCCAACAGTCAGCATGATTCTGAAGGAATGGGTGGCCATTTCCAATGAAGGAAAGTGTTAAAGGGGTAGATCTCAGAGTTCATTCATTGCTTCATTAACTAACTCAACGGAAAAGCTCACCAGGTCATCTTAGTGTGAGACACTGTGCTACGGGCTTAGAACATAGCAGCAACAAAAAAATTGGCCCTTGTCCTCTTGGAGTATAGGCAAGGGTGAAACCTAGTATAAAAATTTGCAAATTCTGATGGTCATGGGTAACATGGAGAGTGTGTTAAAGTAAGGATACCAAAACTTCATGCCACAGACGTGGACTGGGTCCAGGTCCCTGCATTTTTAAAAAACTTCCCAGCTGGTTTTGATTATTAGGTGGTCCAGGACTAGTGCTTAAAAACATTAAAGTAGAGGAGGCATCAGTTCCAAAATGGAAGTGGGGGAAAGGGAAAGACCAAGGAAAATGTAGCCTAAAGACAGACCTACAAATGAAGGGTAGACTGAGTATTTCTGTACTTATTTATATTAATCCCTCATTACAAGAAGGGGTCTGATTTGTCCATAGGCCACAAGGATGATGGAATGAGAAGCAGAGCTCTAGTCTTCCAGCCCTACTTGGCATGGCTTTCTGCCTCTTCATCTTCTTAAGTCTGCCACAATGGAAGATCTGTTGGGGAAGGAGACTGTGGTGTGTGGATAAATCATGTAAGTTTCTTGGGAGCTTCATGCGGGCCACGGGAGTAGACATAAATAATTTCACTACAGGCAACTTTAGAAATACTAATAAAAAATATGCAAACTCTCAAAATTTCACAGTTAACAAAGTATTCTCAAAGTTCCTGATCTCACTTGATTCTCACAACTCTCAACCATGAAATATCACTTTACAAATGAGGATTTTTGTAAATCCTCATTTACTGCTCAGGTCCATGTAGGTAGGCAGGTGGTAAAGCTGGGTTTCAAAGCCTGATCTTGTTCCAAATTCAGTGCTTGTCTTGAAGATACAGAAAATGACCAGCCAGGAAACCTACCAACTAGGACAGTGGCAAGGCAGCGCCAGGACAACCTTTGGGAAATGTGGATAGGTGGCACATCAGGGAAGCACAAGAGAGACACTTCTGAAAGATCTAGGGAGGAGGATGTGGCCTGTGCCAAGCCCTCCATTGACCTTGCTTTTGCACACTGAATAATGAAAGGTCGGGACTGAAAATGCCCAAGACTTTGTCCTCCCACCATGTATTCTAGTAGGCATGCTGAGTCAGGAGGATTAAAAAATAGAACAATTAAAAA
The DNA here is from genome assembly GCF_047511655.1 of Castor canadensis. Classification (NCBI taxonomy): domain Eukaryota; kingdom Metazoa; phylum Chordata; class Mammalia; order Rodentia; family Castoridae; genus Castor; species Castor canadensis. The sequence goes on along the minus strand of NC_133388.1, from coordinate 184,322,231 downwards.
GAAAGAAATCTCTGCAGTTGGCCAAATAGTCTGTGTTTCCTAAGATGATATTTTCTCCATTTTCTTCTCTTCCTTACTCTGTTTCCGCATTTCAGCCTCTCTCCTTTTCCCCACTTCTGTCTCTCTTCTCTCCCAGAGCGTAAGACTTCATGGAGTGCCCAGGAAAACCACTTCATTCATTCCTATCAAAGACATCATGGGAGTTTTTATCAAATGCTCATTTTTCCACTGAATCTAAAAGGACGTCAGGCAAGATCTTTCTTCTGCCTTCCTAAATCCTATCATAATTTACCATGAACCATTGCCCTACAAACTCAATAAAGAAAGCAAGCAGACTATGCCTTTGCTCCTGGGTTTCTGTTCTGAGCTGATGTCTTTCCCTTGGACGTACAATCTTCCTATTTAATCTCAAGTGTGTGAACTTCCTTTCAAACTATCATTAGCTTTCTTAACATGTCATTTCTAATATACACATTTTACTTTTGTGGAAATTTGCTCATCTCATTTCTGACCCCTCTCTTAGAACTGTTTGCTCAAAGACTAACAGTAGACTTTTTTTATTTATCTGTGTAATTTCCAGTGTTATCATTTTGTGCTGCTATAAGAAAATACCTAAGGAAAAAAGGTTTATATAGCTCATAGTCCCATCTGTTCAGCCTCTGGTAAGGGTCTTCTGGCTGCACCACAACATGGTGGATGGCATCACTTAGCAGAAGTGAGTATGAGAGAGATCACATGGTGAAGGAGGAAATAAGAGAGCAGGGAAAGGCCAGGTTTACTTTTTTTATAAAGACTCACTTTTTAAGGAACTAACTCATTCCCATGAAAACTACATTAACTTCTTATGAGGGTGGTTCTGCCAAGATTTAGTGATTTAGTTCTCTTTCTCTCAATCTCTCTCTCTCTCTCTCTCATTCTTGCACTCTCACTGGAGTTCGAACCTAGAGCCTTGGGCTTGTGAGGCAGGCACTCTACCACTTGAGCCACACCTCCAGCCTTCTTTTTTGCTTTAGATATTTTGCAGGTAGGGTCTCACTTTTTGCTAGGGGCTAGCCTCAAACTGTGATCCTTGTATCTATGCTCACCCATGTAGCTGAAATCACAGATAATTAAGCCATCACGTCCAGTTTAATTATCTCTTAAAGAGTTCACCACCTCATTGAGGACCAGGCTTCCAGCACATGAACCTTTGGGGGTCATTCTCAATTCATTTTGAAATTACAGCTCCCAGTATCCTGGTCTATAATCCGTGGACTTGAAGATTGAGTCAACTAGGTTCACTAGACACTCTGCAAGCATTTTCTCTCTTTCAATTTCAATTCCCAGTTAAATATTTTTCCGAATCATATTCATTTCAAAATAAAGTTACTGAATGGCAGATATAGAAAGAATATAGCATAGCTGTCCATCTCAGAGCAATCAAAAGCAATTCTGGATACAGAAATTATTGCCTGGACCCATTCTACTTTACTTCTCTTAATTTTTCACCTCAAGAATAAGGCCATTCCTTGCCCCATTTGCTTCTGCAGATACCTTTACCCCCTTTGGTCCATTCTGGTATCTTACCCTTCTTTCAAGTGTATTCTCCTTTTAATGGTTCTCTGTGACCTTTTGCACAAAATTCAGATTTCCAGTGATAACACAGAAGATGCACATGCTCCAGTTCAGGGACCAGCAAACTGTAGCCATAATGCAAATACCCAGAATGCTGGCTGTTTTTGTAGAGTCTGTGAACTAAGATCTATAAAAATTTTTAAATGAGTAATGAAAAATAAGAATAACACTTTCTGACACTTGAAAATTATGTGAAATTCAGATTTCAGTGTTCATGGATAAAGTTTCATTTGAACATAATTATTTTTATGCATTTACTATTGTTGATATGTGCTTTCATGCTATAACCCCAAAATTGAGTTGATATGACAGATACCTTATAACTCTCAAAAACTAAAATGTTTATTATTTAGAGCTTTACAAAAATGTTAATCAACTCCTGCATAAGAGAGGTCTAATTTGTCATTTTGTTTTCATTTAGTGTTTTGCTATATAAAAACATATTTAATATTATTATCTTTTATTATTGCTCAATGATTATTATTTTAATCAAGAATTCAATAAGAAAGAAGTTAATTCATTTTGGAAACCTCATGATGGACTGAAATATTCCAAGCACGTACTCCTCTGTAGGGGAAGGCAAGTAGACAGGGATCTCCTTATACTTTTCTTACCTCTTTTTTCGCCTTTCCACTGCTTTACCTTATTTTAAGTCACTGTAATTTTCATTTGCATCATACAGTTGCTTCCCCATTAGTTTTCCTCATCAGTTTCAGCTTCTCCATTTTATTTCTACGCTGATGCTAGAATAATCTACCTAAAACACAAATCTGATTACAGTGGTCTCTTGCTTGAAAACATTCAGTGATTGTTAAATATGAGAACTTGTTTCCATTATTTTAGTGGGGCACAAAGGCTCTTTTCTTGCCTCCCACCCCATTATAATCTCCTCTCTCCTCTCTTCCCTCTTTACTTATTCAACATTGAGTTATTCACAGTCCCATCTTAGTTGTTTCTACTATGGAAAGGGAAGACTTTTTCCCTCTGTCACCAGAAGTAATGAATGTCAGTGTTGTAATTTACACTTCTATGTCAAATTCACAATAATTATAGCAGTAAAATAATAATTGTTAAGATTTATTAAACATTTTATGATATAACAGAACAACTCATAAATATTTGGCATGTATTTGGAAATTGGTAATATCTCAAAATAAAACAAAGTAATCTTAAGAGGCAAATGATCTTCCCACTTGTAGATGAGAAAAATTGAGGCTCAGAAAAGTTAAATAACTTGCCTGAAGACGCAGAGCTGGTAAATGACACAGCCAGAATGTGAACACAAGTTTCTCTGACTTTGAAACCCAAGCTCTTGCCATAAAGCCCTCCTTCTTAACACACTTCCTAGGCTGTAGTGTTCAGACAAATGGTTAACAAAGACTGTCTCTTTTGGGGATCATTGAGGAGGAAGCCCTAGTTTGTACCATTTTCCAATTTAGTAGAGTGAATACTCCTGCTGTGGTCCATTGCAAGCAGCAAATGTGACATGACTAAATGCAAGTTGGAAAGAAAAATACACAGTGATGCACAATTGTATAGAATCTCTACCATATAAGCACAATAGATGCAAACAACCCCAAAGAGCACAGATACTAAAAAATACAGTAGGAGAGGAAGTGATGAGTTTGGGATATTTATTACTTTTGTTTCTTGAAGATAATTTATTTAGTTAAGCTTACCTTATTTGAAATAACTATATCTAACAACCGGATCAAAATATTTCTGAACATTTAACATTTGGATCTCTGGAATTTATACAAGTCATCTTGGGTATTCCATTGCTTCTAAGGGAGGTGAAATTACAGACACATAAGTTGATTTCCACTATTAACAATTACAAAGTAAAGTGTGAACATCCTGTGATGAGGTTGGAGTGAATTAACAGGACACTGGCAAACTGAATTCAACAACACATTGAAAAGATCATGCATCATGATCAAGTTGGTCTTATTCCAGGGATGTAAGGATGGTTCAGCATATGCAAATCAATGAACATAACACAACACCTGGAATTAAGAAAAAAAAATCACATGATCATCTTAATAGATAAAAAATGCCTTTTACAAAATCTAGCATCCCTTGATAATAAAAGCCCTGAAGAAACTAGGATTAGAGGGATCATACCTCAACATAATAAAGGCTATATATGACAAATCTATAGCCAGTGTTATACTCAATGGAGAAAAAACTGAAAACATTTCCTCCAAAATCAGGAATGAGGTAAGAGCATCTACTCTCTCCACTCTTATTCAATACAGTGCTTGAATTCTTAGCCAGCAAAATGGATCAAGAGAAAGAAATAAAAGTGATACAAAAAAGAAAGGAAGAAGTCAACTGATCCCTATTTGCAGATGAAATAATCCGGTATTTCAAAGACTCTAAAGATTCCACCAGAAACCTCTTAGATTTGATGAAAACTTTCAGCAAAGTAGCAGGATACAAAATCAATATACAAAAACCCAAAAATAAACTACTTCAAGAAAGCTAGGAAATACACCTAACCAAGGAGATAAAACCCCCCTATGATGAGAATGAAAACATACTGAAGAAAGATACTGAAGAAGACACTAGAAGATGGAAAGACCTCCCATGTTCATGGATCATCAGAATCAACATGAAAATGGCTGTCTTACTGGACATGATCTGCAGAGTCAATGTAGTCGCTGTCAAAACTCCAATGACATTCTTCATAGACATAGAAAAAAACCCTAAAATTCCTATGGAAGCACAAAAGATCCTGAATAACCAAAACAAATCTGAGCAAAAAGAGAAATGTTAGAAGTATCACAGCACCTGACTTCAAATTATACTACAGAGCCATAGTAACAAAAAAAGCATGGTACTGCCACAAAAACAGACAATGAGATAGCATAGAGAACTCAAAGTATACCCCACAAGGCATAGCCATCTGATTCTTAACAAAGATGCAAAAACCATACAGATTCCACAAATGGTGCAGGAAAAAGTGGATATCTACATATAGAAAACTGAAATTAGATCTCTATCTCTTACCCTGTACAAAAATCAATTCAGCATGGAACAGACCTTAATTTTATTACAGGAAACATAAGGAAAATACCTCAATAGGCACTGACGTTTTGAACAGTACTCCAATAGGTCAGGAAATAATAGCAATAATTGAAAAATGTGATTGCATCTAATTAAAAAGACTCAGTACAGCAATGAAAACAATCATCAAAATGAAGAGAGCCTACAGAATGAGAGAAAACCTCTAGCTAATCATTTGACCAGGGATTAATATTCAAACTATATAAGGTACTCAAAAGATTAAACACTAAAAGAACAAATAACCCAGTCAATAAATGGACAAGTTAATTTAACAGACGGATCTCAAAAGAAGTACAAAGGACCAATAAACACATGAAAAAAGTTCAACATCTTTAGTTATCAAGGAAATGCTAATCAAAGTGACACTGAGATTCCATCTCAGCCCACTCAGAATGGCTCTCATCAAAAAAACAAACAACAAAATATGCTGGTGAGCATGTGGAAAAAAGGAGCCTTTGTATATTGTTGTAGGAACATAAACTAATCCAAACACTATGGAAATCATTATAGAGATTCTTCAAAAGCCAAAAGTAGAACTAGCATATGATCATGCTAAACTACTCCTGATTTTATACCCAAAGAAATAAAAGTCAGCATACCATAGAGCCAGCTGCACATCTGTGTTTACAGTAGCCTTAGTCACAATAGCCAAAATATGGAATCAGCCTAAGTGAATAGATAAAGAAATGTGGTATATATACTCAACAGAGTATTATTCAGCCATGAAAAGAATGGAGTTATGTTATTTGTAGGAAGATGGATGGAATTGGAGGTCATGATGTTAAGCTAAGTAAAACAGATTCAGAAAGACAAATACCTTATGGTTTTTTTTCTGACCCGTGGAATCTAGATTTTTTTAAAAAGACATGAAAGTGGAAGGGAACTATTTGAGAAGAGGAAGGTGGCCAACAGCAGGGAGATAGACAAAAGAGGACAAGAGGAATGTTAATAAAAAAAGGAGTGAGTTAAATTTCAAGTACATTCTTCAATGCGAGGTGGAATTATGGTCAGTTGAATACTGGAAATATCTGGCATTTTCAGGAGGAATAAAATCACAGTCTCTAACTCTAAGCAACTTTAAAGTCATTAGACTTTCCCATTGTCTCCTGGAACTTGGTGAATATGTTCTAATCTAGACCTTGGAGGAAAAAGAGACTGCATCAGGAAGGGATCTGGCCAGACAGAGGAGGGACTTACGCATCCCAGTCACTGTGCGACTCTGGAACACTGCACATAAGCAGCTAGTGCCATTGCATCTCTGTCTGTAACATTTTCACACCTGAGACAGAAACCAATCTTTGTAGGTCACAGCCTCTTTTATCATTAGAATTCTACAGGGTGCTCTAAGAAATGGAAGTTTCTATCTCTTAAATCACATGCTGTCTAAGCTCTTTACCTTTCAATCCTTCCCAGATCTATTGTTTCAACAATGCTTTATTGAAACCAGATATTAACAGCAAAGGGTCATTTACCAAAAGACAGTCTAATTATTTTCTTCTTTGGTTATAATCTTTGTTTGTATATTATTCACTTATTTTTCCCATTTAGATGTGGAATCATTCATGCTTGGCTCTCAGTTCAGGAAGAACTGACAAAACTCAGTAATACTAACTGTTCACCCAGCATTGGCCTTACTCATATGGTGAGGGATTTATTTTGAAATTCTAAGTCTCTGGATAGCAGAAGAGACTACCTCATGTAAAAAGATGAATGCTCTATCTATCTTCCTGTCTCATCGTCCTGTGAAACAAAGTGTATTACTCTTTTAATCTCCGTGTTTCTAATCCAATTACAGATGAAAAAACTCAACTTTCATAGTCTTTAAAAATACAAATATGAGCTTCCATTGTTTTCATGACTGAATTTGTCAACACTGAAATCACAGTGTCAGCAAAGCCAAGGGAAGAGACTAGGCCAGAGACCTTTCTTACTAGTAAAGGAAGCTCAGACCACATTACAAATCACAAAACCATTTGTGAATCAGGTTTGTCAACTTTCATCAACAATATAAGACATATACAAATTTTTATCCCAAAGTTATTTACATTGGCAAACAATGAAAATAGCCAACATGTACAAGCACAGTTAAGCAGCATGCTTCACTAGAATATTTTATAGATTTACATTCTTTGTAGATTTGTGTATTTTGGTGCAGTTTATACAAAATGGAATATCATGCAGTTATTAAGATGATAGTTTGGTTTTTTAAAATACATCTTTTATTCATATGTGTATACAATGTTTGGGTCATTTCTCTCCTCTTCCCCCCACCCCCTCCCTCTCTCCCCCTACCCTCTCGGTTCCAGGCAGAGACTGTTCTGCCCTTATCTCTAATTTTGCTGAAGAAAGAGTATATAAACAGTAATAAGAAGGACAAAGGGTTTTTGCTAGTTGAGATAAGGATAGCTGTACAGGGAGATTCCTCACATTGCTTTCCTGTACATATGTGTTACATTCTAAGTTGATTCTTCTTGAACTGACCTTTTCTCTAGTTCCTGGTCCCCTCCTCCTATTGGCCTCTGTCACTTTAAAGTTTCTGCGTTATTTCCTTTGCATTGAGGACATCAAACGCTATCATGTTTTTTTGGGTTTCTTACCTATCCTCATATTTGAAAGAACTTTTAAAATGTAAGGGAATGCTTCAAGTTTAATGAAAAATGAAAATTGTATGTGGTATACAGTCTGAAAGGAAGACCCACAAATAAGTCCTATTAGTATTTTGGCTTCTTTTGTTTTAGAATTGAATGGTTTTTCTTTATTTTCTTTTTTTTACTCTCTCCCCTGACGCACACAAATTTTATCGTGAACATGTATTACTTACATGGTACAAATATAAATAGTGCAGCCCTGCCTAAGTACTCCTAGAATCCCCAAAGCATACTAAAAAGAGGACAAGCATCCCCCCCAATATATGCAATAACACAAGAAACAGTAAAATAAGTCATGTTGCTCAGGTGCAGGAGTGGCTCAGAGACAGGTGGATTAAGAGGAACAGGAGAGATGAGAATTTGGGATCTTGGTGATGTTGCCTATTAAAAGAGAAACTGGCGGCTCAATGTTAAGAGTGTGAGAGTTGAGGGTAGTTCTATAGGGAATCTCATTTACTCGGTTGGGTCCAGTAAAAAGGAGATGTGTCAATGATGCTGGATTCAGAATGACCACTTGGAGCCAGAGCAAGATTGAGTATGCAAGGTCCAAAGTCCTGGAAAAGGAAAACGATTGGTTCACAGAATCCCATAGTGAAGAGGGAAAAGTCATAACCAGCAGGAAATTGAGGAGCACAGTCAAAGAATTGAAACTTACTTAACTAACTTAAAGAAAAGTCAAAGAAAGGGAGGGAGATGCCGGGTTTATGAGGAAATATGGCTCCTGCAGAAGAAGTAGCTACTGTACTAGTTTAGAATCTCTGGGGACTTACGGCCACACTTACTCAGGAGGTAGAGCTAAGGAGGACTGTGGTTTGAGACCAGCCTGGACAAAGAGTTCCAGAGTCTCTATCTTGAAAATACCCAACACAAAAAAGGACTGGTGGAGTGGCTTAAGTGGTTGAGCGCTTGCCTAGCAAGCATGACGCCTTGAGTTCAAACCTCTGTTCTGCAAAAAACAAAACAAAAAAATTAAAAACAGAGCAATCATATAATCCTGCTTTACCATTCCAGAACATATATCACCTCCGTTTTTCTTCACACGCTTGTTCCAGTCTCTTCCTCACAAATGACTGCCTATCTTTCCACATTCATGGATATGTCTTTCATAGCTTCGTCTTTTGGCTATATCTATATATGTTTGCTCTGCTCCTACATAGTTTTATCGCACAGTCTATTCAGATTGGATTCATTTGCTCAATGCTTGAGATTTTGGGGACTAGAAACCTGATTGGCCCAGCTTAATTCAGGTGTCTAGTCACAATCCAATTACCTGTGGCTAAGCTAATGGTAAGGTCAGGCAAATGTGACTACCCAGGTCTAATTCCTCAACAAAGGAAGTGGTCGAAGGCCATGATGAACTCTCTGAGACTTCTGGGCAGAGGCATGAAAATGGTTGGGAGGGTTGGTTTAATGTGATGGGGGGTTATTCTGTGGCTCTAGTGTCAACTACTTACTTGAGCTGGCAAAGCAGGGCTGACATTCCACTCCAAAGTCAAAATTTATAATCGCTCTGTAAATTGCAATCTCTTCTGCAAAATGCATGCAGGTTACATTCATGAGCTGGACGTCTACCTATAGCTCACAGAAGCCACTGGTGATTTCTGGTCTTCCAAACACAACCTTTCCCCGCATCTCTCATCCCAGCATCCTTTTCCCCACCTCACACGGTCCTGATTGGTAAAACCAGGTAAAAATGATGGTGTTGTACTGAATTGACGTTGAAGCAACTTGAATTAATTTCTTCTAAAGCATTAATTTTGAAATTCCAAACCTACAAAGAAATTGAAAGAATAGTGCAATGAACACCCATGTTTGTTTGATCTAGATTTATAAAACAACCTTTTGCCACATCTGATTTATCTTGCACTTCTCTTTTTTTCTGAGTCATTTAAGAAGCTGCATGTATAAGTGACCTTTCAACTCTAAACTCTTCTGCACACATCTCCTAAAAACAAGGGCTTTGTTCCATACACCAAGAGAAGATTGATACCTCAATTGACTTGAAATCTAACCTAATGCAATTCTGTAATTTAATATCAAACGGTCCACATTGAGATATCCCAATGCCCCTAATAATCACTTTTAGAATTGTTTCTACTCCCACCAACCTCATCCAGTTTTGAATCAAGGGTTATTCGACACACTGTGGTGGCCTGTCTATTTAATCTCCTTTAAGCTACAGCAGTTTCCCTGCCTTCTTATTTTTCTTTCATGAAACTCACACTTTTGAAGAGTAAAGGCAAATTGTTTTGGAGAATGTTCCTCAATTTAGGGTTGGTAGTCTTATTTTTTTGTTATCTTTTTATTTTTCTATTATTCATATGTGCATACAAGGCTTGGGTCATTTCTCCCCCCTGCCTCCACCCCCTCCCTTACCACCCACTCCACCCCCTTCCTGTCCCCCCCCACCCCCTCAATACCCAGCAGAAACTATTTTGCCCTTATCTCTAATTTTGTTGAAGAGAGAGTAAAAGCAATAATAGGAAGGAACAAGGGTTTTTGCTAGTTGAAATAAGGATAGCTATACAGGGATTTGACTTGCATTGACTTCCTGTGCATGTGTGTTACCTTCTAGGTTAATTCTTTTTGATCTCACCTTTTCTCTAGTTCCTGCTCCCCTTTTCCTATTGGCCTCAGTTGCTTTTAAGGTATTTGCTTTAGTTTCTCTGCGTTGAGGGCAACAAATGCTAGCTAGTAGTCTTCTTGATTTGATCCAAGTTAAATATTTTTTTGGCAAGAATGTTCCACAGGTGATCTTGTGTCTGTGTCCATGTTTCATAACAGGAGACAAGTGATGTCCATTTGCCTCCATTATTATTGATACAGCTTGATCACCAACTTAATTTTTTTTAATTAATCCACAAACTTTACAATTTAATTAGTAATAAATTACATTCTGCAGACTTACTAATGGGGAATGTGCCAGGGTACAGTGGACTATTGTTGAACACTGTAGGGCTGGCTAATTCCTGGAAGCACAATGCTCCATGCAGCTCTTAGGGATGTTTTCTTACTTGGACTAGAGGGGTACTGCAATACACTAATGTGTCCACAGTGCAAGCCCTGGTGTCACCCAACCTGGGTTTGAATCCCAGAATCACTTCCTACCAGCTTGAGTGACTTTGAACATGTTCATTGATACCTACATGCTTCATTAGTTTCCTCCTCTACAAAGTAGGGGTAGTGACTGGCTACCTTATAGAGTTGTATGAATTAAGGAAAATGACTAATGAAAAGTGCTTAATATGGTGCCTGAGAGTCAGTTTTCAATAAATGCTTTCATGTTCTTAAGTGCCATCTTCCTTCTAAAAGTAAAGGAAACCACTCTTAATAGGAGCATGTCAGAAGCCCGGATTTGTGGGTACTCATGGATGTCTCCTAGGCTTTTGTGGACAAATCCATATTATTCCCAACTTGAGGTCCTAAAGTAGTACTTCTAAAACTTCTAATGTCAATAAGAATCACTCCAGGACCTTGATGAAAGGTAAATTTTGATTCAGCAGATTTAGAGCAGTCATATTCTCACAGGCTCCCACATGAGGTCAATGCATCACTGGCCCAGGCACAGACTTTGAGTTGCAAGAGCCTATGTTATCCCTGGAGAAAATAGTCCTTCCATCTTACCTCAGACCTTGGGGTACAGTTTGTTGATTTTTCACAGGACACTGTCTGTAAGTATTCCTTTCTTATGAGGATATTTCCAGAAACCACTAACCAATCACTACACTGGTTAAACCATTAGCACTCTTTGGAAGGTGATTTTAACCTCAAATTTTGCTTGAAGGTTTATCACTTTCTATTTCTGTAAGTATGCCCATATTTAAGACATGTCCATAGGTATGAAGCAGTAGAAAACACTTTGAATTTGGATTCATTTGATGTTTACATGCTGACCTCCCATTTTTAAACTGGTTATCAGGATCACATTATCTAACAATATTGACAATAACACAAACCTCATGGATCCATTGTTCAAATTGTGTGGACATGGATATGTATAATCTATATATAGAGAGGTAAGAAGCAGAGAGAAAGGAAGAGAAACAGAAAGGAAGAGAGAACTGATTTGTATTTGCTGGCATACAGGAAGTGCTCGAGAATGGGAAGCTTAGGTGATTTCTAATACTATTATTTGTGAACCTGTCAGGGTGTATTTCTATTTTCATCAAGTAATTTTTAAGAGGCACGGGGTCACAGACCCATAGAGTAACATCATTCTAGAGTTGGAAACGAGCTGCTAGCATTTCTTGGGGACCTATCCTGCTCTGAAGATAAATCCATCATTTCTCTCTCTTGTGTTTTGATAGCAGGAGAATGGGGTCCCCAGAAGCTCACACACCCTCATTTGCCTGCACACAGTCTTCAAATTAGATTAGCCACCTTCATTGCTTGTGGTCAAGATTCCAATTTGCTTCAAACTCAGTAAGCACAGATTTGTGTTTAAAATTCATCCCCACACAGACTCCAAATGAGGAAAAGTCTTCAATGTCTCTGGGAAGAAGTGAAGTTGTTTTTACTTTAAATTCCCCATGGGTGCCTGGGAATCTTCAATAAGCATTTCAAGTGTGAATAACAGGGCAGGCAGACCACCTTTTGTGGAAGGAGAGTGGTACTCAGAGCTGCGTTGGCATCTCTGGGTTAAAACTGGATTTTCCCTCCTGTATATTTTGTTTTCATTTGGGATGACAAATGCATTAGTTGCACTTGATTGAGAAGACAGAAAGTGCCAACTTTTGTGATAGGATGAAATGGATTCCTTGAGTGCTTTGGGATAATTTCTGGCTTTGGTAGAGGGAGATCTCCCTCCATCCTAGATGTGTGATGACTATTGGAGGGAAACAGCTCCCTGTGGACTTTACTATTTTACAAGAACCTCAGACCCAGAATCCCAATGTTGCAGATGGAAGAACCACAGAATTACTATCAAAATCAACAACTGGAATTTACAAAGGGGGGTCCAGTAGGTGAAGGCTTATTCAGGATTCACAGAACCACATTTGGAACACAGCTGAGTCTCAGAACTAGACGCGTCATTTCTAGTAAGTGGTCTTGGACAGAGCTCTGCCCTCCCGACAAAACTAACATTGCATTTCTTTTATGCAGCAAGGGTCAGTCATTTGCAAATCCATATATAACCTTTGTTTTCCATGGCACAGTAGCCTGAATATCAAAAGATTTCAATAGACAGGAAAACAACTGTTTCTGACTCAATCCTCAACCTCAGAATCTCCTCCTTAATCCTCCCTTTCTAGAGCAAGAATCTCTTGTATTGTGCTCCATATACTGACATGTGGCTTTCACTTTCCTCCTGATTGTATTAGCCCCATGACTTTCATATCATTTTCCCTGTAGCTTTGTGGTCCTTTTGCCTGGGAATAGCTACATCTTAAACTCAGACCCTTAGTGCAGTCTTCCTTCCAGCCCTCCCTTCAACTTTACATGGTGTAGTACATCCCTTGAGAGGAAAGAAAGGAGAGACCCTTCTCTCACTGGTGTCCCACAGGGTGAGACAGTTGCCTTGACCTCAGAATTTTAGAGTCTATAATTTGAAGACTCTCTTTAGAATTTTCTCACAAATCCTTGTGGTAACTAAGCCAGAATCATCTGTGAAGAATAATTCCATCCAGATTTTCAGAATAAGGCACTGCATCAAGTCATGATGCAAGTTCATGACTCTTAAATGACAGAATCAGAATTTGGTTCCATGTGCTTCTAACTTCATCGTCCATGACCTGCCCATGAATCCATGCAACTTCTGTAACTCATGCTGGAATCCAAGTTGAAGGAAGAGAATGTTTACTTATTAGCATGTGGGACTTCAATTTCCGTGAAATAACAATCAGGTCTCTTCAAGAAAAGGCAAGGCTTGAGACCATATACTGCATTTCACTACCCCACTGCTTCCCCCTGGACCTTTTAGTTAAGTCTTTGTGACTTATACATAGAAAGTCTACAAGGATCCCGATCATTGGGGAATTTCCAACTTTGCTGTAGTACTTTTAAGTCTGGAAAAAGAAGCTCTTCCTCCCTTTAATGAAACAATCCTCTTTGCCATGGATGGAGAAGGTATGACGCACACCAACCAGCTTGTACAAATCTCTCTAAGAAATGATGATGCCAATAATGATTATGATAATAATGATGAAGAGGAGGTAGAGGATGATGATGAAGAAGAGAGAAAGGAAGTAAGGGGAGGGACATGGACCAGGCATGACAGCCATTCTCCATAGCAGATTCTTAAAACTTCTCATGACTTCATGATGGAATATGAAGATGAAACATGTTATGATTTTATATATTAGAAAACAGATTTCAGATGGGTTCATACTTCAAAACAAGTAAGAGACAGGACTGGGATTACTTCAGGGGAAGCTCATTCTCTCCTTCATACTTCCTCCCACAACCATTCAGCATTACTAGTATGCAAATACTTATTACTTAGGACTCATGACTGTCTTGTGACATTGGAGGCTCATGTTAGCTTTCATATGTGGATTTTAGCAATTGCAGAAATGCAGGCTGTTGGCTGGGGATTTCATTATTAATGAGTGAGGATTCTGGATCACAAGGAATCACCCCAGTAAGAGACATAGCTCTTTTGTGCCCCTTCTTCTAGGGTGCATGAGAACTGGGGTTGCAATAACTCTCTCACAACTCTTTAATAAACTCAGCATGGGTGAAAACGTCAGTCAAACTTACTCTTCCCATTACTTGTCTGTCCTAGCTTCCGCAGCCTGGTGCATCCATCTTCTGTTCTCCTGGGACATTAAGGGACCACCACCAAGGAGAGAAGGTTGCTCAGTTGATTGACGTGAAGCTTGTGTGCAGAAAGCAACAGAGGCTTTTGAGTGGAATTATTGAAGTCTGCCTGTTTTACTGATGGAGGATCTGAATGAAATTGCCTTTAAATGATACTAAAAAGGGAGGGATAACAATAGATCAAAGCTGGTCCAAAAGAAAGAGAACATTTTATTTATAGCTTCCACATTAATTCAAACCAATCTGATGAGAGGAGATTTGCCCATGCACACACTTTCCACAAAAAAACAAATGCCTTGTGGGTTGCTTTTATTCTAATACAATATCAGTGCCCAAGGCAAGAAACATTCTGTACTTTACTCAGCAGAGCCTGTCCAAATTTACAATTAAATGGAACTGACACAGCTGATCATCCTAAAGCTTGTTTCCTTTCAGCTGGGGCTTTTCCTGTGGATGCTGGAATAGAATGCTGGCTGTGTCCCAAACTGATGGAGCTTACTGTACCATTTTTCTCACCGGCTCTGGGACAACGTGTTCAGTTAGAGCAATGGGGCTCCAACCAGGGTGATTTTTCCCCCAGGGGAAGCTTGGCAATGTCTGGAGATATATTGAATTGTCACTATGTGCAGGAGCAGTTGCTACTGGCATCTATTGAGTAGAGCTCAGGGATGGTATAAAAAAATCCTACAATATTTGGGAGCACTCCCCTGCCCCCTGCAATAATTATATCTATCCCTAAATGTAAATAATGCTGAGATTAGGAAACCCTGAATTTGAGGGCAGCTGGCTGGGGGAGTTGTCCCTGGTTGAGAAGGTTACAGAGGCTCCCCTTTCTGAAACTGTCAGATGTACCATAAGGAGAGAAATTTGATGCTCAAAATTCTGTATGGGAAGAAAGTACAGTACCCAAGAGAAAAATTAGAATGGCACAAAGAAATCAAAGAACTGTTAAACAGACATTTGATTTAAGATTATAGAGCCACACCTATAGCCATGGAGAGTGTAGAGGAAAGGGGTTGAGTAGGTTTGGAACAGTGTTTGCTCATCATTCTTGTTGACTATCTCTTGATTTTACTGCCACTGTCATGGAGAATGTGGAAGAGATGGTGTCTTTTGGAGGTCTAGTAATGAGGCAGATCCATTTGTAATATTCACATTTTTCTTCTAATATATCAGAAAATCTTGGATAGGAGTCTCAAACAGGAGACCAACAAGCAAATTAAGCAAACAGGTTAGCTTTAATTCTATCAACATGGTGTTTAGGAAAGAAAGAACAAAGGAAGGAGGGAAGGAAGGGAGGAAGGAAGGAAAGAAGGGAGGGAGGGAAGGAAGGAGTAGAGGAAAGGTAGAAAGAAGCAGTGAGGCTGTTTGAAAGCTCAATAAGCAGAACTTGCCTTCTTAGTCCCACAAATTCCACCCCTCCCTTTTGTTACACCTTCCCTCAATTACATGTGTAGATTAATTCACGTGACCCCCAAAGCTTTTCCATTTTTTACTCCCCTAGTTTTAAATTTCTTCTTCTGTTCTTCCTCCTTCTCCTTTTCTTTCCCCTTCCTCCTCCTCCTCTTTCCCTTCCTCCTCTTCCTCATTCTCTTCTTCCTCCCCTCCACCTCCTCCACAATACTGGGAATTGAACTCAGATCTCAACATTGTCTTCTAATATTTTAGCATTAGAGAAGTTCCTAAAAACGCACATGGTTGTCTGGGTCTGTCCACAAGACTGGCTTCTATTTTATCTATGATGCAAAGAGAAGGGTTAGCATTTACATGGCTTCTCATGAGAGCTGTGAGAACCCGATCCCATTGCATTATGGTCACACTATAAATAAAAGGTAATAGAATGAATGCATGACGTAGAAATAACCACAAATGCCATCTAGTAGCTCGGTGGAGCTTCCTATTAGAACCATCTTTTGAAAACTACCCAGCAGTTCTGATTTAATTGTTTGTGGAGGACCTGGGCAATGTACTTTTAAAATCTCTCAGATGATTTTTGGTGTAGTGAAGAATGAGATTCTTTTATTTTCAGGAGAAGAAAATGAAACTCAGAGGAAATGAAGATAAAGTTTGCTCAAAGAGTATTTTCTAGTTGGTATGTGTTTCTACTGGTTTGCATTCTCTCTCTAATCAGTTCTCCATACGCAGTGGGAAATATAAGAGGGAAACCCAAGAACCGTGTGGCAGGACTGTTTCCAGTTCTTGTTGGCAGAAACAGTGGCTGGCAGTTTCTGGAGGGAGCCAACGCTCTCAGTCTTGCAGCCGAGTAGCTAGCTGTTTGAGCGAGCTCTCTGGCACTCAGAAACATCGATGGCTCTAGTGGGTGCCTCACGATGCTGTTCCGACGTGAGAAAACACCTCCTTTCACTTGCTTTGTTTGAATCCAATATTTTCCCTCCTTGGTGATTCAGGCATATCTGCATTATCCAAGAGACAGATGGAGATAGGCTTTAGGAGGATGTGAAAATGTCTGCTCTTACGGAAAAAATAAAATTCAATCTGTCACCATAGTGATATTAATAAGAAAGGAAACACACATTGAAATCTCTTTGAGAGAAATGGTAGCCCAGTGGTGGTGATGGGAGACACAGAGTCTAGCACTTATAATGGAGGAAGGTCCAGGGCTCTGATGCCTACCGCTCTCAATCAAGTTGCAGAAAGCAATAGAGGAATGAGATGTCCTGGGTCCAAATCCCAAGTTCATTAGCTGCAAATTCTGCAGGTACTCAAGCCCACAAACAAAATAAACATAAAAATATATGACCGCACAGTATCACTCCTTTTCCCAAGATCTCTTAAAACGCCGAAGAGGGCTGTGGATGGCCAAGAAGCTTAGGAAGTAAGTTTGTTTTGTGAATCCCAAATATGCCAGGCATAGTCTAGGTCTTAACTCATGTATTCCTAAACTGGCGTTTAAGTTCATAGTTTATGAAGACAGAAACTGAGGATTGGAGGGATGAAGAAACTTCTCTAAAAATCACATGGCTAAGAAATCTCACAGCTGAAGTTTAAAGCAAGTATTCTTTTTATTACAGACGGACATAGCTACCTGTGTGCTTCACACACCTGTTTGTGTTCAATCAGAAAATTTGGGTTCTCTTGAATGGTCTGGTCTTGACAGGACTCAATTAAGAAATGGTTTTCCTCAGCTTCCATGTTTTCCTCAAACATGCTACACTTGATAGTGTGTCAGACAGATCATGTAGCTTTTCTATCCTTTTTCTACTTACTTTCTATTATTTCAGATATTAAAACCATCAGATTTTAATACACAATCCTATTTAATACCTTCCCCCAGCCAGGCTCAGGTTAGATGCACATTTCAATGAGCTGAAAGTGGGAGGAATACTCACTTTTCTTCTGACTTCTTCATTTGCTTCTCCTTTTTCCCTTGCTCTCTCTTCCTTCCTCCCCCACACCCCAGGCTGCTTCTCCAGGATCAGCTCAAGGAGAAAACTGAGAAATTAAAGTCTAAAAATGGCTTTACATGATGGATAATGTCAAATATGACATTTGCGCTGTGTCACAGACATCCAAGAACTGGCATTGCTGCTCTTGGGGAGGGCAACAATGGATTTTTGGGAGGAGCTCTTTGGTTTAATACCTTGTTGAAGCATCACAGGACTCAAAGAGTGAGGGTACTCACAGCTATGTTTTATTACAGCAGAAGGATGCCCAGCAAGGCGGGCAAAAGGGAGAGATACATGGTGCAAAGTACAGGGGAGTCATGTGCAAGCCCCCAAGTATACTTCCCGGTAGACTCACACAGGACATGGCTAATCCTCCAGCAATAGGTAGTGACAACAGGCATGAAGCATGGCTGATAATGAAGCTCACAAAACACAAAGCATACAGTTTTTATTGGGGGTTGGCATGTAGGCAGCTTCTGCCTGGCACATATTAAATTCCAGGCTTTAAGAAGGAAGGCAGGCATTCAGCATCAACTATATTGTTTATGCAAACCATTTAGGCCTGGACCCCATTCTTACCAGTTCTAGAACAATGGGAACACACTGAATTCCCAGATAGTCGCTAAGGTCAGCCTAGGGCTAACCTTGTAAGCAGGCCTTTCAAAGGATAGCAGTCAGACCTGCTACAGGAACTCTGCACACCCTCATCCCTTCCAAGGCCACTGTCACGCAGCACTGTTGACCACAGTTCTCTGACTAATGGTCAGGATTCTAATCCCAGTGTATAGCTTCTTCCTACTGGAAAATACCAGCCCAGGCAGGCTGTCTCTAGTGTCTGTCTATCTTCTGTGGTTACCTCAGACCCTCAAGTTACAGCCCACTCTACTGAGCTCTGGTAGCAGCTCCAGCCATCTTTCTATCAGATCAACCTTAGTCTATGCTCACAAAACTCAAAGACATACCTGCCATGCCCTCTCAAGGATTATTTCCGTGCTTTGGTCCCCTCTTCATTCTGGGGGGTCACTGAGTTCCTTTTCTTAGCTTGGAAAATAAGAATATCCCTCCCCCACACTCTCTAGGAGGCTAACAGTGTTCTGCAGAGATCTTAATCTTATATGGACACTGGAGGTCAAGGACAGGTTAACACATTCTGCATGGGTTTAGGCCACACCTTTACAAGTACTTTGTTGATAAAATCAGGATCTCTTTTCTAGATTCCACAGTATTTATCTTTATTTTTCAGAGCTTTGGGCTTCTGCAAAAATTCTGAGAAATCAGAAGTTCCATTTAGCGTCATGTCACTTGACTCTTGTTATGGTTTGAGAAAGGCTCACCATCCCCATAAAGATTCATATGCTAGAAGCTTGGTCCTCAGTGTGTCAGTGGTGGGGTGGCAGAACCTTTAAGAGATAGCAGTTAGGTCATAGGGACTACACCCTCATAACCAGATTAACGCTTTCTCATGGAATTGGGTCAGGTCTTATGTGACTGGACTAGTTCTTGGTAGAGCAGTTTGTAAAGTGAGCCCACTCCCTATGTTTTCCCTTCTGCATGTGGCAGGTTCCCTTTGTACTCCTCTGCCATGTTGTAAGGGGGATCCTTGCCAAGAAGCCAAGAAACAAGTTATGGAGACCATTTAGCCCCCAGAATTGTGAGCCAAATAAACTCTTTACTTTATAAAGCACTAAGACTTGATTTTTTTTTATAGTAACACAAAAATGAACTAAGTCAACTTCTATTTCCAAGGATTTGATCACCTTCCTACCAGTTTACCTATACATTTTTAGGCCTTCCACGTTTTCTACTCATATTTTATGTTTTACACAGTGTCCAGAGATTTATTTCTAAATGGTTTGATCTTGTCCTTGCCTGGTTAATCTCTGTTGGCCATCTAGAGGGCACAGAATGTCCACATTCCTGGCTAGCTCACAAAGGCGCTTCATAGCCTAGCCTCATCTGCCTTTCTAGTTCCATTTCTGGGCATCTCTGGCTTATCTCCTGTTGTTTCTTCTGCGCTGAGCTATTTTCCCTTTGGACCTTTGTTCATACTATTCTCTCTGCTTGCCTACAGGGGAACTTCTACTCACCCCTCTGAGCCCCAGATACAGTTATCTACTTCTTTTGTTGTGACTTCGTAAGACTTTGTGCATCCCAGATCCCCCATCTACTACCTATGTGACCTTGGTAAAAAATACTCAACCTCTCTCTGCCTTGGTTTTCTCATCTGTAAAATTGGCAACATGGTGTTCTCTACTTTGTGATGTCATTGGGACAACATGGTACTGTTAGAAAGCATGGAGAACAGGACTGGTGCATTCTACAATATTTGTTTTGTCAACATTTTATAGAAATTTGTTTTATAAATAACAACTTTACATGTTTGAGAAGATCTGGTTGCACCTTTAAGACAGTGAGCTATGTGATGGCAAAGGACCTTCCTTATCTAGTTTTTGCCTGTCCAGTGGCAAATGTATCTAGAAAGTACTCAGCCAAGGGCTATTGATGAAATTTTATGTGTGGAATGACATGTCTCAGGTTTTCCTTAAATAGGAGGGTTGTGAATGAGAGTAGAAATGGAATGATTTAAGACAATGGTTGTACTGATGGTGGTGTTTCATGAATGAATGGAAATTTATTATATCTGCAAATGTTCCTTAATTAAAAAGTTAATTAGCAAAAAGGAGGAAAAAAACTGTTGAAAAAAATAATGAATTAAAGTAAATAATCCCCATTTCTGTACTTCCTCCTTAAAATTTACCTAGTTTTGGGAGAAGCAGGAAAATAGGAGGACCAGGAAGTCAGGCCTCTGTGATTCTTTGTTTCCTTCCCTCCAGAGTCAAAAATTGCACTGCAAGACCAGTTTGGAAATTTTCTTTCTTTATGCAACCAGTCACTACCTTATTTGAAATGAAGTGGCCGTCATTTTAGAGTCATTTATCAAACTTCTACTGAGAATTTATGGGTTTTTTTCTTTCATATTTGTTCAGTGTCTCCCAGCTGTCTTAGAGCCTCCTTGCCTGAGAATTGATAAGTCATTTCAAAAGCCACACGCGTTTCCTGATTTGCGTTTTTTGCTGTCCGCTAAAGATGTGACCTCTAGAAGGGGCAGTGTTTTGAGACTGCCATCTGTCCCCAGTGCTGGCAGCAGGATGACATGTCTGGCTGCAGGAGACCCCAGGTACTTAGCGCTGTCCATCAAGCACAGAAAAGACCACCTCACATGTCTGAATGGGGCTCCGGGTGGTCAAATTCCTCTGCAGCTGTGTGAGTAGCACTTTCTCCACTCTTCTGGAAAATGTCAATGAATTACCGAGCGTTAGATGTAGAGGTTGGAATGAGATACACTGGGTGTCTGCTGAGTGTCCAGCTCTGCTGCCATTCCAGATTCATCCTCCTGACAGCTGTCTGGAGGGCATATTTAATCCCTAAATTGCAAAGGAGGACTGACACTCAGAGAGTATAAATACCTTCCTTGTCTTTGAGATTTCAGGATTGAAGTACTTTCTATGAGTCCCACTGCTTCCCACAGATGTCTAACGTCCCAGAAGGACAAAAGGACTCTCTTCACCATGGAAGGGAAGAGGAAGTTCAAGCTTCTTGGGTTGGGCCCTGTATCCCCCAGCTTAACTCAAACAGAATGGCTTCATTGTTATTACTTCTTCTCACACACCAATAATTACTGATAGTTAGTGTATCCCTGTAGGTGCTAAACACTGCTTTTAGCATTTTATGTGCACTACATCATTTAATGCTCAAGATACCTACTAAGTGAATGGTATCACAATCCCTCATTTATCCACAAGGAAACTGAGGCACAGAGAAGATAAGAAACTTACCAATGGTGCCGTAGTGTTTGGCCAGGAATGAACACAGTGCAATGTCCACTAGCCTGGTGTACCTGAGACTCCCAGATGTTATCTGAACCAACAGTTAAGTGTTCACCCAGCAGTCAGTTCCTTCCTTCTTTCCTTTCCACCTCCCACCCCTCCACTTTCTCCTTCTTTCCCTTTCTGCCTTCCATTCATTCTGTACCAAGCAGGCCTCTGGGAATATGAACTTGAAATGGAATGAGACAAAGTTCTTACCTAGGCAGATCCTTGGGACTGGAAGAAAGAAGCATTTAGGGGGAGAGCAGTGAGAAGGAAGGTCCTGTATCCCTGGTCAGGAGGACAGGGCAGGAGCACTTCACAACCTGGCCAAGTCCAGAGGCATTAAAAAGCCTCATCCTGGGATCACCTCTGAGGGAGTTGCTGAGATGTGCCTGTTGTAATTTCAGTCAGTTCTCTTCCTCTGCTTCTGGCATCTCCCTGAGGTAGGGTGCCAGCCTGAGTTCTCAGGTGACATTGACAGAGGAAAAGTTCTGAGGCTCTGGGCCACTTTGTTCCCTATTCAACTTCTTATTGTTAGTTTGGGGGAATGCCTGCCTTTTCCCCATCTTTCAAATGGCAAAGTCCTCTGAGTTTCAGGCTAGTACTTCTTCTTCCCATTCTTCTGTGGTAAATGTCGCTGTTCTTTTGGGGGCAGTTTTGCAGCCAATGGAGGCATCAGCCCTTGATTAAATGACTTTAGTTTCCTTTTGTTTAGAATCTGGGACATTTCCTCTCTCTTTCTCTCTCTCTCTTCTCTTTCTTTAATGCCCAGATTTGAACCCAGATAGCTACCTAAGTTGTCCCTAAGGAGAAAACAGTTAGGGGATAAGGAGGCTGCCAGTAAGATCAGTCTGTCTCTTATCTGTCACTCCCTTGGGACCTAAGCCTGTGGTAGTATTGCTTTGTGAACAGACTGCAGCTTATTTAGCATCAGAGGCATCTGTCACCCAGAGTCCCCTGGGGGAAGAAAGTCCCAGGGGATTCCTGCCACTGTTCACACTCCCGGGATGACATCCGAAGCAGCCCTTCCACCTCACAGCCAGTGTCTGCTGCACAACCTTGAAGTAACTTCGCTGAATGGACCAAGTCCATTGCTGAAGGGGTTGTCTCCTGAGCCAACTCTGACTTAACTAGGAGGTAAACAGGGTCCCCTTTGCAGGAAGGAGGCTGTAGACTTCCACCGAACAGAGCCTGATACCAGGGAGGAGCTCACAGAGCAGAGTGATTCCTCACTCTGAAAAGTCTGCCCAGCAGGGCGATCTGGGCTTCTTTACCAACTCCCTGATGGGATCATCTGTCAGTCCTGCACTTTGGCTTCTGCCCTTGTCCCACTTGGCCACTGCTTGACTTTGGCGCCCTAGCAGCCCTTCCTCCTCTCAGAAGACAAGTGTGCTTACAGCTCTCTGGATGTCCCTGGAAGCCCTAAGGAGGGAAAAATGTTATTTGGTATCCCAAATGCAACTCTTCCCAAGATGACTATTTCCTCTTATCTGGTTAACAGAAAGCTGAGTGAGTTAGTGAGCAGGGCTCAGTCAGCCAATCATCCTTAGACTACTTATCAGCCTGCACACTCTCTCCATGGTTCCCATTTCCTGATTTGACTAGAGCTTTCCTGGCCTTTCCTGGCCTCCCTTGAAAGGAATTTAAAAACTGTCTAGAAATTGACATTAAAATGAGAAGTAAAAATAAAAGACACAGGGTGTCTTTTAGGTTGTGTTGTATTTAATTTAATTAATTTATTTATTGGTGGGACTGGGATTTGAATTCAGGGCTTTGTGCTTACAAAGCAGGCACTCTACTGCTTGAGTGACACCTCCAGTCCATTTTACTCTGGTTATTGTGGAGATGGGACCTCTCAAACTATTTGTCTGGGCTGGCCTCAATCAAAAGTCCTCCCAATCTCAGCCTCCCAAGTAGCTAGGATTGCAGCCATGAGCCATTGGCCCCTGGCGAGGCTGTGTTTTAACTATTGTTTCATGTGGACTCCTTTTGAAGCCTTTCTTACTGGAGTTAGTCCTGTATCTTTAACTTCTCACCATGCCCTTCTTTCAGCCAAACAGAGCTCAGTGCTAAAGGCAGTGTCCACTGCTTACTTGCCTTCTGCACACTGAACAAGAAAGCTTCTATTTCAGCATTAACTGAAGCTGACTTTGTAGAAATAATACACTATTCTCAGTCAAGGACTGAGCAGTTTACTTAGCTGAGTTCTCCTCTCAGCCTTGAATAGTATCCCACTATTCAAGTCAATGCCAGCAAGCAGTTTTCCAGTGGCTTCATGCATGAGCAACAGGAACATTTATTGCTATTAGGACTGATAAACACCATAATTGGCATCCTGGGAAGATAAAACAACAGAACCTAACAATGTCATTATGCAGATCTTTTGTTCCTACTTTATGAGGAATCTGTAGAAGTTGCAAGTAACTTGCTGAAGAGTACAAAGCAAGGAACCAAGAGTAGGGATTTGAACTCAGATCCATCTTGACTTCCAAAGAAATCACTATGACAACTGCTGTGATACCAGTGTGGTCTGCTTCATGGTATTAGAACAGGCTCACAGATGAACTGCTATGTGACTGAAGTATTGAGATATAACCTGTGTAGTAGAGATGCAAAAAGGAGCACTCACATCAGACCGCACCACACATGCAGAGGCAGACATGTCCAGGGAGAAGCAAGACTGCCCTGCTGAGTAAGGGAAGAGGTTCAAATCTGGGTAGGTAAGAGGAGCAGGAAAGGATGATGAGCTTGAGGAGGTGGCTGGAACCCAAGGAAATGACAGGCAGAATTCTGACTAGACAGAATTCCAGAGAATTCCATAATGAGGAAATGCATGGCTGGAAACATTCATT
Organism: Castor canadensis; assembly: GCF_047511655.1. Lineage (NCBI taxonomy): Eukaryota > Metazoa > Chordata > Mammalia > Rodentia > Castoridae > Castor > Castor canadensis. The sequence continues at coordinate 184,298,013 of NC_133388.1, read as the reverse complement.
TGTTTTCCAGACTTTGGGGGTAGAGAAGCTCTTCCAGGGATCTCACTGGAAGTGAAATCTTCACTCCTTTCACTAAGAGCATCTCCCCCATATAGCTTTCCGCAGGTGACATTCCAGAGGAAAGTTGTAGTTAAATTCTTTTAAGGAACCCCTGACCCTCATAGAGTCTTTGAACTTCTTGCTCATAAAAGTTCTGCTTCTGATGTTTATTTGTGGTAGCAGTGGCATGGTCTTTGTGATGTAGTCAGCACCCTAAAAGGACACTGTGGGATGTCAAGTCATAAACGTGACTTTTCTAACAGCAGACTTGGATCCAAGCATGCTGGATAGTACTGAGGCAATGGCTGTGCTATAGGATGCCCCTGCACTTACACCATTGCCATCTGAGTTTGAGGTCCTTAACCTCTGCTATACATTTTTTAAATGGGTGCTCATGAGCTGGGTGTGGTGGTGCACACTGGCTACTCAGGAGTAGAGGCAGGATGATTGCAAGTTCAGGGCCAGGCTGGGCAAAGTTAGCAAGACCCTGTCTCAAAAACAAAATACAAACAAAAGCCATGCCCATTGGGGCGGGCTCAAGGAGTAGACCATTTGTGTGGTATGCACAGGGCCTTAGGTGCAATCCCTTGTACCCCCAAAACAAACAGAAAAAAACAGATGGTCATGATGAGAAGTAGACACTGTTGCTCTGAAATGAAACTTTACTGCTAATACGTGAGTCCACATCACGTTAAGGGTGACAGAGATCCTCTATGGCTAGCCCTCCTTTTAAGGGGAGGAAGTCAACGGTCAGGGAGGTCACACAGAAGCCACTCACCACAAGTGGCTCTGATGTACCAGAAATGGGACCAGTCTGATAAGAACATGCTGTAAGAGTATAGTACACAGGATTCCAATGACTTGTTACGAGCCTGATGTATCTTATTAACATTTTTATATTGATTACAAATTAAACTGAAACATTTTGGCCACTTCAGGTTAAATAAAACCTACTATTACAATTAATGACACTCACTCACCTTTTCCTTTTTTCGTGTGGCTATTAGAAAATTTAGTGTCATATGTGGCTTCATGTTTCTGTTAATAAAATAGAACTATACTCTTCCAGACTCTGGAGTAGAGCACAGGTCTCTCGGCTTTGATGTTTGCCTTTTGGGGTTGGGGTCACTGCTGGATCAAGGAGGGATCTGAGAGGAGGACACAAGCTGGGAGGCTCCTGCAGCAGATGTGCCCAGGTGGTGGCTGTAGCTGCTTGCTGTACAGCATCCTATTACTCTGTGGGTTGACTCTTCTCCCTCCCGCTTTCTTTTCTAATTGCCCAGTGCCTGGAAGTTTGTTTTTTCTTCCCTCCCTCACTCAGTCCCTTTCATTGATCTGTTTCCACCACCTTCCATCTTGCTCAATTTGCAGCTGGTGCTTTGGGGCCTCACTACAATTCATCACCTCTCACTCCTCCTCCACACAGTATGTAGAGAAATAAGTTCAAAACAACATTTTTCCTTGAAAAAGAAAATCACAGAATGACCAGCTACTGAAGGAATGAAAAACTGTTTCCCTCCTTACAGCATTGTCACCCTAGTTGCCCAAATGGAGACTAAAGAAAGCAGAAGAGAGAAGTTTATGGAATGAATATGGACTGCATATGGAAAACCATTGAACAGTCTGCTCCACCGCTCATCCAAGTTCATTTTGGTATCCCTCCTAGACTCGACTTTTCCAAAAGTGAGAGAAGGTAATGGGGGGATATGATGAAAACACATTATATACATGAAGTCAAATGTCATAATAAAACCAAGTAATTTGCACAACTAATTGATGCTAGTTTTAAAAAGTTAGGAAAGGGGAATTCTTCATTCTTTCACTAATTATTTCACAAGGACTCGGCAAGCATTTACAGCTTTCCCAGCGCTGTGGGGGTTCTGGAGCAGTTACAGTGCTCATGGCACACGTGGAGTGAGAATAATGCAGACAAATGGATCGGCTGTGACTTGTGGCTATCAGGTGCCACAGACCTTAGTGGCTTCAGCATGGGCTAGCAGCTCATCTCTTCAGCCAGGATGAAACTGCTGGTAGAAACATGGATCAATAGAAACCTAGACGCCCAAGCCAGTTTGGACACCAAATAACTTTATCCCAAGTTCCATTCAGAACTCTGAAGTCTGTTACAATCAATTTGTTTATCCTGTCCTTTCTCACATCCCAGACCCAAGCCCATTCAGCCACTGCTCTCCTGAATGAAAGTTGCTGCTTCTGGATTTATCATTACAAAGACACACATGCTCTTGGAATGGCCCCACCTGGAGTACCACAGGGTGCTTTGCTTTTGTCACCCCCACAGCCCTTTGCAAAGAATTGCAGAACTGGGGCTAAGGGTGAGAAGCCTTCTTCTATCAGCCATTGTTTGTTTTCCCTTTAAAGTTTGTTTTTAAATTGAGAAGTGTAATATGTACGAGAGGTAGAGAAAAGTACAAATGGTTTAAGTAATAATTATATAGGGAACACACAGGACACACTACTGCACAGAACTAGATTGATGCCGGAGCCCAACACACAGCTCTGGGCCCCTTGCCTGTCACAAATCTCTCCTTCCCTGAGAGGACCCCAATCCTGGCATCTTGAATAATCCTTCATCTTGTTTTTCTTTATCATTTAGCCATTTTATACTAATTCCCAAATAATAGAGGTTAATTTTGCCTTTTTGAACTCTATGTACATTTCATTATATTGTCTGGATCCTTTTGTGTTGTGAGACTCACTGATGTGGCTGCTTCAGAGGCTCCCTCACTTCTGTTACCATTTAGAATTTCCTGCTCACCTAAGGGTCTGTGCTCCTGCTTTGAGACCTCTGGTTACTTCTGTCTCAGAGTCCTTACATCCATCACAGGCACTTCCCTTGTCCTGGACAATATTTTACAAACTTTTTTTGAAAAATTCAAACATATACAAATTTGAAGCAGCAGTTTAACAAATTCTCTAACTCTTACTCAATTCCCCCAATTACCAATTTATACCAAACCTGTTGCACCTGTATTCCTATGCAGTCCTATTCCCACATCATTTTAACCCTAATACCAGGGACACTTTTTCATTCATAAATAGCTCAGTACCTTTTCCCAAAACCTTAAGGTTCTTTGAGAACAGAATCCTAATACCATCATCATGCCTAGAATAAAATTTATAGTATATCACTAAAACACTTAAACAAATATTTAGATTTTCTTACCTGAATGTTTTATAAATTTTAATTTGTTTTAATCAAAACAAAAATGCAATCCATGAGCTCAGTATATAAATGCAATGAGATTGTATGTATTTCTCTTAAGCAGTTTGGATCTATAAATTCCCATCCAGTGTTTCTCTCTCTCTCCACATTCTCTCAATCTCTCTCACACAATTTTGGTCTCTCTTTCTCCTTACAGTTTCCTTGTTGGCATGGACTAAACCCAGGTATAATATTTGTATATATGGAAATGTCACAGTGAACCCCCTGTGTAACTATCATATACTAATAAAAATGTTTCAAACAAGAAAAAAAAAGTACAGAACACCTCCTTGGTGTTCAATAAATGTTTACAAAAGGAAAAGCTAAATTTGTTTTAACTGATACAATGTGATATAGCTACAAATTGTATAATGCTAAAATCAGCTTAAATATACTCCTCAAGCCCTTGTCATTTATTTATCATAAAAGTTTCTTCTAGCTTTTCCAAATGTGCAGTACCTGACTGTTATCTCTAAGTCACCCTACCATAAAATAGCACAACAGAGCTCGCTTGTGTCTAACTACAACTCAGTGACCATTGATCAACCTCTCCACCTCCCCATCATGACACTCAGCTCCATCTATGTTATCATAAATGACAGAACTTCAGCATTTCATTATTTTTATTGGATGAATATTATTTCATCCAACCACATTTTCTTCATCCACTCATTAGTTGACAGGCTCTGAGGCTGTTTTCACTTCTTGGCTATTGTGATAGTGCAGATGTCTCCTGGACATACTGAGTTCATGTCTTTCAGATATATACCCAGTAATGGAATTGCTAAATCATGTGATAGTTCTATTTTTTTTTTTGAAGAAATTTCATACTGTTTTCTATAATGGCTGCACTAATTTCTATCCCCACCACCAGTGTGCAAACTTCCCCTTTTCTCCACATCCTCACCAGCACTCATTATCTTAAGTCTTTGATAATATCCATCCTAACTGGGGCAAGGTGACATCTCCTTGTGGTTTTGATTTGCATTGCTCTGCTGATTAGTGATGTGGAACTTTTTTCAGGAAAGTGTTGGCCATTTGTAGGCCTTCTCTTGAGAAAAATCTATTTTGATCTATGGCTCATTTTTAATCAGATTATTTACTTTATTTGCTATTAAGATTTTGGAGTTCCTGCTATTTCCTGAAGCTCAAATCCTTCTCATATGTATAATTCGCAAATATTTTCTCCCATCGTATATGTTGTCTATTCACTCTGTTGTTTCCTTGTTGAACAAAAGCTTTTTAGTTTGATGTAATCCCACATGTCTAGTTTTGCTTTTGTTTTCTGTGCTTTTGAGATTTTGTCTAAAAATATCCTTGCCCTTTCCAATGTCTGGAAGCATTTCCTCCATTTTCTTCTAGTAGTTTCATAACTTTAGGTCTTACATCTAAATCTTTAATCCATTCAAGTTGAGTTTTATAACTGGTGAGGGATGGGGGTTTAGTTTCATTCCCTAAATGTGGACACTCAGTTCTCCAGGAACCAGTTATTGAAAAGACTGTCTCTTCTCTGATGTGTGGCCTTAGCACATTTCTTAAAGGAATGAGATCATTAGTCTTTCAAGTTCCTGTGAGTTTAGGTTTTTCTTCCAGTATTTACTGTGGTCTTTTCCCTGTGTTTCATTTAAGTTGGAAGTTAGATCTAGAGTTTCATTTGAGAATCAGCTTGATTCTTGGCAAGAGGTCCTCACAGGTGGAGTCAGCAGCAAAGATAATCATTGTCTAGAATGGTCCATCATCCATCAGCGAGTCCACCATCAAAGGACAATTTGCTAATCTTACCACTTCTCCCGCTGTGTCTTAAGTGCATCCATAAAGAAACTTCCCCTAGTCAGCTTCTGGCTTCTCTGAGCTAAGGACTTACAGGAAGGGAAGAACAAAAGCTTAGCTTTTCCTTGTTTAGTTTCCAAAATAAATTATATGGTTCTATAACACATTCCATAGGAGACAGAAGAGATTATTTTTTCTTTTAGTAACTGTATGAACTCACAGATAAAACCATGTTTGAGGAATTTCTTTCCATTGTGCTTATTCTAATTATTCATAAATAATCCCATATTTGGCCAGTAGGTGTCTCTCACACTGAGTCCTTAGTGAAGATCTTTCAATACAAACTTAGTACACGTTGCAGCTTCTTTTAAAAATTTAAATTAGTGCATATTAAATGTACAAAGGGGTTTCATGGGGATATTTCCATATGTGCATTTAATGTACATTGATTAAATTCACTCCCTCTATTACTCTTTCATATTGCCCCTCTCCTTCTCCTTTTTAAAGTTTTTAGTGGGTTTCATTTTGCTTCTTATGTACAATAGTATACTTCAATCATATTCTCCCATCACTCTCTTCTTCTCCCCGTCTCCTGACAGTTCTCCCTAAGCAGTGCCCCTTTTACATTCATGTCAAAGTTATTATTGTTTTTGCTTTTAGGTCTAGATTTCACATATAATAAAAGCAGTGATATTTGTCTTCAAAAGCTTGGCTTATCTCACTTAACGTGATGGTCTCTAGTTCCATCATTATGCAAACTGCATAATTTTGTTCCTCTCATATATATCCCATAATTTCTTTATCCATTCATTGGTTGATGGGCACCTAAGATGATTCCATAACTTGGCTATTGTGAGCTGAATGATGCCATATCATCACCTCACTTCATCCATAAATATTTCAGAGAATACTGGGTTCTTTAAAGTGGGAGGCCACAATACAGGTAGTAAAGATACTCACAACTGTACTCATTATTGTTTTTCAGCCTTTTTAGTGGACAGAGCCAGATGATAAAGGTAAATTGTTATGGGTTCAGGTAGACACTTAGAAATCAAATTTAAGACTATACAGGTCCCCATTAATATCTTTAATCTTATATCTCCATTTCCTTTCTTTTGCACCCAGTTTCATGCTTCTCAAAGACACTGACATAATTATAATTTTCTCACACATAGCTCACACACACGACTCAGAATATCTACATAAACGCTGCCATCAACAACATGGTTATAAAATCAATTTAAGAATTTTTGAAGCTCTTTGTGACCATGGTCTCTGGTCCACTAAGGTTGTTTAGCAAATGACTGTTTTAAAGATAGTTGCAGTATTTCCTTTCATGTGGATATGACACATGAAACTCAGTACACTATTAAGGTCAATTGTTTTATTTTTCTTTTGATTCATAGAGATTATTATTTTTAATTATGTGAAATGTTAATGCGTGTCAAAGCAGGTAATAAAAGAGAGTATATCCTAAGAAATTTTATTTATATTTTATCCCCTTTCCCTGTATCCTCTTCTCTTACAGGGAGGCATTTATTTTAAAGCTTTTGCTTCATGTTCCTGTTTTTTAATATAAGGAAAACATGTGTGTATACATTCCCTCTGCTTCTTAACTAAATGGTGGTAGGTGTTATATTATCTGTGTTCTTCTGCATCTTGGTTTTTTTAAGTTAACATTATAGCATCCTAAGAATATGCTAGAAATGGCAACAAACAGTGTACAATGTATAGAATTGGCATTTCTCTAGATATTCACCCAAGTTGGTGATTTCTTGGTTGTATCAATATGTGTTTGTTTTTTGGTATGGATATATCACAGTTTTTTAAAAACCATTCATCTTTTTTAAGGCCATATTAGTTACTCTAGTTTAGGGTTATTATAAATAAAATTTCTTCATCCTCATGTACAAGTTTGAGTAAACAAAGCTTTAATATTTCTTAGATAAATGTCCAGACATGCAATTGTTAAGTTGATAATAATGTGTATAAATTTTATTTATTTATCTATTTACTTATATTATTGTTTTACTGGGGGTACATTGTGACATTTACAAAAGTTCTTATAATATATCATATTTGAATTCACTCCCTCCATCATTATCCTTTATCCTCCCTCCCTCCATTTCTGGAAAAGTTTCAGCAGGTCTCAATTTTCCATTTACATACATGTGTATAGAGTATTTGCACCATATTCACCCTCTTATTACCCATTCCTTATGTCCTCCCCTCTCCCTCTGGTACCAGCTCTCTCAAAAGGATCTGTCTTACTTTACTGCTTTCCATTTTTGAAAAAGAAAGACATTTTTGTTTGTTTAAGAGAGCTATACAGGGAGTTTCTTTGTGATATTTCCATGTATGTATGTATTATAACCCAAATTGGTTCATTTCCTCTATTTTTCTCCCTTCTACCTTAGTCCTTTTCTTTTTGTGATTTCAACAGGCTTAAAAATCTGTATTCATTCTTGTTTAGAAGGTACATCAAACATTCACCTGTGATGTGTGTAAAATTTTAAAGAAACTTCCAAATTGTTTTTGGAGTGGTTGTGATATTTTAAATTTCCACAAAGTATGAATGTTCCCATTTTTCTGCATATTGCCAATACTTGATGTCACGATTTTTTACTTTAGATATTCTGATGGAATGTGCAATGGTAGCTTGTTGCAGTTTTGATTGGCATTTTCCTAATGGATAATTATGCCATATACCTTTTTTATTTTTTTGAGACAGGGTCTTATCATGTAGCCCAGTCTAAATGTAAATTCATGATCCTTCTGCCTCAGTCTCCCAGTGCTGGGATTACAGACGTGCACTATCACACCCAGCCTCCAAATACTTTTTATGTAATATTTCCCACATGTGTATCCTCTTCTAATCACTTACTTTTTAAACTATTGGGTTTTGAGAGGTCCTCATAGAATTTCAATATGTCGTCATCTTAAGCAACTCTTCCCAGGCTACCCTGTGTACTATGCCTGCACCCAGTCAGGCCAGTCCATCTTTAACCTAGTCCTCTGTTATAGGTTCCTCATAGTAGTCCTTACTACCAGAAACTACCTTTTCATTTATTTGTTCTTTTGCTGTTTTACATTTCCCCAATTCCTCTAGAATTTAAGCACCATGAGAACAGGAACTTTACCCTTTTTTAAAATGCAGTATATCCAGTACTTATAACAATGCTTGATGAAGAATAAAAGAAAGATTTCTATGCTATCTATTATTTGTTCCCTTTGAGGAAATCACATATCTCCTTTAATGTGTACTCTGCCTATCACAAGGTCTAACACATAGCGAGTACACAAATAACATTGGATTCCCTGTTTTTGTCTTACCTCAAAGGGAAGCTCTTTAAAGAATAATGCATAAAATTATCGAAAGAGCTGAACATAGGTTTTCATTTATCTTGCATAAATGAATAAGGGTGGTATTGCCGGGTGATACGTATGTTTATACTTTCAAGAAAGTACCAGACAATTTTCTGGGATGGTGTCATTTGATACTCCCATCAACCATGTATGGGGTGCCAATCACTCTGTAATTTTGCCAGATTTTGGTATTGTCAGTCTTTTAGCCATTCATGTAAGGAAAATGGAATGTGTAATTATTAAGACCAATGATGGTGAACATCTTTCATTTGATTATTGGTCACTCGTAAACCTTCTGTTGTGAAGTAGCTTTTAAATTTTGCTGTTGATTTTTATTTTTATTCCTGGTTTTAGGGTTTAGTTGTTCTGTAAGATTCTTCATCAAATGTATCTGTTTGTAAGTGTCAACACTTTGACAATGTCCACTCATTTCCTTAATGGTACATTTTGATAGTTTTATTTTCATGAGATTCTTTGCTGTTTAGTATGTTTCATGCTGTGTCTGAGGAATTATTACCTACCCAAGGTTGTGTTTCTTTTTTTCTTAGAAGCTGCATGATTTTTAGCTTTTATATTTAATTTTATGATCTTTCACAGGTTAATTTTGCTTATGATTTGATTTAGAGATCCAAGTTTTTTCTTGCATTTTCCCTGTTGGTTTTCCAGATTATCTTATAAACATGTTTATTACTGATTTTCTACAATGGGATAAAAAAGGAGGCAATACAAGTATCCACAGGAAAATGGAAGAACACATTGTGATTGTTCTGCCAATGGAATACTAGTAAGCAATACAAAAGTGACTGCAGATAACAGCTGTTGTGTTGATCAAAAGAAGCCAGGCATAAAGAAGCATGTAAACTTTGAGTTAATTTGCAGAATGAAAATCAAAACAGTGGTTTTCTTCAGAAAAAGTAGGAATTCACTGGGAGGGAAAATAAGGAAACTTTATGTGATAATGGAAATGACTAAAATGACTTGTTCTTTTCCTTCTTTTTCCAGTGCTGGGGTTTAAACTCAGGGCCTTGTACATGCTAGGCAAGTGTTCTACCACTGAGTCACATCCCATCCCTGTCCTCATCAAATTATTAACACAAAATTTTAACTATGTGCACATTCCATCTTAAATATATATAACAGCTGATGGTGACAAAAATATGGCAACAGAGTAGGAACTACATGTAAGGGAATGTCTCTAAATATTTCAGTGACCCAAGTTCATCCCACAGTTAGATATATTCATCATGATAAATTTAGGAAAACAAGAAATGATTAATTTTCCCTCAGAATCTTCTTGGAATAATTCCAGAAATCTACATAAAATTTTGAGAAATATCCCATAAAGGGACATAATAGAATAATTTATATATAAAAAACATCTAATAACTGACAATGCAGATATGTTTATATAAATCCATAAATTCACAGAAAAAAATACATGTATGTACATGTGTCCACGCTAGAGTCCTAGAACAAAGCCAGCAAAGACTATACAATCATACTATAAAAGATCGATGTGCATTTTGGAGGTTTGTCATCTTTTTCCTAATTAAATTGAACATAATTCTAAAACCCCAGCCAGAATTGCAAATTAACAATGGAATACTTGTGACCATAAATTTATAACTGCTTTGAGATTTTCCAGAGCAATCATCTTGCATGTCTTGGGCTCTGACAGAGGTGTACAATCACCCAGTACTATTTCTGCCCCAGATCAGTCAGCAGAATCCCAAGCAGCTTTATTTCTTGCACGCTGATTCTTTCTGCACCTTGCTATTGAAGCCCAGCCCTACTTAGGTATTTATTACCCATGGCAGTCTTTGCATTTCTATCAGCATTCACTGGGGCTACCCGGAAGCAAAATGCTGCTGTTCCTTGGGGTTGGAGGGATGCACCCGTCAGAGAACCTGTCTAACAACTTTCTTCTCGGTCATGAACAGATATATGGTGAAGAAGCACTGGTTTGCTGACAATTGTTTTATGGGGAGCAAGTTAACGGACCACAGACAGAATTTAGGAATTCTACTTTGTTAGTGGGGAACAATTACAAAGCTCTTCTCCTATTTCTGTGAGAGGAACTTCTTTTAGTATAGCTCTCCTGGGCTTTCCCAGTGCATCACTGCCCCTCAGAAAGAGTTGCCTTTTCTGATTGGTGAGCTGGGGAATGACATAAATGCAACTCCTCTTCCCATCATATTGGGCATGATACCAAGTCAACTTGCCCAAGGGCTCATGTCATAATTTTTATCTGTCATTTATGCTTAGCTTTCAATTGAGTCTATATTTAAGTGGGAAGGAAAAGTTTGACACTTTAAGAAGTGAACACTCTTGTCTAGGAGTTGGGAGTTGCCACTTTCGATTTTAGCTTTCTTCTTTTGTAAACATGTGCATTTTCATAAATTTAAGCCCATTGAATGTAGCTGACTATTCAATATCTAGAAAAAAGGGCATTTCATATTTTTGGTAGTCTGAGCTTTTAGTAGTGCCATTGTACCTGTATTCTGAATGCCTTCTAATTTACATATAAGTGTCTAACTAACTTTCCATTGAAATTTTGTATTACTGTACTATAATTGATTTTTATTATATAGCAAGATAGTAAATAATGACTCCTATTGAACAGAGGCAGTTTCACATCTTATCGATATCTTAAAATAATTTCCTTTGCTGCTTTTCTAATGTGTGTGTCTATATTTTTCTTTTATTGTGGGCCATCTTCTATATCCAGATATTGTGGTGGATTCTTATGCCTGTGAGGAGCCCATCAAACAGTAGAGGACAAATATGAAAATGTCACCATCTTATTGTTGAAAGAGTATATGAAGACTCAAAAAGAAGTAAAAACAAATTGCTCAATAACAGAGAGTAAGGAAATATAATATTTATGACCATGGGGCCATCACCTATAGACTCAATATCAACTTTAGGAGGTAAAAAGGAATTTTTCGTGGTATTATTGGGGTTTGTACTCAGGGTCCCATGCTTGCTAGGTAGGCACTCTACCACCTGAGCCCTTTACCAGCCTTAAAAAGGAATTTTTAAGCTTTGTCTTGGATATGAATCCTGAAATAATAGAAAATTACCTTAGACTTTTGTCTATAATTAAGTAGACAATACCTGTAAATCTGATGGAAATTCCACATATTCTGAGACTTTTAGAATTTTAATTGCAGATTTTGGCATTAGGTATGCTCAACAAGTAAAATTTATGTAAATATTCCAAAATCTGAAAAGCTCCCACATCTGAAATGTATCTAGCCTCTACCACTTTGGATAAGGGATACTCAACCGTAAAGTTATTCCCTTTATTACATTATTTATCAGGGATTCAATGATATGTGAATAACTATATCAAATAAGAAGTGTGAAATGAGGACAAACAGTAAGTTTCAACATTAAACAACATTCATCCTAGAGTGGTTCATATTCCTTTAGGTGGTTAGTTTTATTCTGCACATGTGCCTCTTACTAAGGCAGGAGGACATCAGTGTCTGCCCCAGGCAGATGCCAGAGCCATTCTGTCCCTCTGAACAAACCAGTTCTGTCCAGTTACTGGCTCTAAAGGTAACTTCCTTGTCCTTACCCCTTCCAAAACTGTTCACTTTCTCCTTTGGTGATTCTTTTTCCTCTACTGGGTGTTTGGAAGGAAATAAATGTCATTAATTATATTTCTCACAACAGATGTCTTTTCAGAAAGCCATAAAATAGCAGCTGCATAATCACTGGAGCTATTCCTTCAGATGGCTGTTCTGAGGTTTCAGTATCTTGAGAAACAGGGCAAGTTTTGAGTTTTGAATTAGGAAGGAAGCAGGCAAATTACACTACAGTTCGCTTATACAACTGCCTTCCTCAAAGGCCAATGACTGTGGAAGATGTTCTCTTCTTGAGCTGCCAAATTTTGGGCTATCAGCCAGGCATTTGTAACTAACATTTTGGTAGATGTGTCTATGGATAGCCTGAATGTTCCTTTTGGATAATATGCTGCTGCTATCGCACCCTAATAATGACAGCTGTGTGGCAAACATGGCTGCAGTCACAGGGGTGGGACTGTGCTGGGAAGGAAGGCACGAGGGCAGACTAACTCACTCTTCAAAAAGAGCTCTCTGTTTCTCCACCCACTGGAGCAGGCTATTATGCCTAGCTCCCCTGGTGGCCAAAGAGTTAAAATTTCTTCCCCTTACAACTTAGCTAATGACCAGGGACACTGAAACCTTTGGGAGCAAAAAGGGTAAATAATCAATAAAAATCTCATTGACTCTTTGCAAGATTGTCAGGATGACTCAGGTCATGTGGAAGTCAGAGAGATCTCATTCTCAACAGACACTCTTCTACCATGTTTGAATCACATGACTTGGAGAAAGTGACTTTGACTTAGTTATTTTACTCTATAAAAAGGGAATTAATCATGTCTTCTCATTCGTTTATTGTAAACATTAAGTGAAATATCATACAAATAAAATACCCAGTATTTTGTGAATGTTAAAAAATATATAAAGATACTCATTTTCATGTGAATATATCAAAGATAGGATTGGAAAAGACCCCATTTCTAATCAACTCCTGCTTCTCTTTTCTATTCTCCATTACATCTACATTGTGTTTAGTACTTGGAATTTCTCTCGGCTCACTCTTCTTTTCTCAGTCATTTGCATTAAAAAACTAAAAGAAATAACATTTTGCTATCTACCTGGGCATCACTTAGCTCAACAGAGTCAATACATAAACTTAACTCTTACTCACTTCCTTATGAATGGAGTGAAATCAACTTCTTTCTTCCAAGGCTATAAGATATGCATGTTGTCAAAGAATAAAACAAAGACCAAAGGTGTTTTGCTTTTATTAGCTTTTTCTTTTTAAAAAGAGACTCAGTCAATATACTTGCCAAATAAGGACCAAGAGAAGTGAGGGAGTTCACTGCCTAGTTTTATGAGTGAAATGATGGTAGGGCCTGTGGTGTGCTGGGAACGCCAGGGTGAGAAGGGAAATGTTTTTCACGTTTATGCTCATTCAAGATTGAAACTGGCACACTTGAGGGGTATAATTCACAACTCCATCGCAAGTTGACTAAAATGAGCCTTATTATTCAGAAGTCAGCAGGAGTCTTTGTTGGGTCCTGAGAGCATCCAGTTTTTTGGGTATAACTCAAAACTGAAGGTCGTTAAAGCATCGGTCGGTGAACTGTTGTGCTGAGCAGCACACTCAGCTTCTATTACAACAAGGCGAGTGCTGCTGCAAGTGCAACTTACCAATAAGTGCTGAGGTCAGTGGCCATGTCCACGTCTAGGGAGCAAAATTTAAAGAGGCACTTACTCTTGGTGTCATGCTAGTGCAGTGTTGGCATCTAAGAATAAGTGTCTCCTTAAATATTCTGTCCTAAGCACCCCCACATGCTTCACCCTCATCGTGGCCTTGTTCCAAATACCTGGGCAGGCATTTTAGACTCTACTAAGTAGAAGTGGAAGTATTTTAGGGAATGAGGCACAGTATATATTAGAGCCAAAAGAGACTTTAGATACTATCTTTATACTATTCTCATCTTCTTAGAGGGAAAACTGAGGTCTACAGAAGAAAAAAAAATCATTCACGTTATAAAAATGACCCAAGTTTTGTGGATTGCATTGTAGGGACAGCTGGGGTGGTCCTCCTGTCCTCAGAACAGAATCTCCCGTACTGATCAGTTTGCCTTACTATATCAGTAACAGATTGATGTCAAGGCACAGGTGTCTACCTTTACTGAGATGTCTTTGGAAGACAGTGAGAAGGTCAGAGAGGTCAGAAGAAGAGGGGTTTACATTTTATGAGTTGCTACATTTGAAGAGTCTACCCTATCTCATTTCATTTCATTTCATTTTCACAGTACACTTGAGGGGGGATATTTTATCCCCATTTGAACGTTGAAGAAACTGAACTTAAAATACTAAATTAGAAAGAGACAGGACTGGGACTTGTTTTTTATTTCTTTCTGAAGCAGTATCTCACTGTGTAGCCTAGGCTAGCCTCAAACTCAAAATCCTTCTGCCTCCACCTCCTGAATGCTGGGATTATAGATATGTACCACTATACCTGGCCAGATAGGGATTTAAAGATAAGTCTTGCAGGTTCTGTATCAGTTACAGATATTTTGGTTGCAAATAACATAAAACCCAACCAAACTGTCACAAAGGATTTGTTGTCTTATATAACTGCCAAGACCAGAAGGATCACTGGCTTCAAGCTCAGCAGACTTCATCTTCTAGTCTCAGCCCCTCTTCGTCTCTCAGTTCAGCTTTCCTCCCATTATCTTTGCTCTTGGGATTGAGTTTGATATAAAGAGAGTGACTAGCCATTTCAGGTCAACATCCCGCCAAAGTTCAAGTCCAAATAAAAGAAGAGAACATGTTCAAAACAGTTTCCGGGAACACCATATTGCATTTAATTGGTTCTGAATGGGTTGCTTGTCCATGCAGAACCAGGTATAGTGGAGAAAAGGAATGTGATATTATGCTTGGGTGGGACCAGGTCACATGCCCACTGCTGAAGCCAGAGGTGGTGCTAACATCTTAGGCACTTGACTTGAGGATGGAGGGCTAATTCTCCATTCTCCTACCAGAGATGGGTGAATGGCTGAGACAAAAAACACAGTTGGTACTCTAGGCTGCTAAGACTAATGCCATTCTTGTTTTTTTCATTTCCTATTTTATTTTATTTCCTTTATTCATATGTGCATACAATGATTGGGTCATTACTCCCCCCTTCCCTCCACCCCCTCCCTTTCCCTCCACCCCCTCGCTTCCAGGTAGAAACTGTTTTGCCCTTATCTCAATTTTGTTGAAGAGAGAGTGTAAACATTAATAAGGAGAACCAGGGCTTTTTGTTAGTTGAGGTAAGGGTAGTTATATAGGGAGATTCATAGTTTTGCTTCCATGTACATATGTGTTACTTTCTAAATTGATTCTTCTCGAACTAACCTTTTCTCTAGTTCCTAGTCCCCTTCTCCTATTGGCCTCTGTTGCTTTAAAGTTTCTGCATTAGTTCCTTTGCATTGAAGACATCAAATGCTATCTTTTTTTTGCGGGGGGCTACCTACCTATCCTCATACCTCCCTTGTGTGCTCTCTCTTTATCATGTGATCAAAGTCCAATCCCCTTGTTGTGTTTGCCCTTGATCTGAAGTCCACATATGAGGGAGAACATATGATTTTTGGTCTTCTGGGCCTGGCTAACCTCGCTCAGGATGATGTTCTCCAGTTCCATCCATTTACTTGCAAATGATAAGATTTCATTCTTCTTCATGGCTGCGTAAAATTCCATTGTGTATAAATACCACATTTTCTTAATCCATTCATCAGTGGTATCTTGGCTGTTTCCGTAACTGGGCTCTTGTGAATGGTGCTGCAACAAACATGGGTGTGCAGGTGCCTCTGGAGTAACCTGTGTCCCATTCCTTTGGGTATATCCCCAAGAGTGGTATTGCTGGATCAAATGGCAGGTCTATGTTTAGATTTTTAAGAAGCCTCCAAATTTTTTTCCAGAGTGGTTGTACTAGTTTACATTCCCACCAACAGTGTATGAGGGTTCCTTTTTCCCTGCATCCTCACCAACACCTGTTGTTAGCAGTGTTGCTAATGATGGCTATTCTAACATGGGTGAGGTGGAATCTTAGTGTGGTTTTAATTTGCATTTCCTTTATTGCTAGAGATGGTGAGCATTTTTTCATGTGTTTTTTGGCCATTTGAATTTTTTCTTTTGAGAAAGTTCTGTTTAGTTCACTTGCCCATTTCTTTATTGGTTCATTAATTTTTGGAGAGTTTAGTTTTTTGAGTTCCCTATATATTCTGGTTATCAATCCTTTGATGTGTAGCTGGCAAATATTTTCTCCAACTCAGTGGATGGTCTCTTCAGTTTAGAGACCATTTCTTTTATTGAGCAGAAGCTTTTTAGTTTTATAAGGTCCCATTTGTCTATGCTTTCTCTTAGTTGCTGAGCTGCTGGGGTTCCATTGAGGAAGTCCTTGCCTATACCTATTATTTCCAAAGTATTTCCTATACTTTCCTGTAAAAGGTTTAGAGTTTGGGGTCTGATATTAAGGTCCTTGATCCATTTTGAGCTAATACTAGTACAGGGTGATAAACATAGCTCTAATTTCAGTTTTTTGCAGACTGCTAACAAGTTTTCCCAGCAGTTTTTGTTGAAGAGGCTGTCTTTTCACCATCATGTATTTTTAGCACCTTTGTCAAAAATAAGGTGGGCATAGCTGTCCCACCAGGTATGACATTCATATCTGGGTCCTCTATTCTGTTCCACTGGTCTTCATGTCTGTTTTTGTGCCAGTACCATGCTGTTTTTATTGCTATTGCTTTGTAATATAGTTTGAAGTCAGGTATCGTGATACCTCCAGCATTGTTCTTTTGACTGAGTATTGCCTTGGCTATTCGTGGCCACTTGTGTTTCCATATAAATTTAACGGTAGATTTTTCAACCTCTTTAATGAATGTCATTGGAATTTTGATGGGAATTGCATTAAACATGTAGATTACTTTTGGGAGTATCGACATTTTTACTATGTTGATTCTACCTATCCATGAGCATGGGAGATCTCTCCACTTTCAATAGTCTTCCTCAATCTCTTTCTTCAGGAGTTTGTAGTTTTCCTTGTAGAGGTCATTCACATCTTTTGTTAAGTTTATTCCTAGGTATTTGATTTTTATGAAGGTATTGTAAATGGAATTGTTTTCACATATTCTTTCTCATTTTGTTCATTATTAGTGTATAGAAAAGCTAATGATTTTTGTGAGTTGATTTTGTATCCTGCCACCTTGCTATAGCTGTTCATGGTGTGTAGGAGTTTTGGGGTAGAGTTTTTTGGGTCTTTAAGGTATGGGATCATATCATCTGTAAATAGAGATATTTTGACAGTTTCTTTACATGTTTGTATTCCTTTTATTCCTTCTTCTTGCCTAATTGTTCTGGCTAGGAATTCCAGTACTATGTTGAATAGGAGTGGAGATAGCGGGCATACTTTTCTTGTTCCTGATTTTAGAGGGAATGGTTTCAGTTTTTCCCCATTAAGTATAATGTTGGCTGTAGGTTTGTCATATATAGCTTTTATGATGTTGAGGCACATTCCTTCTATTCCTAGTTTTCTTAGAGATTTTATCATGAAATGGTGTTGAATCTTATCAAAGGCTTTTTCTGCATCTATTGAGATGATCAAGTGGTTTTTGTCTTTGCTTCTATTAATGTGCTGTATTACATTTATTGATTTGCGTCTGTTGAACCACCCCTGCATTCCTGGGATGAAGCCAACTTGGTTGTGGTAAATGATCTTTTTGATGTGTTGTTGAATTTGGCTTGCCATTATTTTATTGAGTATTTTTGCATCAGTGTTCATTAAGGAGATTGGCCTGTAGTTCTCTTTTTTGGAGGTGTCTTTGCCTGGTTTTGGGATAAGTGTAATACTGGCTTCATAAAATATATTAGGCAGTTTTCCTTCCCTTTCTGTTTCGTGGAACAGTTTAAGGAGGGTTGGTATTAGTTCTTCTTTAAATGTCTGATAGAATTCAGTAGACAATACATCAGGTCCTGGACTTTTCTTTTTGAGGAGACTCTTGATTGCTGCTTCAATTTCATTTTGTGTTATAGATCTATTCAGGTGATTAATGTCCTCTTGGCTCAGTTTTGGATGATCGTAAATATCTAGAAATCTCTCCATTTCTTCAAGATTTTCATATTTATTAGAATATAGTTCTCAAAGTAGTCTCTGATGATTTCCTGGACTTCCATGATGTTTGTTGTTATCTCTCCTTTTGCATTCCTGATTTTACTGATTTGAGTTTTTTCTCTTCTCATTTCAGTCAGATTTGCCAGAGGTCTGTCGATCTTGTTTATTTTTTCAAAGAATCAACTTTTGTTTCATTAATTCTTTGTATTTTTTGTTTCTATTTCATTGATCTCATCTCTTATTTTTATTATTTCTCTCCTGTTTGTTTTGGGATTTGCTTGTTCTTGTTTTTCTAGGAGTTTGAGATGTAACATTAGGTCATTGATTTGAGATCTTTCAGTCTTTTTAATATATGCACTCATGGCTATAATCTTTCCTCTCAGGACTGCCTTTGCTGTATCCCATAGGTTCTGGTAGGTTGTATTTTCATTTTCATTAACTTCCAGGAACCTTTTAATTTCCTCTTTTATTTCATCAATGACCCATTGGTCATTGAGCAGTGTGTTGTTCAGTTTCCAGCTGCTTGCATGTTTTTTCTTATTATTTTTGTTGTTGAATTCTAGATTCAATGCATTATGATCAGCTAGAATGCATGGCATTATTTCTAACTAATGACATTCTTGAGAGTCAAAATAAATACGATGAACCAAACCACTAAGGAAATATACTTGAAGCTTAGGAAGTAGAGCAAAACCTCCTTTGTCTCACAGGATTGTGCACAATTAGATGGAGAAGAAGCAATGCAAATACATTCATAAGTGTAGAACAGTGATATAATTAAATCAAAATATATAAGCATAGAGACCAAGAGAAAAAGAAAAAGAACAAAAATATGCTATAGAATGCAGACTCAACACAATGGAATCAATTACCAGAGGACAGGATGCAATATAAATGCTGACCAACAGATTAAATGTGTAGATGCTGTAAAATCATCTCAGGTTCATTTTGGCATCATGTTAAAATAAAGTCACCAGGGTGGGGAGGAGGGTGAAAAAAAAATAAAATCACCAGGTAACACATTGGAATTGAATCATCAGGTGGAAGTCAATGTATGTTTCCTGAGTATTTCAATCTGTGCTGCACTGGAAAGGAAGTGAGGAATAAAGTTTCAACTGGAGAAGAACCCAAAACACAGAACAGGAGACTGAATGGGGAATGTCACATACTGTGGAATTTGGGTTGGGGTGGTATCTCCCTCTCACCAGTTCAGCAGGGACACGCCAGCTTTCCCATAGTCTGCAAAAGCAGTAGCCCAGTGGCACCACTTGTGGGTATAACCCCAAAAGAATCAAAGTCAGCTTAAGACAGAGATACCTGTGTGTTCATGTTTATCATGGCATTATTCACAATAGCCAAACTGTGGAATCAACTTAGGTGACCATCAGTGAATGAAAGGATAAAGAAAATGTAGTATATCTACACAATGGAGTATTTCTCAGCCATTGCTGGAAAGTGAATGGAACTGGAGATCATCATGTTAAGTGGAATAAGCCAACACCACAAAAGAAATATTACATGTTTGCTCTCATTTGTGGAAGCTAGGAGAAAACAACAACAAAAACCATGGAGTACTACTTGGGAGGTGAGGGAGGAAGGGGAAAGGTGGAGGCATCATAGATAAGAACAATAGTGTGAATATAATCAAATTATACAACATGCATGTATAGAAATGTCATGACTTTGTACAATTTACTTCATGTTAACAAAAATGTAGCAGCAGATAGAACTGGGGAAGAAGGAATTATACACCTATCCTTGAAATGAGTTGAGCATTATGACAGAATAGAAACCATTTTTGATTTTTCACATGGAGGCAATGGAGGGTGAGCACAGAGAACTTATAATAAAAGGGATTGAGAAAGGCAGAGGCATGGGAGCTGGGAAACACAATATATGGTTAAGAAAATGCAAGTGGTTTCACTTGGCTTGGGTGCCTTCAGAGGAGGGAAAGGGAGCTGGGCATGGTGGTCTTTTAGGAGTGGACAGTGTACTAGCAGCAGCAGGTAACCCATAGGGACTTTAAAAGAAATACAGAATTCAGACTCAACAAAATAGAATCAGCATCATAACAAGGCTCTCAGGTGTCTTGTTCACATTAAAGTTAGTGGAGCACTAGGAAATCATGGCAGATTTTGAGATTGGGTAGTGATGGACTCAGAGAAGATGATGTCTTCACCATCATAGGGGTAAAGCAGCAGTTTTGAAATTACCTATAGCCTTATGCCTCTACTTTCCATTTCTCTTCCTCAGTAAGCCAGAGGTGAACTTCACTGTACACTATCAAAAACCTGCATTGTCACCTCCTTCCCTTTGCAGAAGGTTTTTATGTGGGAAGCTACTTGACAGAGGGAATGGTTCTACAGTGTCCTTTCACTGTAAGGACAGGTGTGTCTATTCTCATTTGTCCCTCTCTTTTTCCTCTCTCTCTGTCTTCCTCTGTCTTTTCTGTTCAAATGCATGGAGTAATCACTTTCTTGCCTTCCAGGGATCTATCTAGAGAAGCTAAGGGTCAGGTGAAATAAACAGCCATCTATAAAAATTTTAAAACCCTCAAGTTGATCTAAATTTTACATTTAACTTATGTAACTTTATATTTTTTTAAGGACTAAACTATCCATAAGTTAGAACAAAAGTTCTGACATTGGAATTTAGTTGTTTCTTAAGGCTCATTCTTTCCAAAATTATTATTATTGCTGTACTGGGGGTACATTGTGACATTTACAAAAGTTCTTATGACATATCATAGTTGAATTCAGCCCCTCCATCATTCTCCTTTATCCTCTCTCCACCCATTCCAGGAACAGTTTCAACAGGTCTCATTTTTCCGTTTTCATGCATGAGTACATACTATTTCCATTATATTCACCCTCTCACACCCTGACATTGAAACTTTGGACCAAAATTATTTTTAAAAAGTATTTTGTTCACTATTGTCCCAAATCTAAATGTATTCTTGGCTTCCCTCTATTCCTGGGGAATTACTACCTTCCCACAGTTGTTTACTTGAGGCAGGTAAATGCCTCAGGAAATTTGCCAAAGTAAACTAGACAATATTATGACAATACCTTGATAGATTTTTTACACGTTGTGTTAATTAGAGGGCTTATGCAGCATTTCAATGGGACAAAGTTACAAATATGAATTCGATTATTTTGCTGGTTCCTGCATAATATTAGGCATAGCTGCAAAGATCTTTTGCTTAGCAGCATAAAAAATAATCCGTTACTTCATTTTGTCTTTGTCAAAATAGCCCTGGGCTATGTCTGTAGGATGCCAGCTATAAGTCAATTACCCAGGAACGAGGAAACAGATATATCTACTTGGATCTGAGTAATTGAATTCTTTAATTTGCATCTAGACATTCCCATCTGGAAGTTGGCTATGACCAGGAAATATGTGTAATGCAAAGCAACACCTGGACAATATAAGATTATTTGAAATGCATGATTTCTTATGCATAGTACATATGCATTGTTTAATATCTTGTACACAGTAGTTGTTCAGTGATCCTTGTGGGATTTTAGACATAGTGCACACTTCAGAGAGGCGTATGTTTCAGTCACTCCTGTGAATAGTCTGCATTGATTCCAGTCCATATAACCATCATATGACTTGATTTTAACTGCTTTTAAGCTTAAATAATGATGTTCAACAGGAATATGCAAGTGAGATTGAGTTGGAGAGCATGATGCAGGTTATAGAATTAATTAAGTCATGGGAACTATCCTGACCACTAATTCAATGTGACAGACTTGGGCTGGTTATCCTATGTGAACATATTGCCAGAATTTCTCTCAATGCAGTAAGAGTGAGAGCTTTCTAATAGGAAATAAGGAAATGCTATGCAGCACAAACTAGACACATGTAATTGGTGTTTGCAAAAAGAAGTGGACTCAGAGAAGAGATGCTGAATTGGACCTCCCAAGAGATGGAGGCTTTCTGGATAGAAGAGATATCACTCTCTGGCCAAGCAAAGAAGGGAAAAGTGCTTATAGGTTCAAAAAATAGTACACGGAAATAGAAACATATGGATTCTTACCCTCATGGGTTATTGATCCATAAAATGTAGTTCTTTTTTCCTGGAAACACATAATATCAATTAGTTAAAACTATTTTTTTAATTTTTTATTATTGTTGTATTGGAGGTACATTATGACATTTACAAAAATTCTTATAATACATCATATTTGAATTCACCTCCTCCATCATTCTCCTATATCTTTTCTCCCCATTCCTGGAATAGTTTCAACAGGTCTCATTTTTCCATTTACATACATGTCTACATAATATTTACACCATATTCACTTTCCTACACCCTTTCCTTATATCCTCTCCCCCACACATACTGGTACCAATCCCCAGACCATACTTATTTTACCTTCCTGTTCTCCACTTTTATAAAACGTAATTCATTTTTGTTTGTTTAAAACAGCTATACAATATGTTTAATTGTGTCATTTAGTCAAAACTCTTAATTAAGATTTCATTTCTAGAAGAAATAAAAGCACACAAGGCTTCTGGGAGAATGAAGGTCATTGTAAAGGGGTCTTCCTTTCTTTTGAGGCACTCTGGGGTCCATAGGCTGTGTACCTGTTGTGTTGCATAATGAAAACTAGTGTTTCCTGTGGAAATGGACTTTCATTCAGGGTCCTTGGTGTCTGGACCATTCTCTCATCCTAATAATCATGACCTTTCATTATACCTTATTACCTATTGTCTAGATCAGCGTTTCTCAACTGGGGGTAATTTTGTCCCCCAAGAGATATTTGGTAAAGCCTAGAGATATTTTTGTTGTCACATTTTAGGGGGAAAGTACACTGAATGGAGACCAAGCATGATGCTGAATAATCTACAATGCACAAAGTAGCCACCCACATTAAAAAATTATCTAAATGAGAAACAATGAATGGAGGTAATTATAGTAGCTTCCTAAATGTTCTCTATACCTTCATTCTCTCCCCTTCCTATATTCTTCCCAGCATCTGGAAACTGAACTGATTTCTACAAAGTACAAATCTAAAGCTACTATCTTCTTACTTAGGAACATCACAACTCCTCTTGATGACAGAAAAGTACAAATTCTGTACCATGATTCAAGGTCATTGAAAACTTGGCTCCTACTTCCCTTCCAAACCTTCCTTTTTATATGCCCCTATCTACAGTGCATGCTTAAACCCACATCTGTCCTCTCATACACCCTTGATTCATTCAGCTTATTCCTTTTGTGTCTTTATCATGTTTTATCAAACTTCAATTGCTGTTCCCACATTTTTTCATCTTTAAAAGTTTTATAGGCTTTTTTTTAAGGGTACTACTAGGCATTTTCACTTTGCTTTCTTCTATCATTTATTCAATCACCACTAGGTATTTGTTGAATGGTTGTTTCAAATTAACCCCTATGTTTAGAGTAGCTAGTAAGGCAGCATTAGTTCCCCTTGTAGAGGTTAGAGTTTTGAAAGTAGACAAGTTGGTGATTAGATAGTAGGGAAAGAACAGTGGATGATGTAACTTGGTTGTGAGGTTAATGTCAGAGATGTCCAAGAGGAAGTGACTTTTAAGCTGAACTCTAAACGTGGTTGGAGTTAGCCAGGAATTGGCCAGGATTCACAGTGGCTTTACTACCAACCTAAACTTCAGTGCCCAGTTAAAAACTTCTGTGTGTGGATTTCCCAGATTTCTTCAGTAGAGATTAATCTCCTATTTAGCTCTCATAGCACTTTTGAGATCTATTATAATATTTATTACCATCTTCTTTGCATTATGTATTCATGCTAAACATGATAATTGAACTCATGGTAAATATTTAAATTGAAAATTGCCAGACTTTACAAAAGATTCATGAGCAGTGTTCCCTTATCTCAGAAAGGCAGCTTGAATACAGAGATTGTATTTTCCTCCCTTACCAGAAAAACAGCTTGATCAAGCACTACAAATATGTCTTTAGGAGGCAGCTAATTTGGACACATCAGGCACATCAAAGTTCAGGCTTTGCTGTGATTGGGGTAAAGCCCCAGTCTGCATATCCATTCACCCACTCATTATTCAGGGATATCTGTTGAGCACCTACTGTGTGCCAATTGTCAATATTCAGGGCTAAGAATCTGTTGGTGATCCAAATGTATATATTTGCCTAAGTTTAGTAGAAGATAGATATAAGCAAAGAGCCACACAAGTAGAGGGAGATTTCCTAACTATAACAACATCATTGAAGGGCACACCTAATTACAAACTCTGATGGGTCTGTGATGAGTACTCTAGGAGTCTGATGAAGGACTTGACCTGTGTGGGGAATGCAGAAGGAAGTGACATCAAAGCCAAGTGGTTAGAAAGGGGAAAGGAAGGAAAGAGATTACCATGAAGAGGAAACACCATGAGCTAGAGAAGAATTGTAAATTAGGTGACTGAAAGAGGGCCAGTGTGTTCTAGACAAGAGATTTTAGCAGGAGAACAGCAGGAGGTGAGGCCAGAAAGATGAGAGAGGGCCATATAGAGGGACTTTCATGGCCTGTTAAGTATTTTCTTTTTCACTTTAAGAGCAATGGGAACACATTGAATAGTTTTAAACACAAAGCAAAATGATCAGATTTGCATTTTAAAATATCACTCTGACTACAGTGTGTGGAGAGCCAGAATTGTGCTGGTAATGGACCCTGAAAACTTGCTTCATTAATGACCCTCATAGATGATAGACACCAGAGCACAGTGTGTTTGATGAATTAGCTGTAAGACATTCTGTGTGGAAATAGAGTCTGGACAGTGGGTGGGAAATAAAAAGAAAACAAGAAAATTGCTTAGCTGTGATTCATGTTTTTCTATTACATTCAGTAAGAAAGTCTAAGCACCTATCTTGCAAGCAAAAGAGAAAAATTGGTCTCAACTATGACACTATGATTTTAATACACATTTTGCCAATCCTTAGGGGATGCCTCCCTTCCCCCACAATGTCTGTGCATTTGAAGAGTGTTCTCAACACAAGCATTGACCCTGGAATTCAAAGTTCCTATGGAGATGTCTGTACTTCAGGACAGCACAACCTCTGAGTGCAAAGCTTGTTTAAGTACCTTGAATCACATTAATAGATAAATCATGACAATGGCTGGAAGCTTGTCACTTAACAGAGTCCATTGGAGGGAAACACAGAAGACCTCTAAGGGGAGAAGTGAGAGGAATATGCTTCTTTGTACTTGTGTGAGAATTACAGCAGGAAATCTAAACATTGCACTCATCATATGATTCTTGCTGAACTCAGCAAGAAGCAAGTCTCTGGCACCAGAAAGCAGAGGCAAGGGTGTCAACACAGGGTAATAGAAAGAGACCCCAAAATCTGGCCTGGGGAGCAGGGATGGATGAAATACCAGGCTCCATTTGTGGCCCAGCTGGAAGTGGAGATGGGATTGCAGTCAACCTGTCCTGATCTCATGCTCCATTTCAGTTCATTTAAATTAACATCAAATATAAGACTGTGGGGCGTCTAAAGGTATCCAAAGCCATGTGAATGTCAGTGGCTCTGTTTGACCCTTATAAACAAGAAGTGAGGTCACATAGAAGGCAAGAGAGACAAACTGGCTCTGTCTTGCATGAATATTTATACCATATAGTTAAATGTATAAGAATAGCATAATAATGAGCACTTGTGTGATTAAACATGCATCCACAAGCATCAAAATACACTTTTATCCATGCTGTTACACAGGTGTCCATGGTCGTTCATAGAGCACATGTAGGAGCATACTCATATACATGTGTGTACATACATGTACATTCAACAGTGACTATATAGAAGTATACTAACATTGTGGCTGTTTCTGAGACTGACTAAGAATTCAAAGAAAGAAAACAATGAGCCATATTTTGAATAATCTTGACTGCAAAGCTGAGAAATTTGGCTTTTGTCTTAAGGGGATGGATTATGTGGGAGGATTTTTAATATAACTTGTTTTGTTTTAGGAAATGTGAACTGGACACAAGGTGGTAATTATCAGGATACCCCATAGAGATAAAAAAGTCTTAAAAGGCTTTTGCAACTATTCTGGTGGGCTGTGCAGAAGACCTGAATTCAGGCAGAGAAGGAGATATAGAAGCCTCTTAAATCATATAGAAACTGTGGGCAGCCTCAGCCATTCTCCTGGACACCAGAAGAAATAGTGCAATTTATCAAGAGACTGTTAGAGGACTTGTGTCTCAGACTTTTTTACTGAGACTTCATGAATTGCTAACAGGCACCTGTGTGGCATTTTATTCTGTCAGCCTGCAGAGTCCAGCCCTACTGGTAGTAAACAATCGATAAATAAATTAGCAATAATCCTAACAAGATGGATCCAGGGGAGTTATGTAGAGAATGGTGTAAAAGATTGTCAATAAGAAAAATGAAGATGTGTTGACTACACAGAACTAACTTGATAGAGATCAAAGACAAGTACATATAATATTGATGATAACTTGAAAATTAAACTTTTACAGCAGTCAGCTGCTATTTTCACCCTCATGAATGTTGTGATAGTTAATTTCAGGTATCAGTTTGTCTTCACCATGGGTGCCCAGATATTTGGTTAAATGTTACTTGTGGGTGCTTCTGTGAGGTTTCTGATGAGATTAATATTTGGATTAGCAGACTGCCAATGACCTTCACCAATGTGAGTGGGCCTCTCCCAATGTATTGAAGTGCTAAATAGAATAAAAGGCTAGGTAAACTGGTGGATTAGCTCAAGTGGTAAGCCACGGAGACCCTGAGTTCAAACTTCTGTTCTACCAAAAAAAAAGCAGTTAAAGGCTAAGTAAGAAGTAAATTTTTTCTTTCTGCCTGAATATCTTTGAGTTGTGACATTGGTCTTTTCCTGCCTTCAGACTCAAACATAAGCTAGCAGTTGGATCATTGTTTTTCCTGGGTCCTACACTTCTAGACTTTATAACCACACACTGTCCTGGGTGGGCACATTGCTGGTCAACTAGTCAACTTCAGATCTGGGACTTCTCAGAGTTCCGACTGGTGTTACCCAATTCCTTACTTTACATGTGCGCGCACACACACACACACACACACACATTTCCTATTGGTTCTGTTTCTCTGGAGAACCCAGAATAATGACAGATGTGCATGTTGTGCACATTTAAAGAGATTTGAGCCTAAGTGTTGTTCACAAAGCCCTCCAGTAACAGCTAGAGGGGATAATAATGTTTTACTGTATAAATTAAAATGAAATGAGATAAGCAATTATTTTGTGACCTCAAGTAGACGTTCTTTTTGGAGGCAGGATATGCTAGTGTTTGTTGACTATATCGCAAATTTCCACACATTCAGTGGTTCAAAACAACCACCGTTTTTTATCCTACTGTTTCCATGGATCAGAAATTCAGTTTCACAAAGCTGTAATCAAAATGTAAATGTGGGGCTGGAGAAGTAGATCAGTGTTTGAGAACCTGTCCAGCAGATGTGCTGGATTTGACCTCCAGCACTGCAAAATAAATAAATATGCCTGGCTGGAGCTCATTTGAGACCCACAGTCTTCACTCATGCTTATATGGCTATCCCCAGAGCTTCCTACACCAAAGCTGCAGAACTTAGAGTAGGTTCAAAGCCACAGGAGAGTCTTTCTCTTATTTATTTATGTATTTATTTATTTATCTCTCTAATCTCTAGATTTTCTTCTAAAGGGACAACTGAGTAAGGCACACCTCCGATAATCTTCCTTTAAATTTAATCAATTAGGCACTTTAATGCATGATTAATGAATATGAATTCTTTCAGCTTTCGGATGTCTAAAATGTTTTTACTCCATCTTTATTATACAAAGACAGGTTTCTTTTAGTAGCTTGAAGATATTGCCCTACTGTCTTCTGGCTTCCATTATATTCTGTGGGAAATTTGTTGTTATCCTTATTTTTATTCCATTGTATATGATGTGTCTCCTTTCATAGTTGATTTTAAGACTTTTTAAAACTCATTTTGATAAGTTAGATTATGATGCATCATGACATAGTATTGATTAGTTTTTCTTTTGTTTGAGCTATGCTAATATCTTTGGATCTGTGGCTTTACAGTTTTCTTCATTTTTCAAATATGAGAATCTATTCCTTCTAACTTAAGCTTTCTTTCTTTGAGAATCAATTATAAATATATTGGACTCTGAACTTGTCCCATAATTCACTAATGTTCTGTTTTCTACTTTTTTTCTCTTTTTCTCCTCTGCTTCATTTTGGAAGATTTTGTTCCTACATTTTAAACTGCACTAATCTTTTCTTCTGCAATGTTGAGTTTGGTGTTAATCCCATTTCATGTATTTTCCATCTCAGACATCATAATTTTACTTCTTAAACTTTAAACTTATCATTTTTATGTCCTATATTATTCTCAAAATTCTCAATCTTTCTGTTACCTTCTTATACATTATTTTTATCATAATAGAT
Organism: Castor canadensis; assembly: GCF_047511655.1. NCBI lineage: Eukaryota > Metazoa > Chordata > Mammalia > Rodentia > Castoridae > Castor > Castor canadensis. The sequence continues at coordinate 184,269,509 of NC_133388.1, read as the reverse complement.
GCTTTTATATCCTTGTCTCAATTTTTTGGCCTGTGCTAATTTTTGGTTAGTTTTGACTAATTGAGTTTTCTTTTTTACAGGTAGTATTTCCTTGCCTTTTTGCATGCTTTATAATTTTTTTACTGGATGTCAGATAATTTTAATTTTACTTAGCTGCATGCTAGATATATTGGTGTCATAGAATAGGGTTAAATTACTTGAAAATAATTTGATCTTTTCAAACTCTTGTTTGGTAGAACTAGAAGAAAATTTAATCTGTGGCTAACATTCCTGTGGTACTAAGACAAAACTTTTCTTTGTGCAATACACAATGGTCTATACATTTTATGGTTCTCTCGTTTAGCTGCTGGGTACATCTTATGCGAGCTCTGCAAATGTTTCCTATCATCTTTTGGGGGTGATTTTTATATTAGATTTGGGGAGTCTTCTTCTAGCATACTAATTAGTACTTAGCTGAGTTTTTGAGTGACCCCAATAAATATCCAAAATTCTCTGTCTGTGCAGAGCTCTCATTTATAATACTCTTCTGTGCAAATTCTAGCTACCTTGATCTTTCTAGGTTTTTAGTTTTGTCTACTCAAGAAGTTCATATGACACGATGTGCCATATCTGAAATCCTTCTTCAGTAATAGAGCATTTATGGGGATTCATCTAGTTTTATCTGTGTCTCAGAATCACTGACCTTCGTTGCATAAAGTCTGTGACAATAAAATAAATGGTTCACATGTTTTGTTTGTGTTTTCAACTATATCAGGAAAATATAGTCTTTATTATTCCATCTTGACTAGACGTGAAATTTGTTCATTTGAACTTTTCAAAAGTTATATTTTAAAGCAGTTCCAATGAGGAGGTAATGACTGGATGGATCTATTTCACATATCTTAATTACCTTGATTATTTCCCTGATTATTTTTGTTGTTGTTCTGTCCCCTCTTCTAGAGTGTTCATATCTCCTCTGTCATTCCAGAACCTGCATGACAATGGCTCCTATAACACTATAACATCATCCCCCACCCCTGTTGTCCCTTTAGCTGTAGGACTGATAGTGGCTCTTGCCATTACTAATCTGTTGGTTTTCTCACTGTGAAAGCTATGAGAGCCTGTTCCTTACATGTTCCCTAATTACAAGAGTAACATTAATTGACCTGGTCACAGCTGCTTCACAACTTCATAGATTTATTTGGGGTTGGACAAACCCGTGTTTCTCCCAGACTTCTCCCAAACAATGACTGCACATACAGGAGACCTAGATCCAGATCAATCACGACTCATTCCAGACTCCTGTAATGAGTCAGAACTGAGCTGTGACCTAAGGCTCTTCCTATCCAGTCTTCTGTTTATAGGTGTCAGATCTGTATGACCTTCTGCCCGTTCCTGCTTTGCACTTCCCTGGTACTCTCCCTAATAAGTCCTTTGAACATCTAACCATACCTTGATGCCTGTTTTGGAAGATATAAACTGAAACTAAGACCTTCTCTTATCTGACTTTTTAGCCACCTGAAAACACATGGGCAGTTTGTCAGGTAGGACTGTGCTCCTCACCTATGATTCAGCAAAACCCATTTTGTTGTGGGCTACAAGCGTGAAGTTGTAAAACTGGGCAGCTGGACTTTGCACACATTCATTAAGGAGTTCATATTCCTTATATCCCTTGCCTTCAGCCAGCCTTTGCCATTTATACAGCATGTCCTAATAAAATTTTAAGTCAACCAGAAGATTAGAAGGCTGAAGAATGAAGTTCAGAGAATTTCTGGAAACGCCAAGTACAGTCATTAGGCTTGAAGCTTGTCTTGCTTCTCCTCACATGTTATAAAAATAGTACAAGGCTTATTTGGCATCATGGGGTCTGGAACTATTTATAAACAGTACACACTGAGCTTGAGACATGAAAGATGTGTCCCACTGGCTGGACAGGGGCAGGGGGTTGACTTGATTGTGTTTTTATTCCCTCTCTCTCTGGAAGTCCAATCGATAGGGACTAATTTGCAAGCTGCCTGTTTTAGGCAGGTGCAGGCTTTCAGACTCTGATGTTAATGCACTTCTTTATCTTATCCTGAATTTTGCTTCCTTGGGAAATAAAAAGAGCTTTGCCAAGAAAAACAAGTGGTGTGTATCATAGGTAATCTTTTTAAAAATCTGATCACAGTTCTGGATGCCACAGCTCTTGAGTTCCAAGACAGCATCTTCCCAAAGGTGAGTAGCTTGCCCATTTTCTCAAGCTTTGTGAGTTATATTAAACCTTTAACCCAGGTAGACACTTCATTACCCACAAAGATGCTTTCTTCTTCTTCTCCAACCAAACCTTCAACCACAGTGCTTATGACTTAGTTTCTAGAACATATTTTCTAACTGAACATCCATTTGCAATTTCTAAAATTAAAATGACATGTTTTCCCTAATTTCATACAACTGTTCAAAAAGTAGAGTTCAGCATAAGATAATGCATGTAAATGTACCATTAATAGAAAGTGTTGTTCAAGGTAATCACTGATGGAAGTGAAGTGATATAGTTGGAAAGTAAGCAAGGTATGATCTGTGGAACCAGGAAGGGCTGGATTCAAATTCCAGCCATATTCACTTATTAGTTGTGTGACTTTTGGTGGGTTCCCTAACTCCTCTGAAGCTCAGTCTTAATCTAAACATAAGGATAATTGAATCCATCTTGAATGATTCACTGCCTTACTAATCTCTCATCTTGCTTTTCTGTATGATCACTGTTAACTTACATGCACTCTATTCCCTCATGTGTGCAATAGAAATAATGATATCTGATCTGGTATCTTGCTGGGATTGTTGCATATTTGAATGAAAAAAAATCCAACCAAAGATATTAGTAGATATTAGATATTTATAAGTAATAAATACTACCATTGTTAATTAAAAAGACAATAATAGCAAGAAATGCTAAATGAACTCTACTAGGATGGATAAAAGAGAGCAATAATGTTGATTAAAATGAGCTCTTCAAACAAAATTTTACCTAATAACATAAACATTAAAATGAATATATTTGTGAAGGCACTATGTGTGTCCTAATAAATGATTTCTGATGGTTGATTTAATTCTTTTAGGAATTATCACTCTTCCTAAAAAGTTAGCTATTTATCTAAATATTTCATCAGGAATTGAAATTTCTGGCTCTTGAAAGTCATTTTGTTTTTAAAAAGGAAAGTGGGGAAAAATGCCTAGTATCAAAGAAATGCCCTTAAGTGCTAAATGCTACTTAACTGTTATGTAATTGAATCTTGAAAAGTATTTTATGATACAAGACTTTTGTCATCAGTTTACAGATTAGACAATGAAGACAAAATGTTTAAGTCATTAACCCATGGACATAGTCAGTCAGTTAGTGATGGATTTCATACTTAGCCAGATATATCCAACTTAAAATCCCATGTTCATTTTTTTGTTTCCTTTTTTTTTATATCAGTGACTTTGATTTTAAGGCTGCTATATTAGGAATCTTTTTCTTAAAGTGGAAATATAAGCATTTGTTGACTTACTACCACTCTCTTATAAGCACATAGCATGTGGGAATCCCAGTAAAGCCCACACATTTCCCATGGTGGCCCCAAAGCGATTTCTTTTAGTCTGTAGATGATAATGTAACCTAGTGGATAAAGCAAAGAAATGGGCAAAACTAACATTACTTTTCAACCTCATCTTTCCTCCTTCCTTCGGGGTGTTTATGATCTCACTCAGGCTTGACTTACATTGATTATAGTGTAGTCTGCTTCCAATAATCTGTCTTTCTCCATGGTGGGGAATAAGAGATGATTGTAAATGAGGAATACTTTTTAAATGGACTGGCAATTATAGAATTAAGGCTGGATTTGAGGGTCTGTGGAAGAAAACAGCCAAAGGAAGCTTTTTCAGAAAAGAATGATTTTTGCTGAATACCTTACCAGCTTCCAGAAGTCAGAAAATTTTCCCTTCCCTTCCCTTCCCCCCTCCCCTCCCCTCCTCCCTCTTCCTTCCTTCCTTCCTTCCTTCCTTTTTTTCTTTCTTTCTTTCTTCTCTCTCTCTCTCTCCCTCTCTCTCTTTTCTAGTGATTAAACTCAGGGCCTCACACTTCCTGTATTCAACTAAGACACAACCCCAGTACTTTTTCTTTATTAGTTTGTTTCAGATATGGTCTCACACTTTGGCCTGGCCTCCTCCAATATCCTCCTGGATCCACCCCTCATGTAACTGGGATTACAGGTATGCACCACCATGCCTGACTAAAGACAAGAATTTGATGTCCAGACCATGATTATCCTTGAAGGAAATTGGCCTAAAAAAAGGATGAAAAGAACAACTGTAAATGAAACTTGCTAGATAAAATGGTCCAGTTGTCAAAGAAGATAAAAAAAAAGAGAGTCTTTGTATAATTACCTGTATTTGTGATAATGTAAAGCAAGAGAACATTTGTTCTCTTTTATGTGCCATAATTGGGTCTTAGGAATAAAGATGATAACTATTGCTATTAACTTTTTCTAATCAGAATCTAGATTAGGCTGTTACTTTTGGAGTACAAGAAAAGGATGTGGCACTTCATAAAGAGCAGGATTTGCTCACAAAACACAGTAGATTTGCATCTGTCATAGAAAGGAGCACATGGTCAGTAGAGGTGGGGACTCAAATTGTTGTCAATACACCTTCAGCATCAGCACCACTTGGAGCTTCAAAATGCAGAATCTCAGGCTGATCCCAGACTTTCTGAGTCAGAATCTTCATTTTATCAAGATCTCTGAGAGATTTTTATGTATATTAAATTATAAGAACAGCTGCTTCAAAGGAACTCATGCATCTCTCTTTCCATGGGTTTTCTTGAGGAGTACCACGTAAGAGAGAAAGGCAGCTCCAGAATGTGACTTAACAGCTATCTTGTGGGAACTGTGTATCTAGTAGCAACCACAGCTCTCTGGGAAAACTCATTCCTACCGAATCATAGGTCAAAGTTGCTGTGATTCTGGACTCTAAGAAAGGGAATCTTTATCATACCTGGGTTATTCTTCTACTAGCCTGATAACCATAGAACACATTAAAATTCATTCAAATTTTCCTTATGCTCTTTCCTCCTCCTCCTCCTCCTCCTCCTCTTCTTCTTCTTCTTCTTCTCCTTCTTCTTCTTCTTTTTCTTCTTCTCCTCTTCCTCTCCTCTTCCTCCTCCTCTTCTTGTTCTTCTTCCTTCTCTTTTCCCTCTCCCTCCCCTTTCCTCCCTCTTCTCTCTCTCTGTCTCTGTCTTTCTCTCTCTCTCTCTCTCTCTCATTCAGGAGCAGACTTACAAAGCTCCTATAGCTTTGTGGAGCCAATTGGGCACTTCTCCTTCCAACTTCACATTCAGCTATGTCATGTTATTATTTTGAAATCAGTCATAATGAGAATGTGCCCTGTTGAAACCACCTTCTCCCTGCAAATACCATGTTCACAATAATGGATAAGTGATATTTCAGTTAATCAGATTATTTTATTTAAACATCGAGTATTAGAAAGAATATACTGTGTTGGGACACTATGCTAGGGTCTCTTATACCTGCAGTCTTCTTTCCTACTATTTTGTTGAACACAGACATATTCTCAAATATGTCAGTGAGAGGAGGCTTTAGCTGGCTTGGTTGAGAAACTAAACACACATTGTACCACATTGTTACTTGCCCAAAGTTCTAATCAATCAAATTGCAAATTAATGTTGAGGCCAAAACATATTTATGAATTTGGGATTTTGTGTTTATTCCTTTCCCTTGATCATTACTTTATTTTTTTTTTTCATTTTGTGTTGGCTGCCAATCTGTATGCTGATGCTCATAAATGCACTTTCTTTAATTTGCTTATGTGGAGCTTCCCATAGAGATGTTCTATCCCAATGCACTAATTGAACTAAATGCTGAGAATTTTAATGGTTCAATCATTTGATCATTCAATTATTCATTCACTCCATAAATGTGAGGCCTGACTCTGTGCCTGGTTCTGACCAACTGATATGGATGCAAAAATGATGGGTACAAGACAAGTGGGGTTGACAGGGTGCTGAGGGACTCACAGAGGAAAGAAAATTTAGTTCAAGGGAATTAGGGGAATAGTGTTTCTAGAAGAGATGATTTTTAAACTAAATTTTGATACATGAGTAAAAAAATTAACATGAAGAAGTAGAAACAATTTGTGTGATGTACAATACAATAGAATGAATGATAATAATTCAAGAAAGATTTTTATGTACTTGGTGAATATATATTAATTAAAAGACATTAAAGGTGTGTGAGTGTGTATACAGAGAATATTGGAAATGAGGAGCTATTGTAAATGATGAGGCTTATTTGAAAGTTTGTTGCCTACTTTAAAATATTTTGAACAATGGTGCATGGCTGCAATCCCAGCATCCCAGCACTGGGAAATCTAAGGTAGGCCAATTATGAGTTTAAGACCAATCTCATCTATGTAGCCAGACCCAACAAAACAAATACCATGCACATTGCTAAAGGGTCTTTTTTCAAAGGTGGCTCTCATACAAATACACATGTGTCAAAGACTTGATTGAGCTCATCAATTAATGAAGGGATCTGATTTATAAGTGATTCAAAAGAATAATTGAAAGAACCATAATGCTGAATTAATTTAATAATGTATGCAAAGTAAGCTTATGTTGGAAAATGGGGGAGTGTATGTACAAGAATCATTTGCATTAATATCAGTTATAAACAGATTAGAGTTGTAAGATGACTCAAAGACTATACAAGTTTCAGAAACTCCATAAAATTAAATAACTTAGAAAAGTAAAGTAAGCTCAGACTATGCTTAACTTTGTACTGAAGATACACAGAAATATTTTTCATTACTTCAAAACTTTTCACGATTCTTATTGCAATGTGAAATTAATGCTGAATACCTCAATTATTAAAGCAGAGTAATACTAAAACTGGAAAATGGAAGAATACTTTCTAGGGCTCACTTTCCACTATTTCAAGTTTCCTAAGGGACAAAATCAATCTTGAATCAGAACTTAGCATAGTGTTACACACATAATAGGCTCTCACTAAATGCTGATTGAATGAAATGAGAAAAGGGGGTTGATTTGAAGATGAGTCAGATACAAAATAAGAAGGTAATGATGTTAAAAGTGGTCATTATATTGAAAACATGATATTGCAAGGGGAAATACGTTGCTATATGAGTTTTCATATGCACTAATTGTTTAACAATATTACTAATAGGTGTAAATACCCTATAAAGGCAGTACCATAGATTTTTAGTAACAGAAAATTCATTCAAACCTGATATAAGGCATGAAGAATTATACTTCCATTTGACATATGCAAGAGGAATGGACAGAAAAGGTAGCAGCAACTTAGTTTGAGCTAATACAAAATTCTGATTCATGTACATCAAACTGTCAGACTTCTTTGACCTTTATTTTCTCTCTGCTCTTAGCTTTTGTTCTTGCCTCTTGTTGGTGTCTTGAATCTAGGTGACTGACAAGTGTGGCAATCCCATTGAGTCAGCCCTTTCTAAAGAGGATTGATGACCATGTAAGAGCAGGCATTAACCTTAGCCATGGTTTATTAACTTGGATGCCTGGAAGCTGTATGCTGAGGCACCCCTGCTTCCTTTGGGCTCAGTTGGTTGGACCCATTAGCATTTTCACTGGAGACCTGAGACTACTAAGAAAAGAAATAGAGTCTCTTTTCCTTGAAAATGAAATTGTCCTTGCTAAGTTTGAAAAGGAAAGAGTGAAAACAGATAATGCTTGTCTACAGATACAACATTTTTTATGTTATCTGTAAACCATGATGTCTTGAATTTATTTAGATCTTGAATCACATGAAGAAATAACAAATGAATACATATAAATTTATATTTATGTGGAATTCATGATAGAGTTGGATATTTGAACACTACTTGCTAGCTGATGGGGTGTTTTATTTTTATTTTTAAAAATTTTTTATTGTGCTGGGTGGGGGTACATTGTGGCATTTACAGCAGTTCTTACTATATATCAAATATATCATACTTGAATTCACCCTTTCCCCCATTCCTGGAACAGTTTTAACAGGTATCATTTTTCCATTTACATATATGTATACACAGTATTTGCACTAGGTACAATATTTTTAACAAAAATATTTGAGGAACTGACTTACATCTTTTCTTAAATAAAATCTTAGAAAGTATGTGTAAAAACAGTCAAAAATTTTATGATTCTATTGGATTGAGATCAAGAGGTTGGGTTTAATGTCAGTTCGAGTTCTCTTGTTTAAAAATAAAGCAAAATATCTAAACTCAGTTTGGCCATCATAGAGTTGACTATCATAGAGTTTCTTTAGCCTTTTGGTATTTGGATGGAGTTATACATACCCTATTTAGAAGTGACAAGGATCTTGAAATGCCTCTAAGAAATTTGGATGCCTCTGAAATACCATTTCTAGACACCATAGATTCTTCTACTGAGGAATGTTTTATTTTAATATTTAATAAACTTTATTTATTTATATAATAAATAACTAGTATTTTAAGCAAGTCAATACCAATATAGGAATGGTTATTTAAAAGCTAGTCCTTTGCTTCATCTACTTGGGCAAGATGAGAACAAAGAAAAAAAAGTATCTGAGTTGTCTATGTGACAAAAGATGATAGAAATTCTGCATTTACATAAGAAAAGGCCTCCAAATAGCTTGAGAAGAGCTAGAGTAAGCATAAAGGAGGGAGTCAGATATATAATGCTAGTCCAAAAATGGTCCCAGGTGTCAGTTTTCTGGTGAATGACAGGAATGTGTATTTAAAATGGATATAGTGTTCAGCATGATGGATAGATACAGTCAAGACTGGTAGATCGTTGAAATGACAGTCACATTCTGACCTCTGACAAATCTACAGCATAAATCCCAATGGGGAAAATAGAATGAAGCAAACTCAATTCTATATTTAAAATTTAGAATATTCTCATTGGTGATGATGATGGTTGGTCTCACGTGACTGAGGAGGTCCAGGCTAATACTGGACAACACTCCATAGCTTTAAATACCCTTGTTTCACAGCTGTTAGACAGTTTTATGCTCCTAGCAGTTTTTTAAATTTGAGATTATTCTATTACAGGTTTGACTGCAGTTTTCCTAACAAACATGGAAGCTTAGTACTGTTTGGATGTGGTCAGTTTGTATCACATTCTAAATCAGCACTAAAAGAACTAAAGAAGTAGTACAGAAGCACAGACTATAGGGAAAAAAATTTTAAAATAGTCCCCTAATAAAACTTTCTGGGAGACTGAGGGCTTTCTGGGTATAGCAGCCTGAGTGAGGTGGCCTGACTTAAAGTGGGTGAGGGAGAGGAAAAGCTTTACATTGCCAAACACAAGCGTCATTGATCAGAGCACTAGCTGCTCTCTCCTTCTCTAGAGATTGTTGTCAGTATCCAGACCCCTGAACTCAGTGGGTTTGATGCCGGGGTGAACAAGACCCACAGAGGATAAAGAGCTGATGCTACTAGAATGGAATTGACTTGTCACACTTGAGCAATTTCTTGTTCACCTCATTCTCCTCCAAACTTCTGGGACTAGGTCTGGAGATCAGCAATTTTAGAAATTGTATCAGTCCAGGACTACATATTTCTTAAAATTTACATATGAATCCCAGAACAGAGGAGTTTTAAAATGGTGGCAAATGGGAGGCCAACTTGTAGGCGCTGGGCTCACTCTGGACCCCCTACAACTTCTTAAATTCACATGGGATGTGGAGCAGGACTTATCCATTGGGTCTCCCCCAGTACACTTTATAAGATGGTAGATCTTACTAATACTCAGGGGAGCATGAGGTCATGGACTGAAATAATAAAGCATTTCATAAGAATAACCACTACAACATAAAAATATGCACACTGGGAAATACACACAACTAAAAGGAATTATTGGAAAAAGGGTTCAAAGTTTTCAAATAAATACAAAGAGATAATGGATGGTCTAATGTCATAACTCAAGGTTATTGAAAACAACAATGTGGAAATATTAGGTACAGAAAATGTAAATAATACAGAGAATAAAAAGCTAAAGAATCAGTTGATGAGTAGGAAAATAGATTGAAGAAACTCCTCAAAAAGCAGAATATAGGGATATTTTAAGAGCTGATAATATTGCTCAGTGATTGAGCACTTGCCTAGCACTCTCAAGGCCCTGGGTTTGATCCCAGGACTGTCAAACAATAAAATAACAAGCGACATTGTATCCTGGTGAATGGAACTTTAGAAGGAAAAGGTATAACATCAAAACCAATATAGCTTTAATAATACAAAAAGCCCAAACCAGCAGAACAGAAGGGAGGGATAGAGAAACCAATAATGGCACTTGCAAACAGTAAAATACTCTTTTCAGTAACTGATAGATCCAAAAACACAACAGGAAAACAAAAACAGAGAGATATCAAAGACGTAAATATACCTGAGTTTCATATATCTATGTACAGCACCTATCTCTTTACCAATATCTGTAACATCTATTATTTATCCATATTTAATAAACTCTTTACTCAACAAAGAATGTATTTTATTATTGAGAAAATATGGAATATATTTAATTGTTTCTTTTTTTATTAGTGTCTCTTAGTTGTAATGAAGAGGTTTCATTGTGATTTTCCATATAGGCATATATTGCGCTTGGATCAAATTCACCTATTTTATTACTCTTTCTGCCCACTTTCAAACACTTTTTAACAGGTTTCATTATTTTATTTTCATGCATATAAAGTACTTTGATCATATTTACCCCCATCACACTTTCATTTTATGCTCCCTCTTTCCATTGCCTCCTATCTCCAAACAGTCCCCCCAATTTTACAGTCATGTTGTTTTTTATGTTTAGATTTCATATATGAGAGAACACACAATATTTATATTTTTCAGTCTGTCTTACTGCACTTAACATACTGATTTCCAATTCCATCCATTTTCCTGAAAGCAAAATAACTTAATTCTTCTTTATGGTTGAATAATACCCCATTGGGTATGTCCCTCTTTTTATCTATTCATCAGTTGATGGACACCTGGACTTAGTCCATAGATCAGCTATTATGAATAACGCTGCTATAAGCATGGGTGTGCAAGTGTCTCTATTGTACATTAACTTACATTACTTCAGACATATGCTCAACATAGCAAGTGTGAGGCCCTGAGTTCAAACCCCAATATCACCCCCGCAAAACCAGATATATGTCCAAGAGTGGGATAGCAGGATCATGTGGCCGTTCTACTTTTAGGTTTTGTGAGGAAACTTCATACAGTTTTCCATAGTGGCCACACTAATTTACATTCCCACTAACAGTGTAGAAGAGTTCCTTTTCTCCCCATCCTCACCAATATTTGCTGTTTGTTTCCTTAATAATTTCCATTCCTGCCGGGTTGAAATGGAATCTGAATGCTGTTTTGATTTGCAGTCCATTCGTGGTGAAGGATGTTGAGCTTTATTCATGTACTTATTGACCATTTGCATTTCTGCTTTTGAGAACTGTTCAGTTAATTTCCTGTTTATTAATTGGATCGCTTGTTCTTTTGGTCCTGAATTTTTGTAGCTCCTTATATAGTCTGGATATTAATCTTTTATCTGATGAATAACTGGCAAACATTTTCTCCCATTCTGTAGGTTGTCTCTTGGTGCTTGTAATTGTTTTTTTCATGCAGAAACCTTCTAATTTGATACAATCTCATTTGTCAATTTTTGTTCTAATTTCCTAAGCAATTGGAATCTTATTTAGAAAGGTATTACCTATGCTTTTCAACTCCCTATGTTTTCTGCTACTAGTTTCAAAGCTTTAGGCTTGACATTTAGATGTTTCATCCATTTTGAACTAATGTGCAGAGTGAGAAATAAAGGTGTGGCTTCAGTCTTCTACATGTGGATATCTAGTTTTCCCAACACCATTTGTTAAAGAGGCTATCTTCTCTCCAATATAGGTTTTTGGAACCTTTGTTAAAAATCAGATGGCTATAGTTGTTTTGACTTATTTCTAGATCTTCTATAGTATTCCATTAGTCTATGTATTTGTTTTTGTGCCAGTACCATGCTGTTTTGGTTACTATGGCTCTGTAGTATAATCTGGAACACAGAATTGTGATATCTCTACCATTGCTCCTTTTTCTCAGTATTGGTTTGGCTAGTC